>NC_044033.1:372092167-372396162 GCF_901765095.1 Microcaecilia unicolor | reverse complement strand
CACCCTAAAATGGCTTATAGCCGTAAATCTAATTTAGGAGAACTTTTGAAACGACCCAGAGGGGCGAGGTATGGGGGGCATCACTGCCCATGTAATAATTGTGTATTTTGTAAGCATGCAATTCATACGGATGCCATAAGAGTTCCAGGGTCCAATAGATTTTTCTATCTTCGTTCACGAACTAATTGTAACAGTGAACGTATTGTTTATTGCATAGTGTGTCCGTGCAATAAATATTATATTGGGCATACCAGGAGAAAATTAAAGAATAGGTTAGCTGAGCATATAAGCAATGTTAGGATTTTAAGGAGTGATGCCCCCCTGGTTGCCCACTGGGTTGAATATAAGCACACAATTGAAGATATTAAATGTTTAGTGCTGGTGCAGGTTTCTTTATCGGATCGTGGAGGCAATGTGAGTGACCATCTGTTCAATATTGAACAGCGCTTCATTTTCCAATGGAGAACTGTGGCGCCTCTAGGGTTAAATCTTGAGGTAGAGTGGATATAAGATTCTGATGTACTTAGTGGGTGTGGCCTGGTTGGATATTTTAGGAACGCCAGTAGGGGTTGGAAAGTGAGCGTCGTCATTTCCTGACCATGTAGATTTGGGAAACAGCCCGCTGGGTAAGCTGCCAAATGTGTAATTATTATTAGTGGAGATAAAAAATGGGTTAAATGAGTTTATAAGGAGTTGTAGGAAAGTTTGTTGGGGTTATTTTAAGCGAATGCTACATACCTGTAGAAGGTATTCTCCGAGGACAGCAGGCTGATTGTTCTCACTGATGGGTGACGTCCACGGCAGCCCCTCCAATCGGAAACTTCACTAGCAAAGTCCTTTGCTAGCCCTCGCGCGCCCGCGCGCACCGCGCATGCGCGGCCGTCTTCCCGCCCGAAACCGGCTCGAGCCGGCCAGTCCAGTATGTAGCAAGACAATACACTTCAAGGGAAGACACAACTCCAAAGGGGAGGCGGGCGGGTTTGTGAGAACAATCAGCCTGCTGTCCTCGGAGAATACCTTCTACAGGTATGTAGCATTCGCTTTCTCCGAGGACAAGCAGGCTGCTTGTTCTCACTGATGGGGTATCCCTAGCCCCCAGGCTCACTCAAAACAACAACATTGGTCAATTGGGCCTCGCAACGGCGAGGACATAACTGAGATTGACCTAAAAAATTTACCAACTAACTGAGAGTGTAGCCTGGAACAGAACAAACAGGGCCCTCGGGGGGTGGAGTTGGATCCTAAAGCCCAAACAGGTTCTGAAGAACTGACTGCCCGAACCGACTGTCACGTCGGGTATCCTGCTGCAGGCAGTAATGAGATGTGAATGTGTGGACAGATGACCACGTCGCAGCTTTGCAAATTTCCTCCATGGTGGCTGACTTCAAGTGGGCTACCGACGCTGCCATGGCTCTAACATTATGAGCCGTGACATGACCCTCAAGAGCCAGCCCAGCCTGGGCGTAAGTGAAGGAAATGCAATCTGCTAGCCAATTGGATATGGTGCGTTTCCCTACAGCCACTCCCCTCTTGTTGGGATCAAAAGAAACAAACAATTGGGCGGACTGTCTGTGGGGCTGTGTCCGCTCCAGATAGAAGGCCAATGCTCTCTTGCAGTCCAATGTGTGCAGCTGACGTTCAGCAGGGCAGGAATGAGGACGGGGAAAGAATGTTGGCAAGACAATTGACTGGTTCAGATGGAACTCCGACACAACCTTTGGCAGAAACTTAGGGTGAGTGCGGAGGACTACTCTGTTGTGATGAAATTTGGTGTAAGGGGCCTGGGCTACCAGGGCCTGAAGCTCACTGACTCTACGAGCCGAGGTAACTGCCACCAAGAAAATGACCTTCCAGGTCAAGTACTTCGGATGGCAGGAATTCAGTGGCTCGAAAGGAGGTTTCATCAGCTGGGTGAGAACGACATTGAGATCCCATGACACTGTAGGAGGCTTGACAGGGGGCTTTGACAAAAGCAAACCTCTCATGAAGCGAACAACTAAAGGCTGTCCTGAGATCGGCTTACCTTCCACTTGGTAATGGTATGCACTGATTGCACTAAGGTGAACCCTTACGGAGTTGGTCTTCAGACCAGACTCAGACAAGTGGAGAAGGTATTCAAGCAGGGTCTGTGTAGGACAAGAGCGAGGATCTAGGGCCTTGCTGTCACACCAGACGGCAAACCTCCTCCAATGAAAGAAGTAACTTCTCTTAGTGGAGTCTTTCCTGGAAGCAAGCAAGATGCGGGAGACACCCTCTGGCAGACCCAAAGAGGCAAAGTCTACGCCCTCAACATCCAGGCCGTGAGAGCCAGGGACTGGAGGTTGGGATGCAGCAGAGCCCCTTCGTCCTGCGTGATGAGGGTCGGAAAACACTCCAATCTCCACGGTTCTTCGGAGGATAACTCCAGAAGAAGAGGGAACCAGATCTGACGCGGCCAAAAGGGAGCAATCAGAATCATGGTGCCTCGGTCTTGCTTGAGTTTCAACAAAGTCTTCCCCACCAGAGGAATGGGAGGATAAGCATACAGCAGACCTTCCCCCCAATCCAGGAGGAAGGCATCCGACGCCAGTCTGCCGTGGGCCTGAAGCCTGGAGCAGAACTGAGGGACCTTGTGGTTCACTTGAGATGCGAAGAGATCCACCAGGGGGGTGCCCCACGCCCGGAAGATCTGTCGCACCGCACGGGAATTGAGCGACCACTCGTGAGGTTGCATAATCCTGCTCAACCTGTCGGCCAGACTGTTGTTTACGCCTGCCAGATATGTGGCTTGGAGCACCATGCCTTGACGGCGAGCCCAGAGCCACATGCTGACGGCTTCCTGACACAGGGGGCGAGATCCGGTGCCCCCCTGCTTGTTGACATAGTACATGGCAACCTGATTGTCTGTCTGAATTTGGATAATTTGGTGGGACAGCCGATCTCTGAAAGCCTTCAGAGCGTTCCAGATCGCTCGCAACTCCAGAAGATTGATCTGTAGATCGCTTTCTTGGAGGGACCACCTTCCTTGGGTGTGAAGCCCATCGACATGAGCTCCCCATCCCAGGAGAGACGCATCCGTGGTCAGCACTTTTTGAGGCTGAGGAATTTGGAAGGGACGTCCCAGAGTCAAATTGGAGCAAATCGTCCACCAATACAGGGATTCGAGAAAACTCGTGGACAGGTGGATCACGTCCTCTAGACCCCCGGCGGCCTGATACCACTGGGAGGCTAGGGTCCATTGAGCAGATCTCATGTGAAGGCGGGCCATGGGAGTCACATGAACTGTGGAAGCCATGTGGCCCAGCAATCTCAACATCTGCCGAGCTGTGATCTGCTGGGACGCTCTCACCCGCGAGACGAGGGACAACAAGTTGTTGGCCCTCGCCTCTGGGAGATAGGCGCGAGCCGTCCGAGAATCCAGCAGGGCTCCGATGAATTCGAGTTTCTGCACTGGGAGAAGATGGGACTTTGGGTAATTTATCACAAACCCCAGTAGCTCCAGGAGGCGAATAGTCATCTGCATGGACTGCAGGGCTCCTGCCTCGGATGTGTTCTTCACCAGCCAATCGTCGAGATATGGGAACACGTGCACCCCCAGCCTGCGAAGCGCCGCTGCTACCACAGCTAGGCACTTTGTGAACACCCTGGGCGCAGAGGCGAGCCCAAAGGGTAGCACACAGTACTGGAAGTGGCGTGCGCCCAGCTGAAATCGCAGATACTGTCTGTGAGCTGGCAGTATCGGGATGTGTGTGTAGGCATCCTTCAAGTCCAGAGAGCATAGCCAATCGTTTTGCTGAATCATGGGGAGAAGGGTGCCCAGGGAAAGCATCCTGAACTTTTCTTTTACGAGATATTTGTTCAGGGCCCTTAGGTCTAGGATGGGACGCATCCCCCCTGTTTTCTTTTCCACAAGGAAGTACCTGGAATAGAACCCCAGCCCTTCTTGCCCGGATGGCACGGGCTCGACCGCATTGGCGCTGAGAAGGGCGGAGAGTTCCTCTGCAAGTACCTGCTTGTGCTGGAAGCTGTAGGACTGAGCTCCCGGTGGACAATTTGGAGGTTGAGAGGCCAAATTGAGGGTGTATCCTTGCCGGACTATTTGGAGAACCCACTGATCGGAGGTTATAAGAGGCCACCTTTGGTGAAAAGCTTTCAACCTCCCTCCGACAGGCAGGTCGCCCGGCACTGACACTTGGATGTCGGCTATGCTCTGCTGGAGCCAGTCAAAAGCTCGCCCCTTGCTTTTGCTGGGGAGCCGCGGGGCCTTGCTGATTCGCACGCTGCTGACGAGAGCGAGCGCGCTGGGGCTTAGCCTGGGCCGCAGGCTGTCGGGAAGGAGGATTGTACCTACGCTTGCCAGAAGTCGGGGAGCTTCCTGGGGAGGTGGCCGCGGTCGGTACCGCACGCGTACCGACGTCGGGGACCTCAACCTGGGCGATGGGCCAGCCGGCGCCACGCTCGACGGTACCGGTGGCGCAAGCACCGCCGGTACCGGAGGGGTAGGGCGCAACAGCTCTCCCAGAATCTCTGGGAGAACGGCCCGGAGGCCTCGTTTAGAGCGGCTGCAGAGAAAGGCTGAGAGGTCGATGCAGGCGTCGACGTCAGTACCTGTTCCGGGCGTGGAGGCTGTTCCGGGCTGTCCAGAGCGGAGCGCATCGACACCTCCTGAACAGAGGGTGAGCGGTCCTCTCGGTGCCGTGCCTGCTGGGTGCCGAATCCCTCGGCGACCCAGAGCTCTCGGTGCCGACACGGGGAGGAGACCGGTCGATGCTTCTTCGATTTCTTCCGAAGCATGTCACCGGAGCTCCCCGGCACCGACGAGGAGGACGTCGAATCCACCCGTCGCTTCTCGGGGCCGAGACTGAAGAAGGTCGATCTCGGGGGGGCTGTACCGCAGGAGCCCTCAGGGGAGGCGGAGACCCACCCGAGGGCTCACCGCCACCAGCAGGGGAATGGACAGCCCTCACCTGCACTCCACCCGATGCACCACCGTCGACGACATCAGCAGACGAGGTCCTGTACCACCGACGTCGATGCAGCTATCCGATGTCTCGGCGCCGATGCAGAGGCCCGATGCCTCGATGCACTCGATGCAGGGGCGGCCGAGGAAGATGGTCTGGACGCTGACGACGTCGATGCACTCGAAGATCCCGGTGCCGATGCCGACGAAGAGCCCGAGAACAACACGTTCCACTGGGCTAGTCTCGTACCTGAGTCGCCTTGAAGCAGGGAACACAGACTGCAGTTCTGAGGGCGGTGCTCGGCCCCAGACACTGAAGACACGACGAGTGTCGATCAGTGAGCGAGATAACCCGGGCGCAGGGGTGCACTCTTGAAGCCGCTGGAGGCTTCGATGTCATGGGCGGAAAAATCACGCCGGCGAAATCAAAAGCCGAAATGGCGAAATTTGAAGCACCAAATTTAGAGGGAGAAAAAATCTCGACCGAGGCCGAAAAAAGGCCTACCCCGACGACGAAAGAAAACTTACGGGGCAAAAAAGCTGGAAGTACGGGGAGGATTTACACGAAACCCGGGGGGGGTTTCCGGAGCACTTCCCGACTAGGACAAAGCTTTCCCGAAGGAAAAAAACACGTTCAAACAAATTGGACGCGCGAGGTCGACTTTCCGGGGCTCGACACGGCGAAAACACGACCGTACCGAGTGCGGACAAAAGAAGACTGGCCGGCTCGAGCCGGTTTCGGGCGGGAAGACGGCCGACGCATGCGCGGTGCGCGGGCGCGCGAGGGCTAGCAAAGGACTTGCTAGTGAAGTTTCCGATTGGAGGGCTGCCGTGGACGTCACCCATCAGTGAGAACAAGCAGCCTGCTTGTCCTATAGGAATGTTAATGTGTGTCTTTTTAGGTTGTCGGTTGTGGTTCTCCTGAGGAAGCCAAGAGTGAAATGCGGTCTCGCATTGAGAACCGAGCAGTGAGGAATATGTTCTGATTAAGGACGCGCTGAAGGTGCTCTCAGTAGCCGGATCCTTTAATCACTGACGTTCTCATCACACGGTGGACTATATATATGGATGTTTAAAATATGAAGCTCCTTAACAGCATGGAGTGTTGCCAGCTCTTGAAGTTTGACTGAGCAGGTCTTTTGACTGACTGACGCAGCACCATACTGGCTATTCAGCTACGGCTTTTATGCTGAATATTTAAAAGGACAGTCATCAAGGACATTCAGTTGAGCCTGTTGGCTTTGGATTTTGGAATAATGCAGCAGAGAAGAAGTGACTATGTAATCTGTATTTACTTGTATTTAGTTGGGTGATTTAATAACAGCTGGGATACGGATTATGTATGTGGTGTGAGTGACCGGAATTGGTTGGGGGTGATCTTTTAGGAGTACTGAGGTACTTTGGGGTTGTATGTTTTGTAGTTGTTATATTTGTTTCATATTTATATATTAAAGAAATTGAAATATTAGGTAAATTTGTATTGATTGAACAACAGAGAGTACGTGGAGGTTTGGTGATCTACTTCTCACATGAGGCGTGGAGGAATTTGAAAGCAGATCTGAGGACCCCTCTTCCAAGCAGACCTCAGGAACGTTCTGAATAAAAATATCCAGAAGAGATGTCTAAGTCCCCTCCTGTCTTCATCTACTGACCACAGGGTCAGATCTTGGCTGGGGGCATTGGGACACTGAGGATTTCCAATGCATCGGTGAAGCTTCCTCTTCTGATACACAGGAAATCGACACTGATGCAGCTGATATTGACTCCGAGCCATTTGAGGCTTCAGGATTGAGGTGTCTCCTTCAGGAACATAAGACTAAGGATTGGTTGGACCACTTCTGGTCTCAACATTAATGACATTTCATGTTTGATATATTACAAGAATCTAAGCGGTTTGCAAAATAACAAACAGGAGAAACATGAAGGCCATGGGATAAAATATACTATTACAGAGGGAAAGGGATCATTGAGCAACCAAGAAGAATGGGAGAATAAGAAGAATACATCAAGGGTCATGACACGACATGCAGTGCTGCAAGAGAAGGCAGGCCTCTCTAAGAGGACTGGAAGTGTACGGCATTATCTCTGGAGAAAAGACTGAGTGAAGAAATAGGCTTTAAGCGAAACCTTGAATTTTTTAAAGGAGGCTTTAATTCTAATGTATAGGCAGAGATTATTCAAAAGTGAAGGAGGAAATACCCTGAAACAACAGTGGTTGGTACGTTCAGGTCAATCTGAAAATTAAATCTAACTAAAAATTCTTGATCAGACTGTACCATTTCTGGTCATACCTAGAGAACTTCTTTGATGCAGCACTTGGCTGACTCACTGTTAGGAAATCACTACACAGCAGGAGGTGGGTTGGGCTCTGAATAGAGAGACACAGACCACTTTGTAGCATTCATGTGCTGCACCTAAACACAAATAACTGCTTGTAGCAGCATTCCATGTGCTGGACCTGCACCAAATACTGCTAAGTGAATTCTGATTATTTATTCTAACTTCTCAACTTTTGTGGCTATAGGTTTAGATACCTGATGTTCTCTTTAATGCTTATTGCTTAATTAATTTGTCCTGTGAACCCTCTTTCATTTCCTGACTAGCTCTGATAGAAGATAGGCTTTTCAAACTGCATTGTGGTTATAAAATTGTATTTTACATCGATGAAACTACTATAATTATTGGGAATTGTAACATACATAACATAGTAGATGACGGCAGAAAAAGACCTGCCGGTCCATCCAGTCTGCCCAACAAGCTAAATTCATATGTGCTACTTTTTATTTGTACCTGCCCTCTTCAGGGCACAGACCGTATAAGTCTGGCCAGCACTATCCCAGCCTCCCAAACCACCAGCCCCGCCTCCCACCACCAGCTCTGAAATATTCAGATTATTTACAAAAGGAAGTTATATTCTAGGGGAATTTGAAAGTTAAATCACTGAAAATTCTTTGATCAGACTGTACCATTTTCTGGTCATACTACTTTCTTTGATACAGCTCTGGCCTGACCTCACTCACTGGGACTTACAGTCCCACCCACCCAGGGTTTTCTACTCATTTAAAGACAAGCCAAAACTCATTAACTTACTCCTCAGATCATACACAGGCAATCTTGCAGACTGTTAAACCCCAACATAGTACACCGTTCATACCCATTTCACCAATCAGGATGACTTTTATTCTCTGTAATATTGTAGTGCTTTTAGTTTCAAGGCCATCATCTGGAGACTTAAGGCTTGCCCTATCTGTCTTCAGCTAGTTTAAAAACAGGAGCTCAGTAAAGTAAAGCAGGAATTGGATCACTTAAAGCAGCTTCTAGGACTGCAACAGAATCATTACTGCACGAATCATACCAACTTCTCACCACTGCCTCAAAGAATAAAACCACCTAGAAGAGATGGTTCACGGTAGGCTCAGGCAGACTTCGTTATGTGACACAGAAGCATCCACCCTCACAAGTGTTGCCCCTACAGAATTCTTTTGCTCATTTACAGGCACTGTGATATTTCTGAATATAGAACTGACGTGGAAGAAAAACCAATGAAGGTGGAACAAAAAGATATGAAGGACCCAAGATAAAGACACCCCCAAATCACTATGTTGAAAGACATAACCAGGAAATGTAGATGGAAAGCGATGGCCACAAATGCTCGCAGTTCTAAGCAATAAAGTTCATGACCTTCAAGCCCTGATGTTGGAGGCAGACTTAGACGTTGTTGCAATCATGGAGACACGCCTCAATTGTTCCCATGAATGGGATGCAACATACCAGGCTATAATCTATTTAGGAAGGATAGAGAGGGTTGTAAAGGTGGAGGAGTAGCTCTATATGTGAGAAATGATATTGCAGCGACTGAAATGACAGGAGCCTGGGGAAAGGAAGAAGCGATATGGATCACTTAAAAAGGATGATACAACCTCTGTCCACGTGGGTGTTGTCTACAGACCTCCGACACAATTGGAGGAATTAGATAAAGATCTGATCGCAGATATTCAAAAGCTGGGAAAGAGAGAAAGGTGCTGTTGCTAGGAGATTTCATCTGCTGGATGTAGATTGGAAGGTTCCATCTGCGGAAATCGGAAAGAAATAGAGAGATCGTGGATGCTTTCCAAAGAGCTCTGCTCAGACAATGGTGACGGAACCCACGAGGGAGGGAGCGACGCTGGATCTGTTGCTCACAAATGTTGATATTGTGTCAAATGTCCGAGTGGGTGCCCACCTGGGCAGCAGTGACCATCAAACAGTTTGGTTTGATATGACAGCTGAAGTGGAGGGCGGCCACTCAAAACTCAAAGTCCTAGATTTCAAGCATGCTGACTTTAGTAAAATTGGGGAATACCTGAGGAAGGAGCTGAAGGGCTGGGAGGACATACGAGAAGTGGAAGGACAGTGGTCCAGGCTGAAAGAAGCTATAAATAGGGCCACAAACCTTTATGCAAGGACAGTAATTAAAAGCAAGAGAAAAAGGAAACCAATATGGTTCTCCAAGCAAGTGGTTGAGAAAATAAAGGCTAAAGAGTTGGCATTCCTGAAATACAGAAAAACTCAAGAAGAGGAACATGGAGAGGAATACAGAATGAAACTGAAAGAAGCCAAGAGAGAGATATGTCTGGTGAAAGCGCAAGTGGAAGAACAAATGGCTAGAATTGTAAGGAGGGGTGACAAAAATTTCTTCAGGTACATTGGTGAAAGGAGAATGACTAAAAAGGGAATTGTGAGACTGAAAGATGCTGCAAACTGCTATGTAGATAATGATCAAGAAAAAGCAAATTTGCTAAATAGTGTTAATATGTGTCCCAACTTGAGACCTATCCACTGGAATAGTGGTGGGCCAAGTTACATAGCTTAAACAGCTGAAAAGCACTGACTAGGCCTGATAATCAGCTGATGGCCTTATAGCAGAGAGCCTGCAAGAGCAGTACTGCTTGGTGAGTCTTATTGAAACCTGGTACAACTTTCAAATTGAGTGTAACACTTAAGATGTAGAAAATAATGACACAAATGGTAAAAAGCTTGGTTCTTAAAATGGAGTTTGTCTTTATAAAATGGCTCCCAGTATCACAAGATACAAAGACACAGATCTCTCTCAATATTAGGAAAGAGGTTTTAAAAGTGTTGAAATTGGCACTATGAAGAAATATTTGAGAGGAGGGGCAGGTGGGCACCTGACCTGCGGTTAAGTATGAAGAAAGATTAGAAAAAAAGTCTCTCTCCAATTGACTTGTATGGGGAAGAAATACTAAATAAGAAATGCAGAGCTGAGCCAAAATCGGATTCTTTCCCCACCGAAATCTCTGAAGGCGAAGCTCTGGCTGGTTGAACCCAGAATCTGTCTGATGTTTGTACCAAATTGAAGTCCTGACTTGGGTGAGAATAAAAGACTATTTCTTTCACTAAACTGTTCCAGTCTCTGTTTCAATCTATTCTCTCTCCTCCCCCTGTTTCACAGAATACTACACACACACACAAGTAGTAAGATTCTTTCTCACTCACATAGATTTCATGTGGGAACATAAATGGCCAAAGATTCACTTAGATCCAGATAGACAGAAAGCTGTGGTCATGGGAATTAGATTTCAACTGCGCCTTCTGTCACCCCCCCTGCGCCTCCATGACCGGAGGCGCTCCTTAGAACCCCGTGACATAACACCATGGAATGGGGTGTCACTGGAATTCAGGGAGGGGGTGATTAACAAGATCTTAGAAGAACAAACCCTCTGTACACCTCCGTGGGGAAGGGTCCTGCGGGGGTCTAGAGAGGGGTAAATAAAAACAATAGATACTTTTGTTCTGTTTTCACAGAAGAAAATCCTGGAGAAGGACTGCGATGGACTGGCAAAAGTACATTTGAGAATGGAGTGGATATAGCACTATTCATGGAAGAGAGTGTTATGAACAACTTGAAAATCTAAAGGTGGACAAAGCCGTGGGACCGGACACGATCCACCCCAGGATATTGAGGGAGCTCAGAGAGGTTCTAGCGGGTCCTCTTAAAGATTTGTTTAATAAATCCTTGGAGATGGGAGAGGTTCTGTGGGATTGGAGAACGGCGGATGTGGTCCCTCTTCACAAAAGTGGTGATAGGGAAGAAGCTGGAAACTACAGGCCGGTAAGCCTCACTTTGGTTATTGAAAAAGTAATGGAAGCGATGCTGAAGGAAAGGATAGTGAATTTCCTGGAAGACAATAAGTTGCAAGATCCCAGACAACATGGTTTTACCAAAGGGAAATCGTGCCAAACGAATCTCATTGAATTCTTTGACTAGGTTACCGGAGAATTAAATCATGGACGTGTTATAGATGTAATCTACTTAGATTTCAGCAAAGCTTTTGACAAGGTTCCCCACAGGAGGTTCTTAAATAAACTGGACAGGCTGAAGATAGGACCTGAAGTGGTGAACTGGATTTGGAGCTGGTTGACAGACAGACGCCAGAGGGTGGTGGTTAATGGAATTCGCTCGGATGAGGGAAAGGTGAGTAGTGGAGTGCCTCAGGGATCAGTGCTGGGGCTGATTCTGTTCAATATATTTGTGAGTGACATTGCCGAAGGGTTAGAAGGTAAAGTTTGCCTTTTTGCGGATGATACTAAGATTTGTAACAGAGTGGACACCCGGGAGGGAGTGGAAAACATGAAAAAGGATCTGCAAAAGCTAGAAGAATGGTCTAAGGTTTGGCAATTAAAATTCAATGCGAAGAAATGCAAAGTGATGCACTTAGGGAGTAGAAATCCACGAGAGACATATGTGTTAGGCGGTGAGAGTCTGACATGTACGGATGGGGAGAGGGATCTTGGGGTGATAGTATCGGAGGACCTGAAGGCGACGAAACAGTGTGACAAGGCGGTGGCCATAGCTAGAATGTTGCTAGGCTGTATAGAGAGAGGAGTGACCAGCAGAAGAAAGGAGGTTTTAATGCCCCTGTATAAGACGTTGGTGAGGCCCCACCTGGAGTACTGTGTTCAGTTTTGGAGGCCGTATCTTGCTAAGGATGTAAAAAGAATTGAAGCAGTGCAAAGAAAAGCTACAAGAATGGTATGGGACATATGAGGAGAGATTTGCTGACCTGAACATATACACCCTGGAGGAAAGGAGAAACAGAGGTGATATGATACAGACGTTCAAATATTTGAAAGGTATCAATCCGCAAATGAACCTTTTCCGTAGATGGGAAGGCGGTAGAACTAGAGGACATGAAATGAGATTGAAGGGGGGCAGACTCAAGAAAAATGTCTGGAAGTATTTTTTCACGGAGTGAGTGGTGGATACTTGGAATGCCCTCCCGCGGGAGGTGGTGGAGATGAAAACAGTAACGGAATTCAAAAATGCGTGGGATAAACATAAAGGAATCCTGTTCAGAAGGAATGGATCCTCAGAAGCTTAGCAGAGATTGGGTGGCAGAGCTGTTGGAGGGAGGCGGGGCTAGTGTTGGGCAGACTTCTACGGTCTGTGCCCTGATAATGGAAGCTACAAATCAAAGTCAGGTATACACATAAAGTAGCACACATGAGTTTATCTTGTTGGGCAGACTGGATGGACCGTACAGGTCCTTCTCTGCTGTCATCTACTATGTTACTATGTAGATTCTGCTGAGACAAGTGAGGAGTTCCCTGTAGATAGTAAAGAATCAACAAACTGGACAGAAACAGAAGTAGACCTATGCAAAAGTCCTGATGGGTGACAGTAAGGATCTCAGAAAGAATTCTGTAGGCCACAGGGAGAACCTCTCACACATAGAGTGATCGGACAATAAAAAAAAAAAGGATGACATGATTATATTTCTCTATACTAAAGAATTACTTAATAGCAGTATTTTGCACTAACTGAAGTCTTCTTAACTGAGCAACCTGTTAACTCTGATACAGGGAGTTACAGTAGTCCACATGGGATATGTTAATATGTGGCCTAGCTTCAGACCTACCACTGGAATAGTGGTGGGCTAAGCTACATAGCCTAAAGCAACTGAAAGAGTATTGACTAGGCCAAGTAACAAGCTAATAATGTCATATTTGAGAATCTGCAAAAAGCAGGTCTGAACAATGAGTCTTAACACAACCAGGTACAACTTTTTAATTGAATATAGCACCTATAATAAAAGAATAATGGGTTAAAGGAATAAAACGAGGTTCACAGATCATGAGATGTTATGAAATTTATTACAAAAGAAAGATGTGAAACTGATAAAGATATTTTGGTAAATGAGAAAAACAAAATGTTCCAAAAACATGTTGACTTTAACGGATATGGGGTAATCTCTTGAAATAGCTAGAACGGAAAGACAGATGGTACAGATGCGCATGTGGCCGGATACGAAAGTATGATCTCAGAAATTGAGAAATATTAGAAAAAAAAAGGTACCTCACAATAGACTTCTATTGGGATTTGTGGCTATAAAAGAGATAAGATTTTGAGAGAAAGTTGGAGTTCTCCCCAACACTTGCTCAGACGGCAGGGCCCTGTGCGACTGAAACCAGAGACTGTCTGATGTCTGTACTTAATTGAACAACTTGGTAAGATTAAAGTCTTCTTTCTGAAATCTATCTCTGTCTTTATTTTCGAGTATTCTTCATCTTTCATTGATACTACAAACTAAGCCACACACATAACTAACACTCTATGTCTATCTAAATTACTGTGACATTCTAATAGAATACATGCCACTACATAGATTCACTTAGATCCCGATAGACAGAAGGCCATGGTCATGGATATTATCCTAGACTTATGCCTTCTGGTATTTAAACAACACAGATATCACTGGGATGGAATATCAAAAGGATTTAGGCAGGCGGTCCAACACATAGTGGAAGCGCAGACCCTTTGTCCCTGGAGAAGGGTATTCCTGGGGCGCAATGAGGGCCTTTCAAATTTACAGATATTACCAGGGCAAGGAGAAAGAAATGAAGTGAAAGGAACTCGAAAAAAGATCAGAGTAGATTTGTCTTAAGACAAAATAACATTTAGGGCCAAATGCACATAGCTTACTGTGCTTGCAATATTTGCTTTAGACTGGTTGGAGCCGGTCTAAAGCAAACGTTATTTAGCGTCTAATGCATAATGGTCTGCATGGTTTTTAACCATTTGCAGTGGCTGCCAGCGATAATCCAATGCAAATGTATTACAATGAGCTCATTAGTATTAAATGAGTGTTCCATGCGATGTACAGAAAGGAGCAACTACCTTTAAAATGCAAAATTTTCTGGCAGGTCTGGAGCTCTCATTGTGTGACGGTAATTTCTGGGATGAGCACTCTGCTTGCAGAACAGCTTAAGGACCAGAAACAAGCAGACAGCCAATCAGCTGGGGTAAAGCCCCTATGATGTCAGCTTTGGGGGGGGGGGGGGGGGCTTTCAGCAAGGAGGAGATTCCCAAGCAGAATCATCAGGGGCAGCAAGAGGGAAGGCAAGTAAGCAGCAGGAGGAAGGTGAAGCCAGTATCAGAGCAATGCAGGGGAAAGGAGACAGGGGAACAGTGGAGCCAGCAAGTACTGCAGAGGAAAGAACAGTACAGCAGCGGGATTCCTGGCCATGCACAGAGCATGGGCACTTATTGAGAGACTGTTCTGTGCATATGCTAGGTACTTTCCCTACCGAGCTGCTTGCTGAATTTACGTGAATCTTATTTGCATGCGATTTTCTTTGAGCATCACTTGCTATTTCAAAATAGGTAACTTCTACCGTGGATATAAACACACACACAGTTTTTAACAGGGACTTTTAAGCATTGGCCCCTTAGAGAAAATGTTGGATATCTGGGCCTGAAAAGTGAGCCCTTGATCAAAAACAACCCTCAAAATCTTCACATAATCTCTGAAGGGAATTTGTATTCCCTTTATACTAGGTAAGGTGAAATCAAGGATGGACAACTGAAAAGATAATGGCATCTGATTTGGTCATGTTTAGCTTCAATTCGTTCTTGTATAACTAATCAGCATCAAGGTTGTAGGATACAGTAGCCATAGAATGCGACAAATGTACATTAAGGTGAGAGAGTATCTAAATATCATCAGCATAGATAAAGAATGTAAAGCAAAGAGACTGGATCAACAAGGCAAGAAGTACAAGAAAATATTGAAGAGGACTTAACTCAAGATGGAACCCTAATGAACACCAGAGATTAAGGACATGGGTGAGGGGATTTCTGAGATCAATAAACAAGAAACGTCCTACTGGTAAGACAGGAACGGAACCAAGAAAGAGCAGTACCAGAGACATGAAAGTCAGCTACTATTAAAAGAAGTATGGAGTGGTTAACTAGATAAAGCTGTAGCATTGCGTTGAGTGAAGAAGTGCTCCATTCTCTCCTCAAACTTATTCGTGGGCTACTCCTCAAAGGCCGCCAGTTACAAAAGTGTGAGCATCACAGTAGGAGTGGCCAAGTCCTCAAGTCAATTAGGACGTTTTGGAAATAGGGTTCCAGATCCATGGAGGCTGTCACACCCTCTCCAATGCCATGGAGGATGAGCGGTCCTCTTGTTGAGGGGTGCTTAGAGAACACCTGTGAGCTTGGTGCATTGGTGATGTATTGCGATAAGAGGCAATGTAAAGACAACCCATCCTATGCCTGACGACTAGCATTTCACTCCCAAGGCAATGATGAAGACAAGGATGTATCCTTCTTCTTCTTCTGGCAGACATCAGATAATGACATTCTGACGGCCTCTAATGATGCTTGATGTTGAGGGTGATTGAGACATTCTGAATACTGATGCACCCTCAGTGTCCAGTGAAGCTCTGGGGCCCAAGGAGACCAATGATTCCAATGTCAACGCTGACGGCTGCTATATCTTCCAACTTTGATAAATTACCCCGTCAAAAGCTTCTTGAGCTGTCTTTCATAGTCACAAAGACCTCTCTTAGACATCTGAGAACACAGTATATAAGAGGGACAATGGTTGAGTCTTAGGCATTGCAGGCACCAACTACTGTGGTCTTGCTGTACCAGGAACACCTATTGAAGCCGCGGGGTATCTTCTTTTTGGAAATATCATCTGGAAACAACTTGATATTGAAAAAGAATCTGGAAAGTAAACACTTGCTTTACCACTTTTTTAATGTATATATGCTGTGCCTTTGTCTTCTGCCACCATTGAGGAGTTTGTTTGCACACTAGACTTTCCACTGGACTAATCAGTTCCTCTTCTTTTTTGGGGACACACTTGGTCCATCCTACTCTAAAGATTTGCACCATCACATAGTATCACCTCTCTATGAGGATTTTTACTATTCTGCTTGTCCTCGGAGAAATATGTGCACCTAAAAAGGACTGTCCTGTGCAATTCTCATATATAGGCGATAATTCAAATTTGTACTTTATGCCTTTACAAAATAGCCATGAAATAGTTTTTTTTTTTAAACATTTGCCCTATTATGAAATTAGGATTAGGATTATATCTGCAGCAACTCTGACTTCTCTAAGGGGGTCTTTTTACTAAGCCATGGTAGCATTTTTAGTTTTTGGAAGAAATCAGCTGGCGGTAAATGCTGAGACGCCCAAAGGAATATAATAGGCATCTCGGCATTTACTGCCAGCTGATTTGTACCGTGAGTTAAAAACGCTATCGTGGCTTAGTAAAAAAACCCCTAAAATAGCTCTTTTTGGGAAGGCTTAGCAGGACTTACCTAGTTCCTTTCTTTGTCACCTCACTCTCATATTCTTCCTGCAATTGTTCCAGTTTCCCTGGAATATATTCTTTACAAATTCGGATGGCATCACTCCACATTCCAGCTTCCTGCATTTCCCCAAAAATTAAAACCTCAGTTAAAATATTAGAGCTTTTTTGTTAGTTCTCTTTAGATGCTAGTCTAAGCTTGTACGTAAGATTTTCATGACCATATATCAGGATACAAAAAAATTCATCTAGTTAATCCAGTCTAGAAACCAAACCCAGCAGATCACTTAATTTAGAATCGCATACTAGCCTTTTCCTTTCCTTCACACTCCACCATATTTGTTCTTCCTTTTCCCAGTGCATTTCCTCCCCCATCAACCATCTCATGACTATTCGATCTCTACCTTGTGTTCAAGGAAGTTTCAAATGCAAGAGCTCACATTATTACTAGCATACATTTGCTCTATTTTAGACAGCATTTAATTAAAAGTAAAAATACAGCTTCTTTTTTTTTTTTGCATATGACATTTGGAACTGACTTAACTGAGACATCAATGCCTGTCACATAACACTTCTGCGCTACCCTCATCATCCACTAGGGTTTAAATGAATGTTTCTTAAACTTCTCCTACAATTTTAGGATTGCCAGAATCGATATATATTAGATTTGCAATCAAATCAAGAAGGATTGGATGGAAAGTCAATACAGTTAAATATCGCTGGCTATCTGCAGGTCAAGATAGAATGCTCTTGCTCCACCTAGGCACTATCTAGCTAGTGCTAGGGTAGCCTGTGAGAATATTCAGGGACACTATCCATATAGTGCCACTGAAAATTCATGGACAGAAAGCTTTTATGTTTAGTGGCCACAGCTAAATGCATAGACCTTTTTGAATGTTGGGCTGACTATTAACATGTGAAACCACTGTTTCATCAGAAAGCCAAACTGCTGACCCCTCCCCCTCCTTTCCTCACACCTTATAGTATTTGACAGCAAGCTCTGGTCTTTGAGCTCGGAGCAGGAAAGCCTCAGACTTCTGAAACTCTTTTTGATCAAATGCGAAGCGGGCTTGACCAACCAGGACATCAGCAACACTGTCAGGATCATGAGCCTCAGAAACACGTTGAGCTGCATCCCAGTCTTGGTTATGAACATACCTGTCACAGTCCAAAGAGAAAAACAAATAAAAATAGATGAGATAAAGGAAAGAGAGAGGAAAAAGAAATGGACAGGCAAATAGTGAGGGAAAGAAGGTTCATCGATCAACGTGGCTAGGAAGTAAGTGGTCTAGTTTTTTGGTGAAAAACAGTAAGGGATGTAGTTATCAATGTGAGTATTGCTAAGACGTGTTATTTTACCACAGGTCCCATTTTATGCAATTAGATCTAGTTACTAATAACTGGGATTAACAGTAAAATAGCATGTGTTAATGGTAGCCCACATTGATAACTATGCTCCTAAGGCACCTGAGAAACTTTCTTGACCCAGGAATATTTTTGATACCGTTATTGTATACATAGGACTATGACATGGGGAGGATAATTTTCAGCCATTCCACTCACTATGCAGACCTGCAGATAATTGGTATCTGGTGGCTAGCAAGCAGATTTTTGAAAAGAAACACTCCACAGAGTTTTCCTTTCAAAAACTACCATCCAGCTAGCATTATAGGGAGTTTTATTCCCTGTAGGTTCTGTGTGAGCACAAGTATGTAGGAAAAGAAAAAGGAGGCAAATTTGGAGATCTCAAAATGAAATTTCCACCTGTTCTTCAAATTGCTTCATTCAGCCCCAATGAAGCAAATTTTTCCTGCTAAAGACTGAAGCAATTTTCAAAAGGAAATTTTCTGAGAGAAATGCCCATTTACCAACAGAAATTCGTTTGATAACTGCTCTCAAGACGGTGGAGGACAAAATAAATATGCTGGTGTAAGGAGAATGAACAAGACTAATTTGGCTTTATAAAAAGAGAGGCAAAACAGAGGTACTCAAAATTGGCAACAGAAACACCAAGAAAACTGACCAAAAGGGTAGATGGTTTGATCAAATGTAACCTGTAGCTATCAACATGCATGAGCTTTGTTGATCATAGGACTCTGCTGGAAATTTGTTGAAAAGCTTGGCATGTATGCTGTTGTGCCTGCTATTCTTCATTTTCAAAGTAATTAAAAAAAACAATGTATTTGAAAGACAGGATAAGAAATGATATGCCAAAGAGACATTTAACATCATCACAAGGGAATATCTTGGAGATCCTAATAGGGGGTGAGTTCTGAAAAGTAGTGTGGAAAGCAGGAGCTTTAGTGTCTATAGACCTAAAAATTGGAATATATTGCTGATGAATTTGAGGGGAATGCAAAACTTGTTAATATTTTGTAAGAAGAGTTGAAGACTTTCCTATTCCTTTGACCTATACGGGTTGAAAATATGGATAGAGTACACAATTATATGTTGTACTGTATTTTCTTTATTTATATTCTCTCTTACTTGTTTTTACTGTAACATAACATAGTCTATGATGGCAGATAAAGACCTGTAAGGGCCATCCAGTCTGCCCAACAAGATAAATTCATTATACATGGTATGTGATACTTTATGTATATATACCCGAGTTTGTTTTGCTCTTGCCATTTTCAGGACACAGACTATGTTTTATTATTGATTGTAAATCATTTTGAATGAATTTTTCACTAAAATGGTATATAAAGTTTTATAATCAAATAAAAATAAAATAAATACTAACTGGTCCAAATGGAGTAGAAATCTCTCTCAACTGAGAAGTTGAGTAGGATATGGAGGAGCAACCTACTGATTACAGCAACAGCCTGAGAACCAAGAAAGCCAGAGTTCAAATTCTGCTGATCCTACTTACGTTTATATTTCTTAACTTGATAACCCACCTTTCATTAGTAACATTGAGGCAATTGTATGTATTATTATGTCTGCCTCACCCGTTTGGGCAGCAGAAGCCAAGGGCTCTCTCTACTATCCTGGAAAGAACTGCATATCCCCTCTAGATACTTAATCACCCTAACCTGGTATCTGCTCATGACAGGGTTACACAGTCAAGGCAGTATAAGCCTATGTAATTAGAAAGGAACCCAGTATTTAGTAGATAAAGAAATATAGTTTATTAACATTGAGATCTTACCCAAAGACAGTACAAGCAGTTCAGGCATTCACATGGTAGTACAGCACTTCATATACACAATGAACAGTAAATGTAAAAGGAAAACAATTGTAACTAAAAATGCACTAACAGACAGAAAATAAGAGGAAAAGAGTAAAACATGTCAAAGGAGTTAAAACATAGGTTAAAGCCAATTGGTAATAAAGGACAACACATTAAAACCCCAAAATTTCTTTGCACAGCTACTTGAGCCCAAAATGTCAAAGAAATGGATCAAAAGAGCAAACCCAGTCTAATACTTGGGGCATAAAGCAGCATCAGCAATACTCTGTAAATGCCTGCATAAAAAGTAAAGTTTTTAGGTCCTTTTGAACTTTGAATATGAGGGCTTCAACCAAAGTCAAGGTGCAAAGTCACATCTGGGTGAACTCTTAAAGGATTAAGAATGGACTGGAGAGAGGACCAGAGGAAACAAATCTTCTACTACAATAAAACTCACCCTCAACGTTCTGAAGACAACGTTCTGAAGTCACTCAGTCACTCCCTGAAGGGTTCATGGATTCATGGTGGTGAAGCCACAACACTGACCATGTCTCTGCCCCGCCCTCACATGACGGACCAATCAGAAAAAACACCCTCAACATTCTGAAACACAAAGGACCATCACAACACCGTTCCCAGGCAACACTAGGCAACATAAGACGGACCAATCAGAGGAAACTACTTGACAATAAGGGAGGAGCATTCCCCAGCAGAATTGCTCATTATCTGTGCAGCACGGAGAGCACAGAACCACCGCTGGAAAAAACAAAACAAAAAAAAGACAGCACATCAACAACCTGCACACACACTGCACCCTCACACACTCACACACACACACACACAAAATAACTCTGTGACACATACACACAAACACAAAAAAAAGCCACATGCTAGCGCCCATTTCATTGGTTTCGGAAATGGGCCTTTTTTACTAGTATGACAATAAGGAACAAGGACAGTAACAAAGTAACTAGGGAGCTCTGTGTGATGGCAAAGAAGTAGAATCCTGAACTTAAGTCTGAAAGCTATGGTTACACTATGTTGTTCAGAAAGAAAAGGAGAAATAATATCAGACTTATGGTTTTGGTAGCTGATCTTAACTATTGCATATTACAGTCATTTCAAGGTCATGTTCCTAAAGCCATTATGGAATATATACAGTAACCCTATATGATATAGAATGAATACATGAAGAACTGTCAAGATCTTTCTTCTCCAATGGGGTTCCGATAGAGTATATTTTTCTCAGGGAAAAAGAAATATGTCTTGACAACTATGAAGATGTGCAGCTCAAAACTGGACCTTCGGAAAGTCACTTCACTTTTTTTTTTGCCTCTAGTACCAAAATCTGAGGGCAAGATTTAGTGAAAGACACTACTGCAATAATCCATGTTATTTACTACAGGTTGCATTTTATGCATTGAGACCTATTTATGTTAATGGCATATATGGATGCTAACATGGTAGCACACTTTAGTAAAAATTATTCCTTGGACTGTAAGCCCAATAGGGATGGTGAAATACCTACTATACCAAATAAAGATTATTCATAAAATAAATTCCACCTCATGCAAATACGTTGAATTAGGGGACCAACAGAGATATAAGAACCTCCTGCCAGAACAATAGCATATGCAATATACTACCCATTTCGAAATAGTATTCTGGCTCATTGAGAGGTCAAGTCTGTTGGGATGAAGAACTACCTAAACAAATAATATATTTAAACTTAGTTTAAACCAGCATTTATAGTCTGCTTCTCCCTGACAATGTTTGAGGTGGGTTGCAATAAAAAGGAAATTATATAGTCATTCTAACTCTTCATACTTGGGACTTCCTAATAATTTGTTAAAAGCCCTCCAAATGGTCTAGAATGCAGTGGTCCATTCTTTGACAGGAACTTTGTGTTTTGATCATATTACTCCATGCCTGGTTGATTTGCACTGGCTCCCAGTATATTTAAATTCAAAATCCTCACTTTGATTCATTGGGTTTTAGATGGAGGTGTTCCCTCAACACATTAATACTGTCTTTAAGATCTATAAACAATCCCACTCATTGAGATCTGAATATGAAAAGTTGCTGCACATTCCAACGATTATACAACTATATTTGAGTGAAGCAAGACAACATGGGCTATTTGTTACTGACCCTAATGAAATAAATAAATTGCCTTTGGAACTGTGATTCCTGACTTGTTATATATCATTCAGAAAGAGGCTGAAGACTCTATTTTTAGTCAACATTGTCGTTTTTTGGTTTCAAGTCAGCAGGCAGATGGATATATGGCAGATGGGTGGAAGAAACTCCGAGAGTCTTTTACTAAAGGTTATCTGCAGCAGGTCTCATTTTATTCCTATGGGCCCTGCTGCAGATAACTTCAGCTAATCTTTAGTAAAAGACCCCCCTCCATGTTTAAATGGCAGCCAGTTAATATTATGTTTTATTCTATATTGTTTAATTGATCGTGTATGCTAGTTGTTATCCACTTAGATCTGAGAATGGGTGGATTACAAATGTTTTAAAATAAATAAAACAAATATTCTAAGTAAACTGGAACAGAAAAAAATACCAGCCAAAGGTTCACAAAGGAGCCCAGAATTTATCACTGAGTTTCTCACTAGTCTGAGAAACTATTAGGATTTCAGTGTCCACTGGTCTTGCCTAATATAGAGGCACAAGGACTCCATGCCAAAAGGAAGTTCTCTTTTATCTGTAAATCGCCTTGCATCCTTAAGGTTAAAGGCGGAGTATAAGTCGCACAATACAATACAATTAGTAATTATGAAGAGAGAAAATAAACATCTTTTCTTGTAAAAGTAACAAACCAACTATGAGTATGTTCATACACCTAGGTACATACAGCTAAACTCCTATTTCATATAGCTTTGACAAGTGGATCATAAGGTCTCAGCTGAGAAAGTGTCAAAGTAAATCATAGCACTGTGGTTGCTACTGTGCAAAACACGCTTTAACAGGTAATAAAGGCATAAAGGTTGCTGAACTGTCACTTAACTTGAAAGGCAGACACAGCATAAAGGTCAAACAGAGCTCTTAGGGGCCACCAACTGTTTATAACTGAAAGAAACCATTTTTTTAAAAGTCTTGAGTTTTCTGTTTCTCTTTGGAAAGATATCTACATATACACTAACGATATCTATATTAGCAAGGGGAGGATATGGCATGGTGTCAGTAGTAGTGGTGACTGAGGAGCAATAAATGATAGGGGACGGAGATATCTAAAGGATTCAGATGTTTGAAGGGATATAGAAATGCTGGTGCCAACAACTGAGGAAACATAGGGGACAGCTAGAAAATACAAAAAAAAAAAAAAAGCCATAAGGGAGGGAAACTGAGCTTGGAGGATTAAAGGGAGCACCTGTGGGCTTGAGAGGAGTTTGAAAAAATTAATAAGCCAACACTTACATGAGGACAGCTTCTTTGGGTTTGCCTGCCTTAATGAATTCAGATTCAGCCTCTGGAAACTTGCCCTATTTAAAGAAAGAACACAAAGACTTTTCGAAAATAGCTATCCCATTTACAGGTGAAAACAAATACATACAGCATGCACATTTACTTACAAGAGAACAGATACATTCTCAGAGTGGGTTTTCACTTATATGCATACTTCTGAGAACCTGATATCTGCACTTGAATTAACCCAGAAAAATTGTACACATCAAACAGATGTGAATGTAAGCAAGGTAGGATAACTTTCCAAGAATAATTTTCAAACTGGAAGTATGATGAATTTTCAAAGCAAAATTACACACAAAGTATACATAGAGAAAAATGTACCCCTCTCACAGGAAAACAATGCAATTGGGATTACATCATTAATAGCAGCCTGTGAAGAAACAGTGAGGGTCTTTTACTAAGGTGCACTCACGTTTTTGGTGCGCTAAACGTTAGAGATGCCAATGCATTCCTATGGGCGTCACTAACGTTTGGAGTGCACACAATTTTAGCACGCGCTAAAAACGTAAGCATGCCTTAGTAAAAGATGCCCAGTGTGTTTTAAAGCCTGTAAAATGTATTGGATATTTCCCTGCCTTAATTATGTCCTGAAGTGTATTTCCATTTGGCCAGCAGGTGGTGCATGTTTATGTTTCAAAGCTGCTGTAGAACCATGGCTGTTTTTCTTTGTTTAAGCGTTTTGGAAAGCCAGTCTGCAGTATACAGAAAGCTCTTTGCTAAAGCCCAGTAAGTTATATTTGATAACTGGTGAGCAGCTATATGTCCTGATCTCCCCAGGTACTTTTTAGAAAAGTATACAAATGTTTAGTTAGTTTTTTTAATTGATCCATTTTTCAGTTACTTGTTACTGTTTGCACTTTTTCTGTCCACTGTTCAATATTTTTATGAGAATAAACAAAATTGTTTGGTCGCCCTGCTTGTCTGGACTGATAAAGAATCATGGTGGTTTGTGTGTTGGATCTACGAGTGCTTTCTGGGAACTGTGAGATCACTGGGAGTTTGGCCCCAGTAACCTAGAAATCACTGGGGATAATTTGACAGTGGGAGACTCACCCAGATGTGGTTGTGACCCAGTCAGTGGAAGAAAGGTGCTAGTGTACAGCACAAGTGGCAGGTGCAGGCGGACCTGAGCTGTGCTGGGGATAGACCCTCTAAGCATCTATGCATCCGAGTGTAGGAAAACACTTTAGTATTATTGAGGAAAAGGCCTTGAGAAGCCCCCAGCCTAAAGATTAGCTTCGGGGAATGGACTTCCTCATCATCGGCCAAAAACGTCTTTACTTTGTGACTTGTCTGTTATAACAGATCAATTAGCAAAGTTACTTAACTTTCATGAATTAGTTTTTCTTGTGCGGGTCTTTCTTGCACCACGACCACGACCTACGATGGCCGCCGTTTCAGAAACCTGCCTCAGGGTTCTGTGGTCCGCATGTTACCTCTGCACTGATCAATAGTAGTAAGTAGCAGTCTTCTTACTATTGATCAGTGCGGAAATAACATGCGGACCACAGAACCCTGAGGCAGGTTTCCGAAACGGCAGCCATCGTAGGTCGTGGTCGTGGTGCAAGAAAGAACCGCACAAGAAAAATTTCATGAAAGTTAAGTAACTTTGCTAATTGATCTATTATATCAGACAAGTTATAACAGACAAGTCACAAAGTAAAAAGGGTTTTGGCCAATGATGAGGAAGTCCAGTCCCCGAAGCTAATCTTTAGGCTGGGAGGCTTCTCGAGGCCTTTTCCTCAATAATACTGAAGTGTTTTCCTACACTCGGATGCGTAGATGCTCCTTATTTGATATCTCCTTATTTTCTATATTTGAGTTTGATTTACAAGGAGATAGCCTCTATACATATCGTTGGGTTTATTTATACATAAACATTTTAAATTGCTTTATCTGGTGCAATATTACTCCATATCATATTTTCAGGTCTCCTTGCAGAGAATTTATGAACCAGTTCTTCTTTATTTAATATGGAATATGGTCACTTGAATGTGCATTTGAATCAAAACCTGCCTATTCAAAGGGACAGGACATATGTCCTTTTTGCCTATACAAAGGGCCTATGCTGGAATCACATAACAAACACTAAGTACTGCTATGGTTAACAGAAATTGAGACCTTGAGATAAGTAATCTTTCATCATCTTTCACCACAGACACAGAGGAACCTAGTCATTTAGGACTGAATTCTGTATATGGCACCAATAAAAATTAGAACTAAGCACTTTTTTAAAATAAATGGCGCACAGAGTTGGGCACTATTTATAGAATAGCGTTTGGCGTGGGATTTACACCACCTAAAACCTGGTGTAAAATTCTCACACCTAAATTAGATGCAGATCTCTCTTATTCAGTAAAGCTATGCACAAATTCCAGAACGCCCCTGATCAGGCCCATGCCCCTCCCATAGCCATGCCCCCCTTTTTGGATCCACACACAAAATTTAAGCGCTGATCCTAGTGCCTAAAGATGTGCACAAAAATTAGCACTGATAATTGATTATTAGCAACTAATTATTGGTACTAACTGGATTATCAATTAAATTGCACGCGCAAATTGGGTGCATGTCTATATTTGCACATGCAATTTTGAGCGCCATATATAGAAGTAAGGTGCTAGTGTAACCTGCCAGGAGAGAGGGTATACCATTTGATCCCACTGCAAATGTATCACTCACTGAAGCTGAGGCATACAGAGGCACACATAAAGAAGAATCTGCAATGTGATGTCATAGCATTATCATGATGGATTTAGTTGAGGTGAACAGAAGAGAGGAAATCCAAGCACATGAAAAAAAGCACAAAGAGTTTCTAAGGATGGGTTGGCATCTAAAATAATACTAAATGACTCGACATGGACCATGCCTCGGTGAAGAGCCTGCATCAGGGGTTGTTCATGTTAGTTTGATGATAGTGATCTCATCCTAGATTCCTTCAAAGATCAGTATTACTAACACATACAGTGGTTAAAACAGCATAACCAATTTCTACAATTAAAAAATGCTGCCAAGACTCTCCAACAACAAACTATTTATCTATCTTGCTGAAGAGAATTTATCAAGGCTCCAATATATTGGAGATGTTGTGACAATTGAAAACAAACCCTAACAACTCTAGCTGACTGAAGACTGCTGGGTCTGGAGTAGGAGAAGGTGTGAGCAAGGGGCAGATGAGCATAGAAGAAGGGTAGTGGAGGTGGGAGGCAGATGGTACATGGGATATGTATAAGGGAATTTAGTGGGAGATGTAGTTTGGGTTATTGTTGTTGTCTCCTGGATATTTGTTGAGTATATGGGTTCATGAGATTAGTGTGGGTCATTTGGGTATGCTTGCATGAACAGATTGGTTTTTAGTGATTTCCGGAAGGATAGATAGTTACTGATTGCTCGGATAGGTCTGGGTAGGGCATTCCAGAGTTGGCTGCCTAAGAAGGAGAAGTTGGATCCATAATAGGTTTTTGTACTTAAGTCCTTTGCAATTGGGATAGTGCAGATTGAGGTAAGTTCGCGAGGGTTTCAGACATGTTTCTGGTAGGAAGGTCAATCAGATTGATCATGTAGCCCGGAGATTCACCATGGATAATCTTGTGGATCGGTGTGTGGACCTTGAAATTGATTCGTTTTCTGATAGGGAGCCAATGAAGTCTTTCACGAAGGGGTGTTGCACTCTCAAATCGTGATTTGCCAAAAATGAGTCTTGCTGCTGTATTTTGGGCAGTCTGAAGTTTTTTCAGGATATGGGTCTTACAGCCTAAGAAAATACTATTACAGTAGTCGACATGAGTAAGTACCGTGGATTGTACTAAGTTCTGGAATGTTTTCTTCAGGGGGAAGATATGGTTTTACGCGTTTCAGTATCCACATCATGTTGAACATTTTCTTTGTAGTGGATTTTGCGTGACTTTCGAGCGTGAGATGGTTGTCTAATGTCACACCAAGGATTTTCAGGTTCTCGGATATGGGGATTGTGACGTCAGAGGTGATAAAATTAGTTGGAAGGAGCGCGGAGTGTTGAGGTGAGAGGATTAGGCATTGTGTAGTTTCTCTTTGTTCATTTTCTTCAATCATAAAGGCATTGGCCTAAGAGGTTAAGATGTTCATGCCTGTGGTTATTTTGTCTGAGATTTCTGTTAGATTAGATTTGAAGGGAATGAATATGGTGACGTCATCGGCGTAAATGAAAGGGTTGAGATCATGCCTGGATAGAGCTTTGGCCAGAGAGATCATCATAAGATTGAAGAGGATCGGGGATAAAGGGGATCCTTGAGGTACACCACAGTTTGGTGACCAGGGAGAGGAGATGGTTGAGGTTGATTTAACTTGATAAGATCTTGAGGTGAAGAAGCCTTTTAACCAATTAATGATATTTCTGCCGAGTTTATCCAGTAGTTTGGTTAGAATATTATGATTTACCATGTCAAATGCACTGGATAAATCAAATTGTAAAAGTAGGATGTTGTTTCCAAATGAGATTTCCTGTTTGAATTTGGATAGTAAAGTGAGTAGGACGGTTTCTGTACTATGGGCTAGACGAAAACCCGATTGAAACTCGTGTAGAATGGAGAATTTCTGTATATAGTCGTTAAGAGAATGGACTAAGGGAAGGAGAGGTGGAGGTAACTGTTTGAGAATTCAAGTTTAATCTTGTGAACCTTATCATGAAAATACTCAGCCAGAGTCTGGGGAGAAAGTGAAGGGGGAGTTGGAAGTGAAGGCACTTTGAGGAGAGAGTTCATTGTGGCAAAGAGATGTCAAGGGTTTCAGGCAAGAGAATTTGTCAACTGGATGTAATAGTCCTGTTTGGCAAGTAAAAGAGCAGACTGGAAGGAGGTCAGCAAGAATTTGAAATGTATGAAGTCAGCATGGGCATGGGATTTCAGCCAAAGGCATTCGGCAGAGCAGGCACAGGAATATAGGTAGCGGATTCTAGAAGTCAGCCAAGGCTGGGGTTTGGTACTTTTTACAGAACAGGGAATGGGAGGAGCGAGAGTATCCAGAGCAGAGGACAGAATAGTATTATAGGAAGAGACAACCTCATTGACAGACGTGGATAACATAGTGATAGAGAAGAGATTTGAAACACTGGAGGACAGCGCAGAAGGGTCAATAGCCTGAAGATTCCTAAATGTATTGGTTAAGATTGGACGGGACTGGGGAGAAGGGTGTTTAAGTGTGAAAGTTATCAGATGATGGTCAGAGAGGGGAAGAGATGAGGCACAGAAACTGGAGAGAGAGCAGTTCGAGAAGAGGATAAGATCAAGACAGTGGCCATTCTCACCTCAACAAGCACCCAAGAATGCAAAGAATTCTAACAGCTATGGGATCTGCACGGACCAAACACGCAACCAATTCATACTAAAGGAAACACACTAGACATTATCACACACAAATTTGACCCCGACTCAAATCTTATACTAAAAGATACGAAATGGACACCCACACCATGGTCAGACCATTATAAAGCAAACATCTCCCTCCAATGGCGAACGAAGGACTTACTTAACAAACAAGAACGAAAAACCTACACCACGAGTGGAAAAATAGACCCGGTAACATTCTGGCAACAGATCTACCACAACGGATGGACAATTAAGGCAGATACAAACTAATTTCTCCTAGAATGGGACGACAGATGCAGATTAATATTAGACAACATTGCCCCAATTCAAACCAGAACCTCACACAGAAAGAACTCAATACCATGGTTTAATGAAGAACTGAAAAAACTTAAAACACAAGTTAGAAGGTTAGAACGTGCGTGGAATAAAAAGAAAGATGACCCCACACTTAACGCCTGGAAACAACTTCAAAGAAAGTATAAGTATACCATAAGACAAACTAAAAGATTATATTACAAAACCAAAATTGGACCAAACTATAAGGACACACATAGACTCTTCCAACTCGTGAATTAAATACTAGATATCACACCAGTCACAACCAACAGCAAAGATACACCAGGAGCAATCTCGCGAGATACTTCAATGAGAAAATCGTAAAACTAAGACTCAAAATACCTGTCAGCACCATCGATTACGCCGATCTCCTTGAATGTCTAGATCCAGACCCTGGTATATACCCAGCAGACAGAACCTAGACCAACTTCGAGATACTATCGGAGGATCTCATCTCCCAAACGCTCAAAAGATTCGCCAAATCTCATTGCAAATTAGACATATGCCCAAACAACCTTATGACATCTGCCCTCAACAATTTATAACAGACCTAACGTATCATTTGAACTGTATGTTACAAAATGGACTCTTCCCGAAGGAGAAAGGAAACATTCTACTCACCCCATACCCAAAGACGCAAAGAAAAGTGTTAGTGAACTAACCAACTACAGACCAGTAGCATCCATTCCCTTAAAAACCAAAATAACGGAAGGAATGGTGACCAAACAACTCACAAATTACTTAAACAAATTCTCAATACTACACGACTCCCAGTCAGGATTTCGGTCTAACCACAGTACTGAAAAAGTACTAGTTACTCTCATGACTAAATTTAAACAAACGCTTGCAACTGGTAAGAACATACTACTTCTACAATTTGACATGTCTAGTGCCTTCGACATGGTTGATCATGGAATAATACTACACATCCTCGAGTACTTCGGAATTGGAGGCAACGTTCTTAATTGGTTCAAGGGGTTCCTAACCTCACGATCATACCAAGTGACATCTAATTCGACTACATCAGCCACATGGATACCTGAATGCGGAGTTCCACAGGGATTCCCCCTCTCACCGACTCTATTCAACTTAATGATGATACCTTTAGCCAAACTACTATCAAATCAAAACCTCAACTCATATATATATGCAGATGACGTAACAATCTACATCCCATTTAAACAAGATCTAACGGAAATTTCCAATGACATCAACCTAAGTCTACATATCATGCATTCATGGGCGGATGCATTTCAGCTGAAACTCAATGCAGAAAAAAATCCAATGCCTAATACTTACCTCTCAACATAAAACGAACAAATTCACCACCATTAACACACCAAAATTGAATCTTCCAATTTCAGACACCCTAAAAATTCTTGGAGTTACCATTGATCGACACCTAACACTTGAGAGTCACGCGAAAAACACAACAAAGAAAGATGTTCCACTCAATGTGGAAACTAAAAAGAGTAAGACCTTTCTTCCCAAGGACCGTCTTCTGCAACCTGGTACAATCAATGGTACTCAGTCACCTAGACTACTGCAACGCACTCTACGCTGGCTGCAAAGAGCAAATAATCAAGAAACTCCAGACAGCCCAGAACACTGCAGTTAGACTCATATTCGGTAAAACAAAATATGAAACTGATAAACCCCTACGAGAAAAGCTACACTGGCTCTCACTTAAAGAACGCATCACGTTCAAGGTATGCACCTAGTTCACAAGTCATTCACGAGAGGCTCTGACCTATAGGTCAGACCTGATAGACTTACCACCCAGGAATGCTAAAAAATCATCCCGCACATTCCTGAATCTTCACTTCCCCAACTGCAAAGGTCTAAAATACAAATTAATGCATGCGTCGACCTTTTCATACCTAAGCACACAATTCTGGAACGCGCTACCGCGCAATTTAAAAACAATCTATGAACTAACTTCCGCAAACTACTGAAAATCCATCTCTTTAACAAGGTATACCACAAAGATCAGCAAATGTGAACTCCTCTACATATATCCAGAATTGTCTTATAACATCCGCTTGTTACACTACTATGATGATGTCTTAATATTATCATGTTACCCAAGATCCTTCTGTAATACTACATGTCTATTTTCTTATGTATTTCCATTATTCATGATGTATTGTAAGCCACATTGAGCCTGCAAAGAGGTGGGAAAATGTGGGATACAAATGCAATAAATAAATAAATTCTGGTGAGTGGGGGCAGTGGAGCATAGTTGAAGATTGAAAGAGGATGATAAAGCAAGAAATTGAGCAGCATAAGAGTCGGAGGGATCATTAGCATGAATTAGCCAAATCACTATCCAACCAAGGACTCAACCCGTACATCTATGCAGATGATGTCACGATATACATCCCGTTCAAACAAGATATAACCGAAATCACAAACGAAATCACACACAGCCTCCAAATAATGAACTCATGGGCAGACGCATTCCAACTAAAGCTAAATGCAGAAAAAACACAATGTCTCATCCTGTCCTCACAATACAATACAAACAAACCCAATACCATAAATACCCCGGACTACACCCTTCCTTCAGACAGCTTGAAAATATTGGGAGTCACAATTGACCGAAATCTCACTCTAGAAGATCACGCGAAAAATTCAGCAAAGAAAATGTTCTACTCAATGTGGAAACTTAAAAGGATCAAACCTTTCTTCCCAAGGGAAGTATTCCGCAGTCTAGTACAATCAATGGTAGTAAGCCACCTAGACTACTGCAATGCAATTTATGCTGGATGCAAAGAACAAATCATTAAGAAGCTTCAAACCGCTCAAAACACAGCAGCCAGACTCATATTCGGGAAAACGAAATACAAAAGTGCCAAACATCTAAGAGAGAAACTACACTGGCTCCCACTAAAAGAACGAATTGCGTTCAAAATTTGCACCCTGTTCCACAAAATCGTTCATGGGGAAGCCCCGGCCTATAAGGCAGACCTTATAGACTTGCCTACCAGGAACGCAAAAAGATCAGCACACACATTCCTCAATCTCCACTACCCTAATTGCAAAGGGCTAAAATATAAATCCACATACACGACCAGTTTCTCATACATTTGCACGCAGCTATGGAACGCACTACCGAAGGCCATAAAAACAACACAAGACCTAGCCAGCTTCTGAAGGCTACTGAAAACAGATCTGTTCAAGAAGGCATACCACAAACATCCATCTTAAATACTAAATAATAAGACTTTACACGAACTAGACATAACTGAAATCTTTTACTGAACTGGTTAACCTCTTTGCCATTAATGAACAAGCACTACCACTTTAATCTTTATGTAGAATAGGATCTCTCCATAGTCGATGACCTAATGTATGCGACAATCCAATTTATTACTCAGGAACCTTCGTGCATTACCATAATATATTCTTCCTTACCATGTATACATGCACATGACATATATCTATACCATGATCTGTTCCACGTATGCTATATTCCATGCATGTTACCATATATGTATGCACCTTAACGCAATACCATTTGTAATTCTGTTACCCGGAAATGGCAACCGCCATTACGGCAAATGTAAGCCACATTGAGCCTGCAAATTGGTGGGAAAATGTGGGATACAAATGCTACAAATAAAAAAATGTTAAAATCCCCAAGAATGAGGGAAGGAGATGAAGGTTCAAGAAAGAGGGAAAGCCAGACATCAAAGTCAGTGAGAAAAGAAGAAAGGGACTTATCAGGAGGTGGATAAATGACTGCTACTCTGAGAGGCAGAGGAGCAGACGGATGGAGTGGACTTCGAAGGAAGAAAAACAGTGAGACTGAGGTGGAAGAAGAGGCTGAAATCTACAAGAAGGTGAAAGTAGTAGCCCGACACTACCTCCGCGGCCAACCGGGCGAAGAGTATGGGAGAAAATATAACCTCCATGGCATAGGGCCGCGACTGAAGCAGAGTCTTGAGAGTAAAGCCAAGTTTCATTTAGGGCAAGCAGATAGAGAGTACGAGAGATAAAGAGGCCATGGATGTAGGAAAGTTTGTTACAGACAGAGCAGACATTCCACAGAGCGCAAGAGAAAGGCAGGAAAGAAGAGGGGAGGAGAGGAATAGAAACTAGATTGGAGATATCATGGTGTGACCTGCACAAATAGGATGAGAGCTGATGTGGAGGACCAGGATTGGGATTAATGTCCCCAGCGGAGAGCAGGAGAAGGGGCAAGAGAGTACAGAGTAGGAGAGGTATGACGACAGCAATGAGGCGAGATGTACTCAGATAGAAAGGAGATGGATGAATGGAAGGAAGGAAATGTTGAAGGTTGAGAGCTGAGAAAAAAGAAGAGGAAAAAAGAGATGGTGAGATGATGAATACAGAGGGTGGACGTGTTCCTGCAGAGTACAGTGGTTTCAGATGGAGAAACAGATTAGGAAGGGACAGTGCCAAGAAGAAAAAGTGTACTGGAGTCATAAGTAGTCACTGGGAGAAAAATAAATGTAAGGAGAAAATGCCCCGACGAGTGGCACCTAGAGCAGAGGCCCCGAGTGGATCGGAGTGGACCTGGGAGTCACCCTGGAGAAAGCTGTAAGGATATGCAGATGAGCTGCAAGTCCTCCACAGCACCTGGAAAGGCAGCCGGTGGTAGAGCTGGGCACCTCTCAGCCAAAGAAAGGCTTACCAGGGGTTAGGCCGAAGCCAGCATTCCTTCCCCTGAGGGTCGCCTGATCCTAGCCAAAAAGCACCTGGAAACTCTGGGCACCTGGAGCAGGGGCCCTGGGAAGATCGGGGTGGACCTGGGAGTCACCTCAGATACAGCTAATTAGTTAGAAGGTACCTGTACTATTAACTTTTATAATTTTGTATTTCCTGGAAATGTCCAGTCTCTTATGAATTGTGATCTGCTTAGAAATGTGAGGTATTAGCGGAATACAAACTATATTGTTAAAGTTAATAACGTTATAAAAAGACTGAGACATCTAGTAAGGTGGTAGCTGTGTGGGAGCTCCTCAGTATACTCAGTAAAACTTTCTCAGATTTTCTAAGCTCTATAGAATAGGTCCATGCTGGTGTTGTAATATATCATCACCCACTAATATGCTTGATTTCATTTGCTTGTTGGAGACTATGGAGGAGTAGCCTACTAGTAAGTGCAGTGGGCTTTGATCCTGGTTCAATTCCTACTGCAGCTCCTTGGCCTCATGAGCCCCCAAATCCCCCCATCCGGACACCAACATGGGGAGCTGGAAGTTCGGTGGACCTCCAGCCACCCTAATGCCCCCCCCACCCCCAACAGAAAAGATGGCTAGAAGTCACTGGATCTCCAGCCCACACTTGGTGTTTAGCAGCCCCAACCCCCTCGTACCTTCAGATGCCAGAAGAGGGAGTACCACTCCTTTCCAGTGATGCCTCCAAAATGGCGATGCGCTGGGCAGGGCTTCCATACCATATAAGGGATGCACTGGGCAGGGCAAGGTGCTGCCATTTTGGAGGCGGAGCTGGAGGAGGAAGTGCTACTCCCTCCTACGGCATCTGAAGGTACTGGGGAGGAGGGCACGCTAGACCACCAGGTGTGGGCTGCCCTCTCTTCTGTTGTGGGGTGGGGGTTAGGTGGGTTGGAGGTCCACTGGATCTCCAGGCCCCCCCCCCCCCCATATCAGTCGGTACCCTTAGGACTGACGGTAGCAGCCTGGGCTGACTGGCATGGATTGGGGGGGCAGGGGGAAGAAGAGAGCATTAACCCTAATGCCAGCACCAAGCTGGCGTACGGTTAAGATGCTATTCTGCCCGTACTGCGCTCTGATCATATGGGCGGAATACCGAAGAGCTACATTTAAATTTAAGCGAGTTCTGCAGTATTCCCTGGTGTGCTCGCACCAGACCCCTCCAATCATTCCACGCTAGTAAATGCAGGCGCTAGTGGCCTGTAGCGCCTACATTTACCTTTGATCATCAGAGCACTCCACTGAACCAGGTACAAAATAAGTACAGTATCTGTATATAATATGTATACCACTGTGATTGTAACCACAGAAAGGCGGTATATCAAGTCCCATCTCACTATATATCCTAGCTGACCTTAGCCAGGCATTTATATCTCCTGAGCTTTATAACCAAGGGTATATCTCCTGAAGACAGGGCCACACACCAATGGCAAGTATGGAAGCATGATAGAATACTGGGGAATGTACATAGGGAATTTATCCCAAAAACCTCTTTGAAATGATCTTGCCGTGAACTTGAGAGATTACTGGCTCCATTTTGATCACTCTCATACAGGCCATGGCCATGGCCAGGTCTAAGTTTGCACATTAATTACTTTGTGCAATGGTGTCGCAAGTGCATGGTCAAATATAATTACAAATTAATGTACTTATTAGTGAAATAAACATGAGACACATACATCAGTGAGTGTAAACAGCTGTGCAAGGAAGGATGCAAACTGGCATCAGTACTTACCTAGAGGGGAAAGATTTAGAACATACTTCCCTCTAGAGCTAACAATCAAGGTGAAATCTAAAAAAATTATCACAAACAGCCACTGAATTACAATAAATGTTAGAATCACCCAAAATATACAGTTTCAAACCATAAAGGTCATAGAAAATTTACTTACTTAATTAAACGTGCTGCTACTAAGTTTGGCTGTTTCTGGAGGAATTGCTCAAACAGGTAAGTTAATTTTTCTCTGTCTCATATACAGAGTAACTAATGTACACATTCAGACACTGTTTGTACGTTACATTTTAGATGTTGGTAATTGGTTGGATAAATGATGATTTTGAGCATGTTTTTATATAATTTGTTATTTGATAGACTCTTTTTCATTTTGTTCTAAGTGTACATTGTGAATTATTTTTATGATTTTAATTTTGACAGTTTTGCCTCTTGATGCAGCCTATTTGGCAAAACATGGCCACGACTGGCATAGGTACTTATTTGGTGAAATTAAAGTCCTTGTTTCTACTTTCTACACTGGAGGTCTGCTCTTTCTTCTGCATCACAGACTGTCATCCTGCTTCTTAGGACAAGAAAAAGCTTATGGTTTAACAATCTGTACCAAGACCAAGGTAGCAGAAGTGAGTAAAGTGAATAAAGAATACTTGGATGGAAAATGATGACACTTGCAGGAAAGACAGTTACCTCATCTTCCAGGAATATGGCATATTTAAGGTGGATCTCTGGCATCTTCTGTTTCAGTGACAGCCGAGCCAGCTCAAAAGCAAAGTCAAAGGAGCTGAACAGGATAAAAGAGGATCATTATTAAAGTCTGTTTATTAAACTGCATTCTTACATTAATTACTATTATCATGTTACCCAAGATCCTTAAGCAATACTAAATGTATATTTTCTTATTGATTTCCACTATTCACAATGTAATGTAAGCCACATTGAGCCTGCAAAGAGGTGGGAAAATGTGGGGTAAAAATGCAATAAATAAATAAATTACCATATCTGTAACCTCTGGAATGGTTCCAGTAACTGCTACCCATTATCCTACAAACCTCTAATTTTAACCTGTTATATCACAAACATTATCATACAACTTCTAAAGAGATCCTCTTGTTTACTCACCAGTTATCAGCCGCATAGTCAATTGCTGTTTCCAGGAGACCAAACTTATTAAGAAGTTTTACAGCAGCTTCTCCTCCTAAGCTTTTTGCCCACAGGTAAGCAACATGTTTGTGGGCATTTGTGCCACCATGGGCTTTAGCCACCTGTCAAGTGAGAAAGCAAATGATAATTAAAACCTACTTTTGTCTCAAAAGTCCTTTCAATTTAGACAGGGCTAGGGGAAAGGGGATAGATTTGATTTACTGCCTTTCTGTGATTACAAACAAAGCAGTTTACATATTATATACAAGTACTTATTTTGTGCCTGGGGCAATGGAGTGTTAAGTGGCATGCCCAGAGCCACAAGGAGCGGCAGTGGAAATCAAACACAATTCTCCTTGGTTCTCAGGCCACTGCAGTAACCATTAGATTACTTTTCCACTGCTAACTTATGGCAAGATGAACATCAGTACTCTCAATAATGTGTAATGTACATCAGAGCCAAATACTGAGTTGATGAGAATGCCTATGTGTCAAATCTCTTTGCATGCAGATGAACCACTCCCCCTTACCCGGTAAGCTTCTTCCCACATATCAGTCACACGATACATGTTCACTGTTGCCTTCCATTCTTTGGCTTCAAGGTAGTGATATTCTGCTTCTCGCAACCGTCCTTCAGCCTCCAACTCCTGAAGCATCATACATAAATGAGTGAGAATCACTAAATATGCACCAGAATTTCTTTATATATGGAAGGGTCTCCTAATCTTGCCCTAAGCTCTAAGCATACCACCTGTCTAGCCTCCTGCAGCACACATGCTATTTTGAGACCGAGGTTCCATATACAGTTTTACTAATGGACTTCTGATAAAATAGGCCATTGTAGCCCACTGTAAAGACTCACACTGCTTATAGATCCTGAATACAATCTGGTCAATATTCAGCTGGTGGCAGCGTTTATTTTTAACACTGACTGCTGAGGCAGAATTATGCCCTGATAATCAATGCCACACCGTATCCAGCCACTGGCATTGAATATTCAGGGCTGACCAGACTGCTTCTTGCCATGGAGACTTATACAAGTCCTGACCGATATTCAGTCGCTTATGTGGATCCTGGCTGAATATCAGCCAGGACTCGCATAAGGGTATGCACTATGTCCTTTCCTCCTCCCCTCAAAGAGCAGTGCCCCCTCCTTCCCTCTCTCCTAAAAAACAAAGCCCCCCTTCTTCCCTCCTCCCTGTAATCCTTCCAGCCCTAGTAGAGCACAAGCAGCTTTAGGTTAGTACCCAGAAGTTATGCCAGCACCTGCATAGTTAACAGGGTAAAGTTAGGACTGCTGGCACTAAATATTGCCTGAACCAACATAACTCCCATCTCCTCCATCGTTCTGCCACCGTAATGCCCTTCTCCTGCCCACTTTCAATATGGCTGGTTAGTACCGATATTCAACTAAACGCCGTTGAATATTGGCAGGTGGTTGCCGGCTGAATGTGATTTAAGCTCCTGTCTGCTTAAAACTCTTTGAATATTGGGCCCAATATATCCTATTGTTTCAAATCCCTACTAATGGACCTTGAGCCCTATCTGTTACTGCACACCCTATGAACCTATTAGAACCCAACCCATCTTTATCAGTGCACTTCCTAATTAACTTTAGCATTAAAGTCCACACTTACTGTTCACTAATGCATCATACATTCACCTCTGAACTCTCATTCCCGTAATATCACATCACTCATACCTTTTCACAGAAAGACATATACCATACGCCTTCATGCCTTTTATCACCCTCTAAGCTCCCATTGTTTCCTTCCAAAGTTTCAATGTCTATGTTCCATTGTTACATTCCTTAACGACACCTCAATTGTTTCTCATAACCCTGCACAATGTAATCCATAACTATCTGTAACAAATTGTATTTCCAACATTCAACTCATATTGTAAGCCACACTGAACCCGCAAAAAAGGTGGGAAAATGTGGGATACAAATGCAATAAATAAATAAATAAATTATGGTGTATCTTCATTGTCATCTGTAGTACTTGCTATTAATCCAATTCCTGGATTGCATATACTTCTCAGACATTCAAAATGTGCTTATGACAAACAGTGACCAAGTGAATGCCAGTGTGTTACCTTTCCCAGGTGTAGGTGAGTATCACTGAGCAAATCTTTGTGATATTTTGCGACCAGGCGTATCATGTCATCATACATTTTATGTTTTTTAAACATGGTGATGGCTAGGTCAGGTTCATCCACAGTAATATATAACCTGGGTACACAACATAGATAAGTAAAAGGCAGGCTTTTGTGTGCTCTATGTTCTTAATTTCGTTTCAATTATTTGATATCTTGCCTTTCAATGATATATCAAAGTAAGTTACAATGGGAAGCAAGAAGAGGAAACAAAAGTATAAAATACATTCAAATTCCAAACATCATGGCCAACAAGAATTACATTTGCATAGAAAATCATTTGTTGTGGCTCTCCTTGTGCCACTGTACAATGCAATTATTGAAAAGGACCAGCTGCACTGATGTCCACAAATCCATATATGCTTATAATCAGCAGTCCTATTATCAAGGTATTTGCATTCACTAAAATCCCTTCCAGCAGTGCACACATAAAAAATTGCTTTCTTTTACAGGTTCTCATGGCTTAGCTTCCTTGTCCTTATCCTGCTACCATGCTCCTACTCCAATACATACTGGTATGATAACTGGGGAATATTAGAATATAAGGGGAACTTCTACCAAACTGCATTAAGTACAAACACACACCTAATGCAGTTAAAAAAATGGAGTACTGTGAGCAGCGCTCAGGCACCCTGTGGTAACTTAAAAAAATTAAACATAAAAGAGGGAGAAAAACATGAGCCCAGCATTGATAGTTGGTTGCACTGTTTGCTATTCTCAAAATGGTGGCTCCACAAGCTTACCACCAAACAGAATGAAGCCAAAACTGGTCAGTCTCCAATTCCTAAAAACTCCCAATGGACTAACTACAAGCTGCTCAACACTGCAACAGAGATTGAGGTGAGCTTGGATTTTCAGGTTTCAGCCCTGAATTCACACTGTGGAGATTATGAAACAATCCTGCATCTAGACTAGTGGGAGGAAAAATATAAACAACATTTTTTAACTGCTGAAATAGCAAACATTTACCTCTCGGCTTCCTTATATTTCCCCTGATTCTCCAGCTCTTGTGCTTGAGTGATGTATAATACAGATACATCCTCTTGTTTCATACACCTTGTAGCCAGCTAAAAGAAGGGGAAGTAAGAAACAGAGTTATATGTTGTCTTGCTAAGTGAGAATCAAACCATAAAATGGGATAGAAATAAAAATGTCAGGAACAGACAGAATCAAACACGGAAGTCTTAGGTGCCAATCTGAACCTAACCTTGTGTGCTTGCTCCCAGCGTCCAGCATGAGTGTACATGTCAATGGCTTCTTTGATTCGGTCTGCTTTAATATACAATTGCTCAGCAATCTGCAGGCAGAAATTTAAAATAGTATCATCTGAAGACAACACAGCAGGACAGTGCTGCAGAAATCCATAAATGCTCCATTTAACTCTGCTTGTATATCAAGTTTCTTTCTTTCTTTCTTGATAAAAAGAAATAATTGAAAATGAAGTGAACTACAATATATAAATAGGAAAGTGAGAAAACACATTACAATAAGCAAAGGTAGGATGGGGAAAAGGGAGGGGGTACAGAAAGAGTTCATAACAAATGGTTAATAGCTCAGTGTCCCATCCAGCAGGACCATACCAAGGGGCCACTAGACAAAGGCTAGATTAACACAGTAGGCCCCATATAGTTGTTGAAAGAAGTAAGTTTTCAGGGCTGCTTAAGTATGAGCATATTAGGCATATTTCTAATGGAAGGTTATTCCAGTAAGTAGTACCAGAAACAGAAAACACTGTTTTCCAAAAAGCAGCAAATGGCACCAGGTGGAGAGATGGCACAGTTAAGAGATGTTGGTCTGATGAACCTGTAGCAGATATTCGAGGAAAGCAGGCATATATTTTCACTAGTGACATCATTCACACTGTCACTTTAAATCTTTGAGGCCATGCCCCCATTGTGCACCCTTCTGATGCAACTTCCTGTTTATGCAGGGTTTGACCAGAGCAGAAGAGACGCTTCAAGCAAGCTGAAAGCAGTGGCTGTGAATTACTGCTGCTGCCGTGGAATCTCCTTCAAGGCGTGGTTTAAAGTAGACAGGGAGGGGGGGGGGGGGAGGGTAAGAGGGAGGAGATTTGAAGAAACAGGGAAAAATGCAAGCTCACAAAGTGATAGGCACTGAGCCCCCAGGTGTTCTGGGTCCTCAAGCAGGGCTCAACTGCCCAAATAGTCAGTCCACACCTGCCTGCGGCACACCAGTTGAAAATCGCTGGTGTAGGAGACAGTCAGCTAGCCAAGTTGAGATTGTATGTTTGGTGATGGGAATCTCCAACCAGAGTCAAAGGACACAAAAAGTTGGAAGGACTTCTTATGAGGTTTTGTCCGTTCTAGATAGTATGCTAGAGCACACTTGCAGTCCCAGGTATGCAGTACTGCTTCTCCAGGATTATAGTGTGGCTTAGATAGGAAGATATGTAGTACAATGAATTGATTGAGATGGAACTCTGATACCACTTTAGGAAAGAATTTGGAGTGGGTTCGGAATACAACCCTATCATGGTAGAACCTGGTGTAAGGTGAGTCTGCCACAAGGGCTTGAAGATCGTCGACTTCTGGCAGAAGTAAGAGCTATTAAGAACACCACCTTATATGCGAGGAACGTCAAAGAACAGGAACGAGCTGTCAGAACCCACATCAACGGTGGCGGTTTGGAATGAAACAAACTTTTGATGAATCTAACTATTAAGGGATGAACTGAAACTGGTTAATCATCAATTTAGAATGAAAAGCACTGATGGCACTCAAATGTACTCAGACTGAGTTACTTTTAAGGCCAGAATCTGAAAGGTGGAGGAGGTACTCCATAACGGTAGGATAGAGAGCTTGTAATAGGATTGAGTGCTCTGGCTGCACACCAGAGAGAAAATCTTTTCCATTTTAACAGGAACATTTTTGTGTAGAAGGTTTCCTAGAGGCTAGGAGTACCCTACAGACTGTGTCAGGAAAGATTAAGGAATATAAATCTATGTAGTCAAGAAATGAGCAGTCTGGGCTAGACATCGAGGGTCTGGATGAAGGAGGGACCCTTCGTTCCGTGTTATTAGGGTTGGAAATGATCTAACTTCAATGGTTCCCTGGACGATAACTCTAGAAGGAACCAGTAGGGAGCTATTAGAATCACGGTCCCCTAGTCGCGACAAAGTTTAAGAAGAGTTTTTCCTATGAGAGGTAGAGGTGGAAAAGAATATAGAAGGTCTATTCCCTAGTGAAGCAAGAAAGCATCTAGGGCTGTACGGTTGGGAGCATAGTAGAGAATGAAGGCAGGGAAATTTGTTGTTCTGAGGAGACGTTGAGGTCTATCGCTGGGGTCCCCCACTGCTAGAATATTTGACGAACTACAGAGGTGCTGAGGGACCATTCTTTTTGAGAAGCTGCCCAACCTGTTCCTCTCTGTTTGTTCAGATAACACTTTGCTACCTGGTTGTCTGTGCAAACAAATATTACTTGACTGATGATACGGTTCTGGAAGGTTTCGAGAGCATTCTGAACTGCTTGTAATTCTAGGAGATTGATATGATACCTTTTCTCCCAAGGGCACCTGTCATAGAGGCATTTGTGGTGAGGACCCTGTGATGTAGATGGGGTTGGAACAGAAGACTCTGGGTAAGATTCTGAGACACCATCCACCACTGTAGAGAGTAGCGTAATTGTGGAGTGATCTGAATATGAGATGATAATAATCCCATAGCTTAGGACCACTAAGAGGAGTGTGCCCTTGTCTGGTGGAGTTATTCCTAGAGACCCCCATAGCGCTCAGTAGGGGTCTCACAGCAACAAAAAGACAAAAGTTTGACACGCTGAGGAGAGATTTAAAAAAGACAACCTCGAGAGGAAGTGACGTCACGCAACAGAATGGAGCAGTGAAAACGAAGCTCCCGTTGATCAGCATTAAAAAAAGCATTTAAGTAGCGATCCTTACCCCGCAAATTGGCTGAAAAGCATAGCGACTGACTGGTGAAAAAGAACGAAATCAAATGATGTCGCAAGCGAAGGCAAAATTGCCGGACCTAGCAGCGTTCTCATATCAACAACAGAAAGGGAGAACGGAACAAAATGGCGCTCATAGCACGAGAGGGGATCATGAAAATGCAGAGCGAGCACGCGATGAGCCCTCAAATGAAAGAATGGAGGTAGAACCAGAGATTTGGGCGAAGCTCTGCTCATGGTTTCAAGAGATTAAAACGGACCTCAAAGAAGTGCGAAGGGACTTTGCCCAGTTGAGCGCGGAGCTGCGAGGTGAAATAACTGAGCTAGGAAATCGAGTCCTGGAGATAGAAAATGATCAAGAGGAGCAGGGAGAGGCGATGAAAGCTATGGAGCAACAACTGGAGGAGAGGAAAAGTGAAGCCAGGTACCTCCTAGACAAAGTTGAGGACTTAGAGAATAGGAGCAGACGCTCCAATATAAGAATTCGGGGGGTACCTGAGGCGCCCGAATTTAACAATTGTGAAGAGGTGGTGAGATCCATTGCAGCGCAATTATTATCTAATGAGTCTGAATGCTATGATAAAACAACAATCAGCATTGAACGTGCCCATAGGGCACTGGGTATGCGGAAACAGAATCAGCCGAAGGATATAGTGGCGTGTTTTACAAAATTCACAGTGAAAGAAGCAGTGATGAAGAAGGCAAGAGGGGCGGCCCCTATAACTTGGGAGAGCTACCCGATTGAATTATACCAGGACTTATCAGCTTTGACCCTTAAACGAAGGGGAGAACTCCGTCCGTTGACGGCGCAGTTGAGAGAGGAAGGAGTGTCATATAAATGGCAGTATCCATTTGCCCTAACCTTTTTTCAAGAGGGAAAGCAAAGGAGAGTGGCGTCAATAGAAGAAGCGCAGGAATATCTGAAGCGAAGGGAGACTACAGAAGATCCTCCACAAGATGAGCAAGGAACGGTAGTCTGCCCCCCAAAACCCAAATGGCAAAGGGTATCGCAAGGCCGTGGACGCCTCCGACGACAAATATCGGGCAAGCAAGCACATTCACGAACGGGAAAATGATATGGACAATAGACTGATTGGAGAGGAGTCATATGATTGAACACTGGAACAGGTTGGCAAAGAACTATATCAATAGGAGGGGAAGGAGAAGTCACTAGAGCGAGCTGAGAGACGGGAGATGACGTTGCTCCTCTCAGCTAGAGGCATGTATCCAGAGGTGAATGGGACATGTCTTTTGTGTGAAAGGGGGGGGAAGGGGGGGGAGGGAAGGGAGGGGGGCAAGATGGGAGTATCTGGTGGTTGCTGACTAGGCTAGATCATAGGGGAAAGCAATATATAATATGTTTCACTGTGTGACTTGGAATGTTAAGGGCCTCAACTCACCAATTAAGCGTAAGCGTATGTTTACCGAACTGTTAAAAATGAAAGGTGATGTAATTATGTTACAAGAAACGCATTTAAAAAAATGTCATGAGAAAATGATAGCCCACAAAAGATACCCAGTAATGCTCCACGCTGCGAACAGGCAGCATCATAAAAAGGGAGGAGTATTGGTAGCCTTTTCAGACAAACTGCCATGGCGCATTATTAAAACAATAGAAGATAAGGGAGGCAGATATCTTATGGTGATAGCCTCACTTTATAATACTCAATATACATTTATGACAGTGTATGCACCCAATGAAGGGCAAGGTAAATTTATAGAAGAAATTAAAACAGTGCTGCAAGAAAACATGCAAGGCCAATTATTAATGGGTGGGGATTTTAACCTGACACTGAACCCGGTGATGGATAATTCAAAAGGGCAGGCGGGATATGCTAGAAAAGACAGAGAAATGATTTCCAGTTTTATGCAGAGGTGGGGTCTAATAGATTTATGGAGGGTATCGCACATGCAGGAAAAAGATTATACATATTATTCAGCATCGCATAATTCATACTCGAGAATTGATCTCTGGCTTGGGGATGGGATGATGGCTAGAGCTGTACAAAAAATAACAATAGGCATTCGCACATGGTCTGACCATGCGCCAGTCCGGCTGACTCTTGGGAATGGAAATGCAGAGGGTAGGCAGAAGGTACTGGAGGCTGGATGAAGCTCTCTTACATGACCCAGAAAATGTGGAAAGGTAGAACAATACATAAAAGATTACATTGAGTTTAATGACGTGGAAGATGTCCACCCAGAGAGCCTTTGGGAGGGGTTAAAGGTGGTATTGAGAGGGCAGCTAATCTCCCTCAGGGCCCACTTAAATAAAAAAAAAAGCAGCCAAAGAGAGAGAACTTAGAGAGGGGATAGCGCAAATAGAACAGCAACATAAGGCGAACCCTGAGGATATAAATCTCCAGAATGAGCTTCATAAATATAAAATGCAGCTTAATGAGTTGCAAATGGCAGAAGTGGCGAGTCAGTTGCAACAAGTTCAACAGGAGCAATATGAGCTGGGGGATAAAGCAAGTAGACTGTTAGCAAACAAGCTGAAAAAGCAGATGACACGAAACCATATCCATAGTATCAAAACACAACAAGGCCAGGCAGTCACGGAAACAGGGGATATACAAGAAACACTTCATGATTTTTACACAAGCCTTTATAAATCAGAGGTGGACGCTACAGTCGGGGAGATAAATACCTACCTTCCAGGGGGTAGAGCTACCGCAATTAACGCAGGGAGAAAGAGAGAGATTATCGGAGCCCATAGGAATAGATGAGATAAAGGAAGCAATTAAGAATTTGCCACATGCCAAAGCTCCAGGGCCAGATGGGTATCCCGCCAGATTTTATAAGCTATTTGCCTCGCTGTTGGCGTCACTTCTGTTGAGACTTTTTCTTGCGTATGATCAGGCGCAAGAGTTGCCCTATACGTGGCGGCTGGCGGTGATCACCCTGTTACTTAAGCCTGGGAAGGACCCTCAAGAATGTGGGTCATATAGACCTATCTCCCTACTAAATGTGGACTATAAAATATTCACAAAAATACTAGCTAGTAGACTACAGGTGATGATGCCCAGATTGGTACATGAGGATCAGGTGGGCTTTATTGCAGGGCGTCAGGCATTTGATAACACTAGGTGCTTACAACATCTCATTCAGCAGGTCAGGGATGAACAGGTGCCAGCAGTTGTTCTCATGGCCTTTCCTCTTTGCGACCCTTGATAAGATCGGGTGTGGGGGGGAGATATCTGAAATGGCTACAGCTCCTATCAGGCTCCCCTGGCGATCCTGAAAGTCAATGGCTCTTACTCTGAACCAATACATCTTAGAGAGGTACTAGACAAGGCTGTGCAGTATCACCATTACTGTTCGCACTGACAATGGAGCCACTGGCATGTAATATCAGAAGGGAGGAAGGAGTTAAGGGATAGTGCGTGGGAAAGGGAACATAAACTGATGTTACTTGCAGATGACATCCTTTTGACGCTGACAAGCCCAGAATCTTCCATAAAGCAGGCCATAGAGATAATGAAACAATATGGGGCACAATCGGGCTTTAAGGTAAATATTAATAAAACAGAGATATTAAATCTCACAGTTCCTAAGCAGAGTAGTACGGCTCAAAACTGAACTCCCTTTTATATGGGCCACTAAATCTATAAGATATCTCGGGATTCAGGTTACTCCTAAGTTGGAGGAGCTATATGAGGCCAATTATCCTCAAAAAGTGAGAGAATCTATTTGGTGAACTGGATAGATGGGAAGGCCTAAATATATCCTGGACGGGGCGTATTAATGCGATAAAAATGATCATATTGCCAAAGATCCTATACCTTTTTATGGCACTACCCATCCCTATCCCTCGAAGCTTCTTTATACATTTAAACAGGAAAATGTTTGCCTTCATTTGGCGAAAGAGACCACCGAGGGTGAAACGCAATATTATGTACCAACCAAAAGAGAGAGGAGGGATGGGAGTGCCAAATTTCCTCTTATACTATCAGGCAGCCCAATTACGAATTCTAGCCGATTGGCACCCGGCTGTTAACAAAAAATGGCTGCACTGGGAAGAGCTTGGTTGGGAATGAGAGAAATAGGAGACATTATGTGGTCATTGGACAAGGATCTTAGGAATATAGGTAGAAGGGCTCCCATAGGAATTAGGCACATTTTGACCACTTGGCATCAAATTAGGAGGAACTGGTTTCCTGAAAGAATATACTTTCACAAGACAGGAATAGGTAGGGCCCCGGGGTTTCCGCTTGGAGGGACAGAAATTAGCTACAAACATTGGGCACGCGCAGGGCTCTACACTTTGGGTCAATTATGGGATGAGGACAAAATGGTAGACTTTCCAATACTGCAGGAGGAATATGGGCTGCAAGCCAGAGATCAAGTATTTTACTGTTGTATCCGTAACTATATCCTTAGCAAGGCACGAGAGGAATTGGAATTGGGGGAGACATCTCTGGAAATTGCATTAGGGAAGGGCGGGGGTAGAGGAAGTATATCGCGTCTTTATCTAGCTTTGTTAAGTCATACTGACCCCCAAGAAATGTATGTGAATAGATGGGAAACAGCATTACAAACCACAATAACTAAAGACTGCTGGAAGAGGGGATATCGTTATCTCTTTAAACCATCTCTGGCTCAGAGTGCAATTGAGAATGGATATAAGATATACTACTGGTGGTATTATACGCCAGAGAGACTGCATCGCATATATCCAGAGGTATCGGCAGACTGCTGGCGAAACTGTGGAGAGAAGGGATCATTCATGCACATCTGGTGGGAGTGCCCCAAAATAATAGAATACTGGAAGGCAATCACCTCAATGATTACTAAAGTGATTCAACAACCCTTCCCATGCAAGCCCGAAAACTGTTTACTTCATATCAAGCCGATATCAACGACGGGGCTGCAACATAGGCTGGCGACGCAATACCTGGTCGCGGCTAAAATTGCTATAGCAAGAAACTGGAAAAAACAGCAATCGCCGGATATGCAAAAAGTATGGCAGAGAGTGGACATTCTGTATCAAATGGCCAAATTGACAGCTATCAGAAGAGGGCGAGTGGGACCCTTTGGTAAATTATGGCAGTCTTATGAACAATTAAGGAACAGCAAGAAGCACCACCATGATACGGGGGGGGGGGAGGGTGGAGGGGGAGGTCGGAATGGGAAGGTATAGGGATAATATCAGATGTTAGATAAGTAGACCAGACATTTTGTGTAATGTTGTTTTATTGTTTCTCTTCTTGTAATGTAAGATAAATCTATACCAATAAAAAAGAATTGGAAAAAAAAAAAAAAGACAACCTCTCTGCTACGAAGAAAACAATACACTGCTGATCCCACGTTAAGAGTCGGGCAGGAAGGGACCCACGCATGCATACACTTGCCGGTGACAGTACACTTGCCGGTGTCCACACTGGGCTCCATGGATGATGTCAACCACATGTGGGAATATCATGCCTGTTTGTTCTTGGAGAAATATAGCTACAAGGTAAACTGTTACTGATATTACAGCAGTGATAGTATGGATCTTAACTCTTGGTATATGTAATGTGCACGGAAAGATGTACCAGTAGGGTAGATGAGCAGCTCTTCCCTATATCATATTTTGGACATAACATGTTGCACTGTAGAACTCTAGGGCTAGTTTCTGTGGCTCAGTGTTCTTATCTTCTACTCTTTATGCACCAGGCTCTAACATGCTAAGAAGCATATAGATTAGTGCTGAAGACCCAAGGTCCCTACCTCATACTCCTGTAAGGAAGCGTAATGTTGGCCTATCTTGAAATAGTATTTAGCTGCTGTTCTTGAGTCTTGTAGATCCAGGATGTGAACAGCTTTCTTCCACTGTCGAGCTCCAATGGCAGCATCAATTGCCTTGATAGAGGATCTGATATCAACATGAGAGGTGACAAAGAAAAAGGTGGTTATTCATGAGATTACACCTAACTGGCCATATCTATGGATTCTGCACCACAAAGCTACTATGGGGCAACAAACTCTACAATAGCTATTGAATATGGTTCTAGCATCACTTTTATGCTAACTTTTCACAGATGGTTGAAATACTGCTTTTACTACCTCAGTTCTGGCTTTAGATAAAGATAAAACAACAAGGCAGACCTTGTAAAAAAACACAGTTTTTATTAATAGATTAATAGCTCTCAGAATTTCAACATAAAATGCCCAACATGGCCATGTTTCGCCAGTACAAATGGATGCGTCAGGGGCAGTGGGTCACTGTAAATGAAAATAAAATCATTCAGTATCTAATAACAAATTCCTCTAAAAGCATAATTATAAATAAACTTTAAAAACACAAGAGGAACTCTCAGAAGAACTCTTAATAACAGCACCATACTAAAAAACCTCATGTCTAGGTGCTAAAACAATGTACAAGGGTAAAACAGTAAAACAACCAGAGAGGCTTACCCAGCCGATATAAAATTCCAAAATTAGCCTGACTAGTGCAGCTATTAAAACAGAGCAAGCTCTAAAAAAGAAACAAAAAAAAAAACCACTACAGATGATAAAAAACAGTCTCACTTGGCTAAAAAAGATGAATCCATTAAAAGTGCTCAATATACTTACAGATTCTGGGATCAGCCTCTCATAAAAACGCTGTGATTGCAGTGAAAGCAAACTACCTGTATCAACCAAGCTTATATGTCTCCTGACGTTATGAATACATAATTAGTGCAAAAAATATAAAAACCAGTTCAAAACAAGCAATACTTGGTTAAAAACTAGTAAAAACATATGCCTGAAATGCAGAACCACTAGAAACAGCTTGAGAGTGTCCTTAAACCAAAACAATTGCCAGTGTTTACATCCATGGAAAATCGCTAAAATGATTGAAAATATAAAATGAATACCCTGATATGTTCTAGGATCCATAACAACTAAAATCGCTGCAAAAAATAATTTTAAAAATGTGGTGCAATGCATAGAGCACTTAATTATGCGTTCCAATTATGTCAGCTATGCATTCCAACCATGGAAGAAATGTTGTCCGTAAAACACTTGAAGAACATCTTCAAAGTTTCTAAAAAGGTCCAACGACTATTAAAAATGAGTTAAAACAACTAAATATGGATCCTACCAGCCTATAAGATAAGAAATAAAAAAACTGCGATTAAAAATCAGGGTAAGCCATCTCCTACAAACATATCAAAAACAGCAGTACATCTAAAATGCATGGTACGTAATGAAAAATGATGAAACCAACAGAAAGACAGTCCAAGACGTCATAAACAGGACAAGCGGTGATACTGTATGAGCAGTGCTAGACAGAGACTGCATGAAAAGACCATCAAGTTTCACAGAAACATAGTAAAATCAAGTTCTTGGTTCAGACCATGTGGGGTTACTGTATTAAACTTATATATAAATCTTTGTTTCGTCTGTAATAAAAGCTTGTCCAAATCACCCCCTCTCCATGAGGAGCGTGGCATGCACATGTTTACATTGTACACATTAATATTAAGATGTTCGTTCATCCAAAGACTGGTGAGAGATTTGAACTAAGAAGCTTTACCAACTGTAAAAGCTCAGGTGTCATTTCCATTGCACAATGCCCATGTGGACTACTTTAGTGGAGTAGCAACCTAGTGGTTAGTGCAGTGGACTTTGATCCTGGGGAACTGAGTTTGATTCCCACTCCAGCTCCTTGTGACTCTGGGCAAGTCACTTAACCCTCCATTGCCCCTGGTACAAAATAAGTACCTGAATATATGTAAACCGCTTTGAATGTAGTTGCAAAAACCTCAGAAAGGCGGCATATCAAGTCCCATTTCCCTTTCCCTATATTGGGAAAACCATATGACCCTTGAATAAGCAGATTGCTGAACACAAAAGTGCAATTAAAAGGAAAATACTAGAGAAATCACTTGTGAAGCATTGTCTAGAAAACAGTCATGTATTTGAAGATTTTCACTTTTTTGTGCCCTGCATGCAACGCTCCTCATGGAAAGGGGGTGATTTAGACAAGCTTTTATTGAATTTTAGTACATTGTTTTAGCATTTAGACATTAGGGACCCTATTTACTAAGCAGCGTTATAGGCGCGTTAACATTTTTAAAGTGCGCTAACCATGTACGCAAGTTAAACATATACGTGCCTACAATATCCCTATGGGCGCCACCTACATGGTTAGCGCTAACGTGCGCTAAGTGTAGGCACGCTAAAAACACTAACGCACCTTAGTAAACAGGGCCCTAGGTTTTTTTTAGCATGGTGCTATTATTAACAGTTCTTCTGAGAGTTCCTCTTTTGTTTTTAAATTTTATTTCTAATTATGCTTTTAGAGGAATTTGTTGTTAGATACTGAATGATTTTATTTTCATTTACAGTGACCCACTGTACCTGACGCAGCCATTTGAACTGGTGAAACATGACCATGTCGGGCATTTTATGTTGAAATTCTGAGAGCTTTTAATCTATTAATAAAAACTGTGGGGGGTTTTTTTTACAGGGGTCTGCCTTGTTGTTTTATCTTCCACATTAGATTTGGCGGATGTCTGTCTTGCTGCTTTTTGACTTTAGATAAATATAGTCTTCACACCCTTGAACGTTGTTTGCATTCCACTGTATAAAAAAATATATATTAGAAAATGTATTAAAGTAGGAGCCTGTTTCAGTGATCTACATAACATTCTACACTTTCAATATGAAAGAATTATAGAAATATTCAACATTAAGATTAAGATACAAAAAAGTCTTGATTGCCTAAGTCTTCATGCCTTTTGTCACAGCAATCTCAAATTAACTCTACTTCCAAAAATTTATTTATTTATCTCACTTGAACCCCACAGTTTCCCAACAGCGTCAGGCTTAATGTGGCTTACAACGCACCACAGAGGCAGACGCCAATATAGTAAAGCTAATACAGCAGAAAACCTATACAAGCAATAGTGGGGAGGACGAGGAAGGGACGGAAGGAGTAGAGAAACCAGGAGAGAGGAGGGAAGGGTAAATATGTCCAAAATTTGTCTCTAGATTGATGTGTGTCCAGCAGAGGAGACACATGTTGAGTCCTTTGGATAAGCTTTTCCAAATAACAAGGTCTTAAGCGATTTCCTGAAAGATAGGTGGTTGTAGATGGTTTTTATGGGTTTCGGCAGAAAATTCTAAAGTTGGGTGCTGATGAAAGAGAAAGATGAAGCATACGTGGATTTGTACTTAAGTCCAGTGCAGGTTGGATAATGAAGGTTTAGATATAAGCGGAAGAGTCTAAATGTGTTCCTGGGTGGCAGGATGATAAGATCAATCATGTAGCCAAGAACTTCACCATAGAGAATTTTGTGAACAAGGGAGCAAATTTTAAAGATGATTCGATCCTTGACAGGAAGCTAATGCAATTCCTCTCGGAGGGGTGAGGCACTTTCAAATTTAGATTTTCCAAAAATTAATCTGGCCGCTGTATTTTGGGCTGTCTTGCAGTTTCTTAATCAGTTGCTCTTTACACCCAGTGTAAACTCCGTTACAATAATCCAGGTGGCATAAGACGATGGACTGTATAAGGTGATGAAAGACCTCTTGCGGGAAAAAAGATTTTAGTCGTTTTAGTTTCCACAATGAGAAGAACACCTTCTTGGTGTTGGAGTTAATTTGGCTTTCGAGTGAAAGGTTGCGGTCAAGGATGACTCCCAAAATTTTTAGGCTTTCTAAGATGGGAAGGGTAAGGGTGGGGGTGATTAAGGTCGTAGGTCTATACTTGTGTTGGGATGAAAGTAAAAGGCAGTGCGTCTTTTCAGTATTCAGTTCTAGCTTGAAAGAAGTTGCCCATAAGTACATCGTATTGAGACATTGATTAATTTTATGAGAGATCTCGGACAAATCATTTACCTTACCAAGGTCCATAATAGGTTAAATAGAACCTACTTGTGTTCAGTTACAGTAGTTGAGCTGATTCAAATATTTCTGGATGAAGAATTAAACGGTTTCTATTGAATGAAATGAAACTGAAGCAGAGATTCAAACATGATGTAGATGAGTAGATGACGGCAGAAAAAGACCTGCATGGTCCATCCAGTCTGCCCAACAAGATAAACTCATTTGTGTATACCTTACCTTGATTTGTACCTGCCTTTTTCAGGGCACAGACCATACAAGTCTGCCCAGCAGTATTTCCCGCCTCCCAACCACCAGTCCCGCCTCCCATCACCGGCTCTGGCACAGACCATATAAGTCTGCCCAGCACTATTCCCGCCTCCCGCCACCAGCTCTGCCACCCACTCTCGGCTAAGCTCCTTAGGATCCATTCCTTCTGAACAGGATTCCTTTATGTTTATCCCATGCGTGTTTGAATTCTGTTACCATTTTCATTTCCACCACCTCCCGCGGGAGGGCATTCCAAGCATCCACTACTCTCTCCGTGAAAAAATACTTCCTGACAACAGAGAAGTCTACTCTTATTGTTTCTTTTGTATTTGAACACAATCTTAATACTGTAATGAGACTTTACTTCAAGAATTCTAATAGTCATTTTGGAGGTGCTAGGGTGTGGATATATCCTGCTGTAACAAAGCAGATCCAACAGAAAAAAAAAGCCTTTTTGGCTTTGAAATCAAGGACAATTGAAGTGGGGGGGGGGGGGGGGGGGTCTTTTTTTTCTAGCTTACCCCTGTAAATGCATTGTAAAGCTGGGTCAGACGAAATATGTTTTTTATTCTCCAGATCAGCTAGAATCATTACTAGATACGAAACAACTGAAATAACATCTTTAATTTTATAAAGGAGGAATACGCAACCTTGTTATTATTAATAATTATGTTTGTAATCTTCTCTAATTCAAATTGCCCCCTTGTAGAATTGTAGTCTAAGAAAGCGAAATAATTATGTTAAAAAAGGAATGATACTTGATTATATTTAAATTTATTTCTTTTTCTTCTCTTTTATTAATATGTTTCAAAATTCAAATGTATGGCTGTATTTTGATTGACAAATGTACTCTTGTTAACAATATAAAACTAATAAATAAATAAATAAATAAATAAATAAATAAATAAATAAATAAATAAATAAATAAAAAGGAACAGGGAGCACTTCTCTTCCCTCCAAAAAACCTCCTAGGTGAGGAGGATGTAGCAGAAGGTGCTCGGTGGGAGAGAGAATCCATAGCATCATTATGCTTCTTGATCTGATCAACGAGATCCTCTACTTTTTCACCAAAAAGATTATTCCCCCGGCAAGGAACATCCGCCATTCGCTGCTGGGAAGAATAATTCAGGACAGAGACACACAGCCATGAGAGTCTGTGCATCACTATACCCCGAGCAGCGATCCTGGATGCTACATCAAAAGTGTCAAACGAACCCCTGACCAGGAACTTGACACGTCTTCAGCTGCCTGACCACCTGGCAAAAAGGCTTGGCCAGCTCCGTAGGGAGTGCATCAACCAAGCCCGACAGTTGCTGTATCGAGTTCCGCAAGTGGACGCTCGAGAAGAGCTGGTAAGACTGGATCTTGGTGGCGAGCATAGCGCCCTGATACGTCTTTCTCCAAAAGAGTCGAGTCCTAGCTTCTCTGCCTGGGGGCGCTGAAGCATAGTCTAGTACTCATAGCTCTCTAGAGAGCGGAATCCACCACCATGGAACTGTGGGGTAATTGGGACCTCATCAATCCAGGTTCACCGTGGATCCGATATTGGGATTCAGCTTTCTTGGGAACCACAGGGCCAGACAGAGGGGCGGACCAGTTTCGCATAAGGACTTCCTTCAGTACCTTATGCAGAGGGACTGTCACAGCCTCTTTAGGTGGAGAAGAATAATCCAGGACCTCGAGCATCTCAGTCCTGTGCTCATCCTCAACCTCCACAGGGAAGGAAATAGCCGTAGCCATTTCCCGGACAAAGGAGGAAAAAGATAGACTCTCGGGTGGAGATCGTCTTCTTTCTAGCGGAGGGGAAGGGTCAGAAGGAATCCCAAAGGAATCATCAGAAGAGAAGTACCTGGGATCTGCCACTGATTCCCACGAGCACTCCTGCTCAGTGTCGAATACAACCTGTTTCAAGGTACTCCGACACTGGACCTGTCTCGACACCGAGGAACGATGTCCTCTGTGACAATGTCGAGAGGTCAACGCCCGATCCGACTGCAGCGAAGCTCCCTCCACCGACGTCGAAGGGGAGTCCACTTGGGTGGCAGCCGATGCAGATGCCGCAGGCTGCACCACAGTTGGAGACCTCACCACAGGAGAAGGGCCAGACACCGCTGCAGCAGATAGTACAGAAAGCGCAAGCATCCCCGACACCGAAGCTGATTTGCGCAGCAAGCCTTCCAGAAGTTCTGGAAACAAGGCCCAGATACGCTCGTTGGGAGCCGCCATCGGAGAAGGCTGCAGGGCCAGTGGAACAGGCGATGTCAGAATCCGAGGTGGCTCAGGAGCAGGTACCGGGCTGCCAGGAGACCAATGCATTTGCACCTCCTGTATCGAGGGGGAGCGGTCCTCTTGGTGCTGACGCTTCTCGGGTGCCGACTCTCTCGACACTCCGGAGCTCCCGGTACCGTGCGTCAAAGGAGAACGATGGCAATGCTTCTTAGCCTTCGCATGATGCCCATCATCGAGACTCCTCGGTACCGATCAAGAGGACGTGGAATCCTCATATCTCCTCGGGGCCGGGTCCGATGAAGGTCGGCTCCGGGGGACCTGCATAACAGGAGGTCTCGAGGCAGGTGGAGACCCAATCGACGCCTCACTGCTCCCAGCACAAGTTGGTCTCTCATCAGCCATTACCTCTCTCCTCGACGTCGATGCTCCTGTCGATGTCAACGCTGCCGACTTCGGTACCGATGTCGATGGACCGGCCCCGGCCCCAAAAGCTACTCTCGTTGGGCCTCTCGAGACGCTTGGGTCCATTTCTTTATACAAAGACACAGACTACAAGCGGCTGGGTTATGGTCGGGCCCAAGGCACTGGATACACTAGGCATGGGTATCTGTACCTGAGATGGTCCGCTTGCACCGAGTACAACGTTTGAAGCCGCTGGGTGTCTTCGATGACATGGAAGAAAAAACGGCTTCGGCGAAATCAAACGACGCGATTGTGCCAAGAAAGAAAAAGCACAAGAAAGGGGAAAAGCCAGCCGCATCGAAAAAGAAAGGAAACTTTAACAGGGAAAAAAGTAAAAGGAAGTATGGGAAACTATCCTATTAATACTTTTTTTTTTTTTTTAAATACAGATAAAAAAAAAAAAGAAAACAAGTGAAAGTCGAACTCTAAAATCACTGAAGTTCTTCTTGGGCCTGAGAGAGGAGCAATCAGAAAAAATGAACCGCACCTCACTGCGGAGAAAAAAGAACTGAAGAGGCACGTTCACGCTGCCCATGCGACGGAACTCTCTCGAAAGTCTTTGATTTTATTTTGCTTGCAAAATTTTTTGCTGATTCCTGGGTCACCGTGGACGTTGACCCAAATGTGAGAACAAGCAGCCTGCTTGTCCTCGGAGAATATTTTTTTCACTCAAAGAATAGTTAAGCTCTGGAACTTGCTGCAGGAGGATATGGTAACAGGGGTTAGCGCATCTGAGTTTAATAAAGGGTTGGACAAGTTCCTGGACGAAAAGTCCACAGTCTGTTACACAGATGATCCCCAGCCACCCTGAGAGCTATTTTGCCAAGAAGAATCAGCAAAAACTGCACAACCCTACTGTACAAAGTTGGTAGACACTTATCTTAAATGACGCATAGCTATTAGTGTTGAAAAAGGAACATCCAATAAGTACTGAATGAAGGGATGTGAAGATTTACGTAATCAAGATTTCTTTTCTTACCTACTATTTGAATATTCTCTTAATTTGTTCCTTCATATTGAAGATGTAAAGTATGTTTCAATGTTCTACACAACAAACTCCTACTTCAATACACTTTGAACTGCAATTTTTAGATGACAGAACGTGAAAATGCACAAAGATGTGAAGACTTTTACAAGACACTGTATAAGCAGGTTTCTCACTTAGGGATCCTTTTACGAAGCTATGGTAAGAGCTGCGCGTGCTTACTGCAGCTTAAAATGGATTACAGCAGGGTGCACTCAGGCATCCTGCAGTAAACTTTGGATATGCATACGCAAACCATACGGTAAAAATATATTTTTTAATTTTTCTGGGAGGGGGGCAGACAGTGGGCATTTCCACACTAATCAGTTAGCTCATCTACATTATCACATACATGCTGATAAGCGCAGGATTAGTACATGAGCCCTTACTACCAACAAAATAGGTGTTCACTCACTAATCTTTGTTGATGGCTGTGTGCTAATGGCAAAATTAGTACATGGCTATTAATTTTAAAAAGTGGAAAATTGGTAATTTCCAGCTATGGTAAAAATGGTCTTAGCGGGTGTGCTAAGGCAACTTTTTACTACAGCATAGTAAAAAGACCTCTTATAGAATTGTCTTGTCCAATCAAATAAGATTTGTCCATACCCAGCTTCAATGTAATGGTTGATAGCAGCATCCAGTTGTTTCTGTTGTACCAGGTAATCACCCCAAGCTTCTTCCAGCTTCACTACCTCTGCAGGGAATGCCACACGAGCAAGCTCAACAGCTAAGAAGAAACAGCCCGATAAGTGTTCTGCACATGTATTCTATACTGCGTAATGTTTGGCAGCTGTTACAATAAGTTAGTTCAGCACCAGCACTTTCAACAGAAGGCCGTAGAACAGCACAGAGTGATATGAGACATGTAGAGCACACAGCATCTCTAGCAAGACATCAACACCCAGGAACAGGATCTGAAAATCATTGTAGATAAAGCGAAGATACTTACCTGTAGCAGGTATTCTCCGAGGACAGAAGGCTGATTATTCTCACAACTGGGTCGATGATCCGCGTCGGCCCGGGATTCGGCATGAACATAGCAAAAATAAAAGTTTGCCAGAGACTTCTGGCACATGTGCAGCGCATCGCGCATGTGTGGACTGACTTCCCGCCCACCACGCAACCGCGCTTTTCAGTTAAGTTCTAAAGCATAAAGAAATAAAATAATTCCAAGAGGAGGCGGGCGGGTTTATGAGAATAATCAGCCTGCTGTCCTTGGAGAATACCTGCTGCAGGTAAGTATCTTCGCTTTCTCCAAGGACAAGCAGGCTGACTTGTTCTCACAACTGGGTTATCCCTAGCATCCAGGCTCACACAAAATAAATAACATTGGTCAATTGGGCCTAGCAACGGCAAGGACAAAAACATAGATTAACCTGAAAGAATATACAGCTAGCTGAGAGTGCAGCCTGGAACAGAATAAAACGGGCCTAGGTGTGTAGAGTTGGATTCTAAACCCCAAACAGATTCTTCAACACTGACTGCCCAAACTGACTGTTGCATAGGGTACCCTGCTCAAGGCAGTAGGCATATAGATTGCTGGGTGGCTGGTGGACGTGAGGATCGCCTGGTGACTTGCCTGCCTGGTGCGAAGGTGGCGGACCTCACGCGTCACCTAGATAGGATTTTATATAGTGCTGGGGAGGAGACGGCTGTCTTGGTACATGTGGGTACTAATGACATAGGAAAATGTGGGAGAGAGGTTCTGGAAGCAAAATTTAGGCTCTTAGGTAGAAAGCTGAAATCCAGATCCTCCAGAGTAGCATTTTCTGAAATGCTACCTGTGCCACGCGCAGGGCCCAAGAGACAGGCAGAGCTCCAGAGTCTCAATGCGTGGATGAGACGATGGTGCAGGGAGGAGGGCTTTAGATTTGTTAGGAACTGGGCAACATTCTGGGGAAGGGGGAGCCTATTCCGAAAGGATGGGCTCCATCTTAACCAGAGTGGGACCAGGCTGCTGGCATCGGCGTTTAAGAAGGAGATAGAGCAGCTTTTAAACTAGAAATGGGGGGAAGGCCAACAGTCGCTCAAAAGAGCATGGTTCGGGATAAGGTATCTTTCAAAGATATCACCATAACAGGGAAGATAGAGTATCCTGATAGTGAGGTTGCAAAAGAGATTGTAGTAGATCGGGTATCTTTAAATAACAATAAAAATCAGACAAAAGATTGCCAATTAATACTGTCAAGTACTAAGCATGATGTACTTAGGAACAACAAACATAGTTTGAAATGTCTATATGCGAATGCCAGGAGCCTAAGAAATAAGATGGGGGAGTTGGAATATATTGCACTAAATGAAAAATTAGATATAATAGGCATCTCTGAGACCTGGTGGAAGGAGGATAACCAGTGGGACACTGTCATACCGGGGTACAAATTATATCATAGTGATAGGGTGAATCGGATTGGTGGAGGGGTAGCATTGTATATTAACGAGAGCCTTGAATCAAATAGATTGAAAATTCTGCAGGAAACAAAACACTCCTTGGAATCACTGTGGATTGAAATTCCATGTGCAAAGGGGAAAAGGATAGTGATAGGAGTGTACTACCGTCCGCCTGGCCAGGACGAACAGACGGATGCGGAAATGTTAAAGGAAATCAGGGACGCAAACAAACTGGGCAACACAATAATAATGGGGGATTTCAATTACCCGCATATAGACTGGGTTAATGTAACATCTGTACACGCAAGGGACATAAGATTTCTTGATGAAATCAAGGACAGCTTCATGGAACAGCTAGTTCAGGAGCCGACAAGAGAAGGAAAAATACTAGACTTAGTCCTTAGTGGTGCTCATGATCTAGTGCAGGGGGTAACGATACGAGGGCCGCTTGATAACAGTGATCATAATATGATCGGTTTTGATATTGGCATTGAAGGAAGTGAAACTAGGAAATCAAGTACGCTAGCGTTTAACTATAGAAAAGGTGATTACGACAAAATGAGAAAAATGGTGAAAAAAAGACTGAAAGGAGCAGCTCGCAGAGTAAAAAACTTGCATCAGGCGTGGATGCTGTTTAAAAACACCATCCTGGAGGTTCAGGACAAATATATTCCACGTATTAGAAAAAAGGGAAAAAAGACTAAACGTCAGCCGGCGTGGCTAAACAGTAAGATAAAGGAAATCATTAGAGCCAAAAAACAATCCTTCAGAAAGTGGAGAAGAGAACCAACTGAAAGTAACAGGATAGATCATAAGGAATGCCAAGCCAAATGCAAAGCGGAGATAAGGAGGGCAAAAAAGGACTTTGAGAAGAAATTAGCGTTGGAAGCAAAAATACATAGTAAAAATTTTTTTAGATACATTAAAAGCAGGAAACCGGCCAAAGAGTCGGTTGGGCCGCTGGACGAAAATGGTGTTAAAGGGGCGATCAAGGAGGACAAAGCCGTAGCGGAGAAATTAAATGAATTCTTTGCTTCGGTCTTCACCGAGGAGGATTTGGGGGGGACACCGGTGCCGGAAAGAATATTTGAAGCGGGGGAGTCGGAGAAACTAAACAAATTCTCTGTAACCTTGGAGGATGTAATGGGTCAGTTCAGCAAGCTGAAGAGTAGTAAATCACCGGGACCTGATGGTATTCATCCCAGAGTATTAATAGAACTAAAAAATGAACTTGCGGAGCTACTGTTAGAAATATGCAATCTGTCCCTAAAATCGAGTGTAGTACCGGAAGACTGGAGGGTAGCCAATGTTACTCCGATTTTTAAGAAGGGTTCCAGAGGAGATCCGGGAAATTATAGACCGGTGAGTCTGACGTCGGTGCCGGGCAAGATGGTGGAGGCTATTATTAAGAATAAAATTGCAGAGCATATACAAAAACATGGACTGATGAGACAAAGTCAGCACGGATTTAGTGAAGGGAAGTCTTGCCTCACCAATCTAATGCATTTTTTTGAGGGGGTAAGCAAACATGTGGACAATGGGGAGCCGGTTGATATTGTATATCTGGATTTTCAGAAGGAGTTTGACAAAGTGCCGCACGAAAGACTCCTGAAGAAATTGCAGAGCCATGGAATCGGAGGTAGGGTATTATTATGGATTAAGAACTGGTTGAAAGATAGGAAGCAGAGAGTAGGATTGCGTGGCCAGTATTCTCAGTGGAGGAGGGTAGTTAGTGGGGTCCCGCAGGGGTCTGTGCTGGGTCCGTTGCTTTTTAATGTATTTATAAATGACCTAGAGATGGGAATAACTAGTGAGGTAATTAAATTCGCCGATGACACAAAATTATTCAGGGTCGTCAAGTCGCAGGAGGAATGTGAACGATTACAGGAGGACCTTGCGAGACTGGGAGAATGGGCGTGCAAGTGGCAGATGAAGTTCAATGTTGACAAGTGCAAAGTGATGCATGTGGGTAAGAGGAACCCGAATTATAGCTACGTCTTGCAAGGTTCCGCGTTAGGAGTTACGGATCAAGAAAGGGATCTGGGTGTCGTCGTCGATGATACGCTGAAACCTTCTGCTCAGTGTGCTGCTGCGGCTAGGAAAGCGAATAGAATGTTGGGTGTTATTAGGAAGGGTATGGAGTCCAGGTGTGCGGATGTTATAATGCCGTTGTATCGCTCCATGGTGCGACCGCACCTGGAGTATTGTGTTCAGTACTGGTCTCCGTATCTCAAAAAAGATATAGTAGAATTGGAAAAGGTACAGCGAAGGGCGACGAAAATGATAGTGGGGATGGGACGACTTTCCTATGAAGAGAGGCTGAGAAGGCTAGGGCTTTTCAGCTTGGAGAAGAGACGGCTGAGGGGAGATATGATAGAAGTGTATAAAATAATGAGTGGAATGGATCGGGTGGATGTGAAGCGACTGTTCACGCTATCCAAAAATACTAGGACTAGAGGGCATGAGTTGAAGCTACAGTGTGGTAAATTTAAAACGAATCGGAGAACATTTTTCTTCACCCAACGTGTAATTAGACTCTGGAATTCGTTGCCGGAGAACGTGGTACGGGCGGTTAACTTGACGGAGTTTAAAAAGGGGTTAGATAGATTCCTAAAGGACAAGTTCATAGACCGCTATTAAATGGACTTGGAAAAATTCCGCATTTTTAGGTATAACTTGTCTGGAATGTTTTTACGTTTGGGGAGCGTGCCAGGTGCCCTTGACCTGGATTGGCCACTGTCGGTGACAGGATGCTGGGCTAGATGGACCTTTGGTCTTTCCCAGTATGGCACTACTTATGTACTTATGTACTTATGTGATGTGAATGTGTGGACTGAAGACCACGTTGCAGCTTTGCAAATCTCTTCAATGGAGGCCAACTTTAAGTGGACCACTAACGCAGCCATGGCTCTGACATTATGAGCCATGGCATGGCCCTCCAGAGTAAGCCCTGCTTGGGCATTAGTGAAGGAAATGCAATCTGCTACCCAACTGGAGATTGTGCGCTGTGTGTTTTCCGATGGCAACTTCCCTCCTGTTGGGGTCAAAAAGCAACAAACAACTAGGTGGACTCTCTGAAGGGCTTTGTCCGCTCCACGTAAAAGGCCAATGCTCTCTTGCAGTCCAAGGTGTGCAAGCTGCTTTCGCCAGGGTGGGCATGAAGACAGGGAAAAATGTTGGCAAGACAATCGACTGGTTCAGATGGAACTCCGACACCACCTTTGGCAGGAACTTAGGATGCGTGCGGAGGACTACTCTGTTGTGATGACACCTAGTATAAGGTGCATCCACCACTAGGGCCTGAAGCTCACTGACCCTACGAGCTGAAGTAACGGCCACCAAGAAAATGACCTTCCAGGTCAAGTACTTCAGATGGCAGGAACTCAGTGGCTCAAAAGAAGCTTTCATCAGCTGGGTGAGAACAACACTGAGATCCCATGACACTGGTGGGTTTGACTGGGGGCTTTGACAAAAGCAAACCTCTTAAGAAGCGAACAAGTAAAGGCTGTCCAGAGATAAGCTTACCTTCCACATGCAGGTAAGCACTAATTGCACATGTGAACCCTTAAGGAGTTGGTCTTGAGACCAGACTCTGACAAGTGTAGAAGGTATTCAAGCAGGGTCTGTGCAGGACAAGAAAGAGGATCTACGGCCTTGCTGTCACACCAGATGGCAAACCTCCTCCACTTTAAACAGTAACACCTCTTAGTGGAATCTTTCCTGGAAGCAAGCAAGACCCAGGAGACACCCTCCGGAAGACCCAACGAGGTTGGGATGTAGAAGCGACCCGTCGTTCTGAGTCATAAAGGTTAGAAAACACTTCAATCGCCACGGTTTCTCAGTGGACAACTCCAGAAGAAGAGGGAACCAAATCTGACACAGCCATTAGGGCACAATCAGGATCATGATTCCACGGTCTTGCTTGAGTTTCAGCAAAGTCTTCCCTACTAGAGGTATGGGAGGATACGCATACAGAAGGACTGTTCCCCAGAAGGACTGTTCCCCAGTATAGGAGAAAGGCATCTGATGCTAGCCTTTCATGGGCCTTAAGCCTGGAACAGAACTAAGGGACCTTGTGATTGATTTGAGTGGCAAAATAATGCACTGAGGGGGTGCCCCATGCTCGGAAGATCTTGTGGGCTATGCCCATATTCAGCAACCACTCGTGAGGTTGCATTACCCTGCTCAGCCTGATGGCCAGACTGTTGTTTACATCTGCCAGATAAGTGGCTTGGAGAAACATTCCATGACAGTGCACCCAAAGCCACATCTGGATGGCTTCCTGACACAGAGGGTGAGATCCGGTGCCCTCCTGCTTGCTGGTATAGTACATTGCAACCTGATTATCTGTTTTAATTAAGATAATTTGGTTGAACAGACGATCTCTGAAGGCCTTTAGAGCGTTCTAGATCGCTCGAAGCTCAAGGAGGTTGATCTGAAGACCTGTTTCCTGGGTGGACCAAGCTCCCTGAGTGTGAAGCCCATCTACATGAGCTCCCCACCCCAGAAAAGATGCATTCATCATCAGCACTTTCGGTAGCTGAGGAATTTGGAATCGATGTCCCATGGTTCGAATCGTCCACCACCGAAGAGAATTCTGAAAACCGGTGGACAGTTGGATGACATCTTCTAGATCCCCCACTGCTTGATACCACTGGGAAGCTAGGGTCCATTCAGCTGATCTCATATGTAGAGATGCCATGGGTGTAACATGAACTGTGGAGGCCATATGCCCCAAGAGCCTCAACATCTGCTGAGCTGTGACTCGCTGAGATGCTCGAATAGTGGACACCAGGGACAGAAGGTTGTCTGCCCGTGTCTCGGGAAGATAAGCCCGAGCTGTCTTCGTGTCCAGCAGTGCTCCTATGAACTCCAATTTCTGAACAGGGACGAGATGGGACTTGGTGTAATTTATTACGAACCCTAGAAGTTCCAGCACCTGAATAGTCATCCACATGGACTCCCGAGCACTGCCCTCCAAGGTGATCTTCACCAGCCAATCATCGAGATAAGGGAACACATGCACTCCCAGTCTGCATAGCAACGCTGCGACTACTGCTAGGCATTTTGTAAACACTCTGGGCGCAGATGACAGGCCAAAGGGCAGTACGCGGTACTAAAAGTGCTGCATCCCAATTCAAAACCAAAGATACTTCCTGTGAGTTGGGAGTATCAGAATGTGCATATAAGCATCTTTTAAGTCCAGAAAGCATAGCCAATCTTTTTCCTGAATCATGGGAAAAAGGGTGCCCAGGGAAACCATCCTGAACGTTTCTTGTACCAGGAATTTGTTCAGGGCCCTTAGGTCTAGGATGGGACGCATCCCCCCGTTTTCTTTTGCACAAGGAAGTACATGGAATAGAATCCCAGCCCTTCTTCCCCTGGTGGAATGGGTTTGAACACATCGGCCTTTAGAGGGGCGGAGAGTTCCTCTGCAAGTACCTGCCTGTGCTGGAAGCTGTATGAATGAGCTCCCGGTGGGCAATTTGGATTTTTGGATTCCAGATTGAAGGTGTATCCTAACCGGACTATTTGAAGAACCCAACGGTCGGAGATTACGAGAGGCCACCTTTGGTGAAAAAACATTAACCCCCCCCTCCCACCACCACCAGCAGCAAGTCGTCCAGCATGGACACTTTTACTGTGGCTATGCTTTGCTGGAGCCAGTCAAAAGTCCGTCCCTTGCTTTTTCTGGGGAGCAGTAGGGGCCTTGGGCGCATGCTGTTTACAAGAACGAACGTGCTGGGGCTGAGTCTGAGTAGACTGGCGAGACACAGGAGTATGCCTACGACTAGAATAGGCATAGGGAACACTCTGTGACCCACAAAAATACCTCCTGGTTGAGGAAGTTGTAGCAGAAGGCACCCGGCGGGAGAGAGAATCCATAGCGTCCATGAGATTCTTGATCTGATCCACCAGATCCTCTACCTTCTCTACAAAAAGGTTATCCCCCCAGCAAGGAACATCCGCAATTCTCTGCCAGAGGAAAATGGCAACAACTAAAGCAGTCTGCCAGACACTCAGTGAAATCTGTGTGGCAACTTGGTCATTCATCTTCAGCACCTTCATCTGTCACTACTGCTTAGACCAGCAGACAGAACGCACTGCCTTCAGTCAAAATAAGTGGAACAGTATACAACTGAAATTTAAAAAAAAAAAAAAAAAGAGAAAGCAAAAAGAAAAAGAGTAGAAGAACTACATTCCTTCTCTGAGGACTCAGTATTCCCATATAGGTTCTTTGCAACCCTAAGCCTGTGAGTCACCCATGTGTGGCTGACACATTCTGCCTGTCAATGGAGAAAGCAAATTTGCTTACTTGTAATGAGGGTTCTCCATGGCAACAAGAATAAGTCATCTGCATAAATCCACCTGCCAACCCCTATTTGGTTGAAGTTGTTATCAGCTCTGAAGAGACTGAGGAAACTAAAGCAAACACAAAGGTGGGAGTATACTCTGAAAAAATCTTCTATGTTTTTCTAGGCTTTAGGAAAGCAATTTCCAGGTTTGGTGCAGACTTATCCTGCTGTCCATGGAGAACCCCAATTATAGGTAAGGAACTTTGCTTTCACCCTCTTCAAAGGCTATGAAACTTCTGTTTCACTTTGTTAACAGTAACTATAACATTACGCATCTAAGTTTTTACAGTTAGCTATAAAAACCGAAAGCAAACATAAATTGTTTGCTGTAAACAAATATACAATCACTGCATTTAATTCACAAAAAGGAGTGCAATTCAGATATGTAGGTGTTCAGTTTTGTGAGATCTGAGCACTGAAGTAATCTATGTATGGACTACATAGACTCATATATATTATTTGGGGTATCCCAATACATTATCACTGGGGGAACACCTAAGCTGATGAGTTCCAAAACAACAATCACATAAAAGAACTTATAATAAGAGATGGTCAGCACAACTGTTTACAGACAGAGACAAATTCCCATTCAAAGAGCCTTCTGTGCAATATACAGACTTTTTGTACTACTTGGAGATCAAAACATTTGCTGCTTTTACCTTTTTGGAAGGCATTGCCCTTGCAGTAACAGTCCAGGGCCCTTTGGGAATTCCGAACCTTTTCAAACAGGTCTCCAGCCTAGCACAAAACACAAGGGAATAAGAATGAATATGAAGATGTAAACAAGAACAAGAAACTACACATGTATAGCAGGAAGTAGACAAACGAATCCAAGAGTAGACAGCAGAACCGTATGAAAGCAAAAAAAAAAAAGAACAGACAAAATACACAGGAGCAAGTGAGAACAGAGAGGCACAATAATTATGAGATAAAAAGTTATGTATTCAAGCAATGAAACCTAGAATAACCAAGAAAATCTTATAACTACAGACTGAAAGTAAATGTTCATGAAAACAATAAACACAATGCCCACAAGTGCCTCTGTGGTAAATGATCAGAAACGTCATACTCCAAATTCCGTGAAGTAATTCACCAAGATTTCTGCCCCTTTGAAAGCAAATGTAGGTAATCTGTTTGAACTGAGGGTGAAAACTGAGCACATTCCAATACATGCAAATAGCTCGATGTATAATGAAGATCCTCGGCAGAAAAAGGAGGCACACAAAGGTATTAATTTTTCCCTCTTCCTTAAGGGGGAGCAATAACCACTCATTTCAGTAATATCTGGCTCTCTTGTAGGCTTAACTTAATGTGTTAGGTGGATATCCTCGCACATGGAGCCTCATGAACTTTGCCTGGTGTTTAAACTTCCCAGAGCAGCATAATCTTCTCAAACGCAACAACTGTCCAACTGGGATGCTATCATGTAAACTCTTTAGATGATGACTTCTGTATTTCTATCTGTCTCTTTACAGTAGATAGAGGTAGAAAAAGAACCAGCTTGATATTTAATTTTGATGTAGAAAAAATTAATTACAAACTTTCCAAAAGTAGGAGTGAAAATAAGATGACTATCACATATATTTAAATATTGCACAAATTGCTGAGTTTCAATTTCATCGCCTTGAAAAATAAAGAAAATGTCATCTATAAATCTTTTCCATAATAAAACTTAAGAAAAAAAAAAGTGAAGTGTACACAAACCACTCTTCAAACTCAGTCATGTATAGACATGCAATGGCATAGCTACTCCTTTAGTTTGTAAGTAAACTTTATGTTAAAAGGTGAAATAATTTTTCTTAACCACAAAATCAGTCATTTGAAGTAACAAATGAATTTTGTCCATGGACAATGTCGCTCTGGATTAACAAGCTTCAACCACTGAAAGGGCTATTTCCTGAGGGCAGTTGCGTGCCTAAATGATAATTAGTGCCAATTGATTATGTTAGAAACTGACGAGATTATACACTTGGCATGTGTGTCAAAATTCTGGATTTTTCTGCCACGCTGCCAATTGGTAGGGCTGGAACCATGACTTTGATGGCTTGGCTCATTAGGGCAACAAGAAAAATAGAAAAACATTTTTAAAAAGAAAAGAAGAAAAACTGGGAAGATAGAGGTAAAAGATAGAGGTAAAAGCCATAGACCGTTATTAAATGGACTATTTCTAGGATAAGCAGTATAAAATGTTTTGTACATTTTTGGGATCTTGCTAGGTATTTGTGACCCGGATTGGCCACTGTTGGAAACAGGATACTGGGCTTGATGGACCTTTGGTCTTTCCCAGTATGGCAATACTTATGTACTTATGTAAAGATCATTTTCCATTCAGCAGAGTGGGGAAAACAAAACTGTGAAGCTGAGATTACTTTGCATAGGGAGGGCCATGAATGCTTGGACCTTTATGCTACTTTTTGAGTTCTGAGACAACTGTTTCATTCCAGAGATGTGCAATGACATCACCCACTTGTGTGCCTGACAATCCCATCTGTTGATAGAAAATGAAATTTACAAAGATGAAAAATTCTACCTGAAAATTAGAAGAAAAGAGAAAGACACTAAAAAAAAACACACACAAAAGATGACAGAAAACTCAGTAAAATTAGAGCTGGCTTTTCTGAGAAATGCAAAAAAAGTATATATATATATATATATATTATATTATATATACATACATATATATATATATTATATATTATATATATATATATACATATATATATACACACACACACACACATATTATATATATATATACAGTGGGGGAAATAAGTATTTGATCCCTTGCTGATTTTGTAAGTTTGCCCACTGACAAAGACATGAGCAGCCCATAATTGAAGGGTAGGTTATTGGTAACAGTGAGAGATAGCACATCACAAATTAAATCCGGAAAATCACATTGTGGAAAGTATATGAATTTATTTGCATTCTGCAGAGGGAAATAAGTATTTGATCCCCCACCAACCAGTAAGAGATCTGGCCCCTACAGACCAGGTAGATGCTCCAAATCAACTCGTTACCTGCATGACAGACAGCTGTCGGCAATGGTCACCTGTATGAAAGACACCTGTCCACAGACTCAGTGAATCAGTCAGACTCTAACCTCTACAAAATGGCCAAGAGCAAGGAGCTGTCTAAGGATGTCAGGGACAAGATCATACACCTGCACAAGGCTGGAATGGGCTACAAAACCATCAGTAAGACGCTGGGCGAGAAGGAGACAACTGTTGGTGCCATAGTAAGAAAATGGAAGAAGTACAAAATGACTGTCAATCGACAAAGATCTGGGGCTCCACGCAAAATCTCACCTCGTGGGGTATCCTTGATCATGAGGAAGGTTAGAAATCAGCCTACAACTACAAGGGGGGAACTTGTCAATGATCTCAAGGCAGCTGGGACCACTGTCACCACGAAAACCATTGGTAACACATTACGACATAACGGATTGCAATCCTGCAGTGCCCGCAAGGTCCCCCTGCTCCGGAAGGCACATGTGACGGCCCATCTGAAGTTTGCCAGTGAACACCTGGATGATGCCGAGAGTGATTGGGAGAAGGTGCTGTGGTCAGATGAGACAAAATTGAGCTCTTTGGCATGAACTCAACTCGCCGTGTTTGGAGGAAGAGAAATGCTGCCTATGACCCAAAGAACACCGTCCCCACTGTCAAGCATGGAGGCGGAAATGTTATGTTTTGGGGGGTGTTTCTCTGCTAAGGGCACAGGACTACTTCACCGCATCAATGGGAGAATGGATGGGGCCATGTACCGTACAATTCTGAGTGACAACCTCCTTCCCTCCGCCAGGGCCTTAAAATGGGTCGTGGCTGGGTCTTCCAGCACGACAATGACCCAAAACATACAGCCAAGGCAACAAAGGAGTGGCTCAGGAAGAAGCACATTAGGGTCATGGAGTGGCCTAGCCAGTCACCAGACCTTAATCCCATTGAAACTTATGGAGGGAGCTGAAGCTGCGAGTTGCCAAGCGACAGCCCAGAACTCTTAATGATTTAGAGATGATCTGCAAAGAGGAGTGGACCAAAATTCCTCCTGACATGTGTGCAAACCTCATCATCAACTACAGAAGACGTCTGACCGCTGTGCTTGCCAACAAGGGTTTTGCCACCAAGTATTAGGTCTTGTTTGTCAGAGGGATTAAATACTTATTTCCCTCTGCAGAATGCAAATAAATTCATATACTTTCCACAATGTGATTTTCCGGATTTAATTTGTGATGTGCTATCTCTCACTGTTACCAATAACCTACCCTTCAATTATGGGCTGCTCATGTCTTTGTCAGTGGGCAAACTTACAAAATCAGCAAGGGATCAAATACTTATTTCCCCCACTGTATATATATATATATATATATATATATATATATATATATATATATATCCAATGAAGACTGCAAAAAAAGGAGGCACATTACTGCACAGAAACTGCTGTCTATGCTCAATCAAGCTGAAGAACCTCCTAGAAAACTGTCAGGTTTGGTATCCAGCTACTATCACCCAACTGTGTAATGCATAAAACTGCTTGTCCTCAGAAAAAAGTATAGTTTAATAATGCTGACAGAAAAGTGAACTGCAAAAAGGGAACAAGGACACCAGTACACAGACATGTGGGAGGTGATTAACATTTTCACTTCGCCTTGAAAATACACTCACTACTGTTATTTCGATTTTATGAAAGACAATATATCAATTAAGAGACTGTTACCTATTTACTTACATTACATCAAAACTTAAACATTTATTTTAATTGATTCATTTGTATGTATTTACATAATGAAGTCCATAAAAGACCTGTCTACTAATTTTAACTGTAACTACTGAATTTTCAAACTTCCCATCCTTCACTCACCAGCTTAATTTTGTCTGGACAAATTATTGTCTAGTTAAAAAGGGTAGTGCTAAAGTGTTCTCTAGACACATCTTAACTCTGGCTGGCCAGCATTGATATTCAGTGCTTGCCAGTCAAAGTAACGTGGCTAACTCTGGATAGCCAAATAGCTAACTGGATAATTTTAGTGCATTTAGGTCAACAAATGCACTAGTGGAGGAGTGGCCTAGTGGTTAGGGTGGTGGACTTTGGTCCTGGGGAACTGAGGAACTGAGTTCGATTTCCACTTTAGGCACAGGCAGCTCCTTGTGACTCTGGGCAAGTCACTTAACCCTCCATTGCCCCATGTAAGCCGCACTGAGCCTGCCATGAGTGGGAAAGCGCGGGATACAAATGTAACAAAAAATATATATATATTATCAAACTTGCAGTTTGTCTCATAATAAAGAAAAGTCCATTTCTGGCTCTTACCCTCTCATAGAACTCTCCTTTGATGAGGGCTGCTGCAATTCTAGCAACAACATCAGTATCCACCATCAGCTGGTCCTTACTCATAGCCAGACGAGCAGCTTTGGCAGGGAGACCAGCCTTCAGATACAGATTAATGGCAGTGATGTAATCTCCTTCTTGTTCCTGTACCTCTCCTGCCTTTTCCTCCTGCTGACTTTCCGTTAACCACTGGTAATAGCTCCGCTTCAGATTTTCCAATTCTGGGTGTCCCTAGGCACAAAACATAGCAAAATGAGAAGAAATGTTAGGATAGCATTGAAAAAAAAATCACCAAAATTCAGTTGATTTCCAAACTCCATGGACTTGATTTGATAAGCATTTGTAAAGAAAGTAAATGGGAAAATTCATATAACAAATCTGGTCTGGGGCAGAAGATCTTACTAAAGAGAAACTATGCACAGATGGGTGAATTTCTTTAAAAAGGCAAGAAGGCATGATATTCTCACACGAGGGGCTCACTAGCTGCCAGGCTCACAAATATAATCCAGGGTTTGAGAATGATGACAAATTTGCAAACATGTTAAATCTCGTTTTTAGGGGAGGAGTCAAGATGGTGATGGAGTGAGATGTGTCAAGGGAAAGCTCTCACTTTGTTTCTTGCTTTCTTTCTATTCTTTGCTCTGAAAATGCCTAAACACTGGGGCAAAACTAAGGACACTCTTCCCCTTTCACAGTCTGTTCCCCCTTCACTCCATTATTACCTCTTTTACGGTCTCTTCTGCTACAGGCACAGCCACTGTCAGGGCTAGGAAAAGTCCAGATTTGGCCAGTGAGACTTCACAGAGCCCTTAAGGTCCTGAAACTCCTCCATGTCCTGGGAGGTCAGTGATACAGCAATTATGCATTACGGAAGAGTCTGTTGAAGAGGCTGTACAATCAATCCCAGATCATGTTGAACCTGCGACAGCATCTTCATATCAGAAAATGTCACCCATGGAGAGAGCTGCTGAAGGCATTCAGAGCTTGAAGGTGTACCCACAGGAAATAATTCAATAGCTTTGCTTTCATCAGCAATTTTGGAAGCCCCTCTTGAAGCACTGCATAGACCTTAAGAGGAACCACTTTGAACTTCTATGGAGATATTGCACAAGATTTGTTCTTCCTTTATAGCTGTGTCCTTATTGTCTACAAATAAGCTGCAAGAATCAGATACTAAGTTGAATTTACAAGTCCACTAGGATGGATGGTTTGGAAACTTTGGTAGCTGAATTGAACACAAGCTAATATGGCTCAAGATAAGAACTTAATAAGGAAAACTGAAAATTTGGAAAATAATAGGAATCTTAATTTGGGATTTCTCAATTTTCCACAGTTAAAGTTATTCATCTGCAAAAGATTTATTTGCTAAACTTTTAACTACAGTGCTTGGATATCCTGTAACTGTTTCATCACCCTTACAGATGATTTATTATCTTTCTCAAACTGGTAAATCTGAAGAAAGGTCTGCACCTTTAGATGTATCTGTGATTCTGGAATCTTCAGATAAGGAATTTAAGGGCAGATCTTTGTTGGTATCTTTTGAATTTCTTCAGAATAAATAATCTATAATGAGACTTTACTATTGGGATACAGACACTAATTATTTAATGGGAAAGACTGTGGAGGAGGAGTAGCCTAATGGTTAGTGCAGTGGCCTGAAAACCTGGGGAACTGGGTTCGATTCTCGCTGCAGCTCCTTGTTGCTCTGGGCAAATCACTTAACCCTTCATTACTCCAGGTACAAAAACATAGATTGTGAGCCCTCTAGGGACAAAGAAAGTACCTGCATATAAAAAGTGTACAGCGCTGCATACATCTGGTAATGCTATAGAAATGATTAGTAGTTGTAGAAGTAGTAGCAGAAAGATCCAAGACAGACACAGCTTAGGAGGATGAAATTCTTGGAATTAAAACAGGCTACAATTTCTCTTGGAGCTACCTTTTAATTGAGGTTCCCTTGCAAATTTATTACTTCTCAAAATATCCATGACGTTTTTTACGATCCATCTCATCTTTTTCATGGAAGGTAAAGGTGCTGCTGCTGCTGCTTTTGATTAATATCTTCACTCTTAAGTACTCTGTTATTTCAGGTTATTTTCTTTTTGGTTAGGACCTGCATAAGCTCCAGCAGCCAAGCTACATATTATTAGCCCCAGATATTCAGTGACAGTTCACGGACATGGCCTAGCAGTGACTATCCAGGGCTAACTTAGCCGGTGACAGTCAGCACTTAATAAAATGCTGACCGCAACCAGTTGAATATCAGCTGGAGTGCCTTTTTGGATTTCGCACATAGGTATCCTGTTATAAAATCAGGTCCTTAAGAGGACAATTTTCATCAGTCACCAGCAGCTTACAACACCATGAATAGTTTCCCTTTGAAAACTCACCAGTAGTCCCAAAATAGGAGGAATATTTAACCATATAGTATGAATTAAATACCAGCAAAGTATGCAAGGATTTGAAATGAAAATTCCTACATTTTTTTTCTGGGCCCATCCAAGCTCACCCCAAGCTCTGCTCTTTTTCCTTGTGTGAAAAAGTACCCGTGCTGTTGACAATGCAAGTACTCTTCCTCATAGAAGACCCCAGGCATTTTTGGAAAGAGTGTTTTCTGTGGGTGAACCCTGGTCTTACCCACAGAAAATCCTTTGAAAATTGAATTCTTTGGTTCAAAAGAATCATTTCTGATGGAATGTTTAGATTAGAGGGGACACATTTTCAAATGTATACACATTATTTTGTCCTTAATAAACCACCTAGACAAATAGCAGGTGCAAGTACATGCACTTTTTGTATGTACCTACTTTGCAGTCACTAATTTTCAAAGAGAAAACCCCCCAATCTCCCTCTGAAAATGGGCTACAGGATAAATACCTGGCTAGTAGGCAGGTTACACAAAATTGCCCCATGATGATTAAAAACTCCTTGTTGCGGTTACCTCTCACAGACCCATATGAAAAAATAAACAGAAAAGTATTCATGAAGGATCAAATCAATCTTATATAATACCTTTGCTTCTGCAACTGCAATGCATTCATCCCACATGTGAAGCTCCTGGTACATCTCCATGGCCTCAACCACAGCATTCTGCATTTAATTTAAAAAATAATCTTGCAGTTACATGAAAGAATTAATCCAATAGCCTTCGATAATGATGATGCTGTATGGATTCAATGGAGAACAGAAACTGAATATTAAATCTCTGCACCTCTTTATGTTAAACCCTTTATTGTGCCTATATTTGTATATATTACAAAAGTTAATATTTTTAAGTATCAATCTTTGGTATGGTCTGTTTGACTCTACAATACAATTGTTACAATGTTAACCTAGCAAAGCATGTTGCTCCAGCAACAGTGTGCCACTCTTGCAGGAGAGAAAAATGTATGACTGCTAGATGTGCTGGTGCTCTGCATAAGAAATAACTATAAATATGGTATGGTATATGGTCATCTGCTCTATACAGATCCTTCAATGAATCGTGAGGAAAGTGGAAGAGTCACGTGCCTTTAATCTTTAAAATACTGACGCAAAAGGAGGAGCCAAGATGGTCTCACTGTTGTTTGGTAACTGATGAGCTATGGGGAAACCCTGCAGTCATTCAAGACTGGCGACTCCCCCTACCTACCCTCTGTAGGGATGAATAATCAGACTGTTTTTGGGCCTGTTGTTGACTGTGAAGATAGAAACCTAGAGGAGTTGAAGGGTTTGGTGAGAGCAGCCTTTCCCAAACTGAAGACATCATCTTGCTCTTTTCAAATGAGTGCATTCCCCTCTCCTGGCTGATGATATCTCCTTTTCCAACGAGTTTGAGGAATGAAAAACTCTCTGAGGTGTTGCAATTGGCCATGTCTGGTGGGGCAATTCATGTGGATGGAGGAAGAATGGTGCAGTTTCTTTGTGGTCAACAACAAGAAGTTCACTCTTCCAGTGAGATTTGCTTGAAGGAGGAAGAGAACAAGAGGTGGTGGAGTGAGTAATCTTGGTGCTTCTGGCACTTCTAATTCAATTGTGCTTGCAGCAAAAGAATCTGTCTTGGCCTCTGAAGATTTTTGAAGATAAACCAGCTGTGGTGACACAGACTTATTATGGGGTGAACTTTCTAAATGGGAATTATTTTTTACTTCAAAAACTAATAATGTCCTAGGGCAGTGATGGGCAACCTTTTGAGCTTGATGTGTCAAAATTCGCCAAAAAACCGAGCATAATTCGGGTGGTGTGTCACTTCGAGAAAAATCACTGCTACTAGGGCCGCCCCCGGGCCCCCCCTACCCGAGATCGCTGCCCCCTACCCGAGGTCGCTGGGCCCCCCCCCTCTACCAGGCCCAGAACTAACCTTAAAGCCTCCTTTCACGTCGCAGCAAGCAGCAGCAGGGCAGACCTCTCCTCCTTCCTTCTGTGCTCCGCCCTCGCGGACGTTACGTCAGGCGAGGGCGGGACACGGAAGGAAGGAGTGGCCTGCCCTGCTGCTGCTTGCTGCGACGTGAAAGGAGGCTTTAAGGTTAGTTTCCGGGAGCGAGGAGGGAGGGCGGACCCAGTGCATTTTTTGTAGAAAAAAGGTGCCGGTACTCATTATGGGTGGGGTCACCACATATGGCTCCACCCCTATGATAGCCACACCCACATTAGCCACACCCCTTATATCAGCCATGGCGCATATAAACAGACATCATTGAAAATATACTAGTATAGGAGAAAAACAATAACTTGTGATTTTTTTTCATTATAAATCATTTCTGTAAGATGTTACAGCTCCAGTATACCCAGTGCAAAATAAGACAACAGATGTAAATTCTGAAATTGGACAAATTCCAAACACTAAAATGAAAATAAAATAATTTTTTTCTACCTTTGTTGTCTGGTGACTGTTTTCTATCCATACTGGTCCAAGTGTCTGATTCTGCTGCTCTCTATCTGTTCTCTTAACTCCGTTTCCAGGGCTTCCTTTCCATTTATTTCTTTACTTTCCTCCTTTCTTCTTCCATGTCCAGCATTTCTCCTCTCTCCCCGCCAACCTCTCCATCCATCCATGTCCAGCAATTCTCCTCTATCTCCTGCTCTGCTCTCCTCTCCATCCATTTCCAGCATTTCTCCTTCCTCTCCTGCCATCCCATCCATGTGCATCTCCTTCCTATCTTCCCTCCCCTCCATCCATGTCCAGCATGTCTCCTCTCCCCTCCCCTCCCCTCCCATGTCCAGTGATTCTCCTCTCTCCCCTGCCCTCCTCTCCTATCCAAGTCCAGCAATTCTCTCTTCCCTGCCTTCCCCTTCCATCCATGTCCAGCAATTCTCCATTCTCCTCTCTCCCCTGCCCTACTATCCCATCCCCTCCATGTCCAGCGATTCTCTTTTGCCCCCTATCCTCCCCCTCCCTTCAATGTCCAGTGACTCGCCCCAGCCTCCACCTGCCCCTGAGATCATTCAAACCCCAGCCCCACTTGCCCAGCCCCCCCAGCCCCACTTGCCCATACACACATACCCCCAGCCCTACTTGCCCACACACACACCACCAGCCCCACTTGCCCCCCCACACACACCCCCAGCCCCACTTGCCCCCACACACACACCCAGCCCCACTTGTCCACACACCCCCCAGCCCCACTTGCTCACCCTCCCCTGCTGTTTGCACTGATCCCTGCCTCGTAAAACTTATTTTTTCGCGAACCGGCAGACTGAAGAAATAAAACAAACAGCTGACAGGCTTGCCTCCTTCGATCGCGTCGGCCGCTTCCTTTCCCTGCATTCTCAGCGTGTCCCGCCCTCGAGGAAAGGAAATGACATCAGAGGAGGGCGGGACGCGCTCAGAATGCAGGGAAAGGAAGCGGCTGACGCGATCGAAGGAGGCAAGCCTGTCAGCTGTTTGTTTTATTTCTTCAGTCTGCCGGTTCGCGAAAAAATAAGTTTTACGAGGCAGGGATCGGTGCAAACAGCAGGGAGCGAGCAGGGGAGCACTGGGCGGACCACACTGCGGCGGCGCCGCGTGTCAGTGCTGACACGCGTGTCATAGGTTCGCCATCAGGGTCCTAGGGGCTCTGATGGTTCTTCAGGAATGGGTTGCCAAAGCAGGACAATCTCAAACTAACTTAAGAGGTTATGGTGTTTTCTTTGGAAGCACATTAAGAGATATGAAACAGTGATTATGAATGACTTGATTTGGATTCAATGTAAGTTGTAAATGTTTGACAATTAAGCCAAGACAGACTGAATGCTTGCTCTTTAAACTTTCCTAAGTCAGACAGACCAGGTGCTTCCTTTGGATATGCTTTGCAGATATTATAAAGAAATTGTAAAAATACTACCAGACACCATTTTCCTCCCTCCTTCCCCCCTCCAAATGCAGGCCTTTTATCTACCATTTTGTAGTATGAATGTACGGGAACAAGAAAACATTTCTTATTTATCAGAATTAATTTAGTGTCTTGTTGAAGAAGTTCACCCAAGGCAGTATTCAGCAAGAATAAGTCAACAATAGGGAATAGACAATTACAATATTCAAACAGTAGTACAATGTCAACACAATATGCAATAAAACATCTCTACAGACAGCATAGGGCAGTGATGGCGAACCTATGGCACGCGTGCCAGAGAGGGCATGCAGAGCCCTCTCTGTTGGCATGCGCCACCCGTCGCCTCAGCCCGTTCCAGCCCTTCCTCCCACCCATCCAGCATCAAGCATTCATTCCTCCCTCCCTCCTACCCACCCAGCACCAGCCCACTCGGCCTCCATCCCTCCCTCCGAGCACAAAATTTAAAAGTCTTCCCTTGTCGGGGTTAAGGCAGCGTCAGCAGTAGCAGTGAAAAGCGTGCTGCTGGTTCGGCGCGCCTTCAGCCTTCCGTCTCTCAAACTCTGGTCCCGCCCTCATTTCCTGTTAGGGCGGGACCAGAGCTTGAGAGACGGAAGGCTGAAGGCGCGCTGAACCAGCAGCACGCTTTTCACTGCTACTGCTGACGCTGCCTTAACCCCGAGACAAGGGAAGACTTTTAAATTTCGTGCTCAGAGGGAGGGATGGAGGCCGAGTGGGCTGGTGCTGGGTGGGAGGGAGGGAGGAATGAATGCTTGATGCTGGGTGGGTGGGAGGAAGGGCTGGAACGGGCTGAGGCGACGGGTGGCGCGCGGGCTGGTGCCAGGTGGGAGGGAGGAATGCTTGGCGCCGGGTGGGTGGGAGGGAGGGTGGCCTGGTGCCTGCTGCCGGGTGGGTGGGAGTGAGGCCTGGTGGCCTGGGTGGGAGGCCTGGTGCCTGGGTGGGAGGCCTGGTGCTTGGGTGGGAGGGACGGAGGAATGGTGCTGGGTGGGATTGCTGGGTGGGTGGATGGCCAGGTGCTGGTCTGGTGCTAGGTGGGAGGCCTAGTGCTGGGTGGGTGGGAGGCCTGCCTGCCTGGTGCTGGATGGGAGGGAGGCCTGCCTGCCTGGTGCTGGGTGGGAGGGAGGCCTGGCACTGGGAGGGCAGGGGGGAGGGTGGCTGGACATGGGCGGCTGGAGGGGAGAGGAGGGTGGCTGGACATGGGTGGCTGGAGGGGAGGGCAGGGGGAGAGGAGGGTTGCTGGAGGGGAGGGCAGGGGAGAGAGGAGGGTGGCTGGACGTTTGTGGCTGGGGGGGAGAGGAGGGTTGCTGGACATGGATGGAGGGCACGAAATGAAGACGAAAGGAGGAAAGTAAAGAAATAAATGGAAAGGAAGCCCTGGAAACAGAGTTAAGAGAACAGATAGAGAGCAGCAGAATCAGCGACTAGGACCAATATGGATAGAAAAACAAAATCACCAGACAACAAAGGTAGAAAAAAAATCATTTTATTTTCATTTTAGTGTTTGGAATATGTCCAATTTGAGAATTTACATCTGCTGTCTTATTTTGCACTGGGTATACTGGAGCTGTAACAACTTACAGAAATGATTTATAATGAAAGAAAATCATGTTATTTTGTTCTCCTATTCTAATATAATATTTTCAATGATATCTGTTTATATGCGCCATGGCTTGTGTAAGGGGGTGTGGCTATCATAGGGGTGGAGTCATGTGGTGACACCGCCCATAATGAGTACCGGCACTTCGCGATAAATAGATTTTGGGTTGCTGTTTGGGCACTCGGTCTCTGAAAGGTTTGCCATCACTGGCATAGGGTATAGCTAAGGGGGGGGGGGGAGGACCCAAAATATAAGGTAACGTAACAGGAGTTAGAAAATAAGGGATTAATTTAAAGAAAGTCAGAAAGGTGCATGAATATAATCTCAGATGGGGTAGGAGTGGATAACAGAGCCCTGCTACAGTATATGAAGACTGGTGTTAGTCTTTGTTTGGGACTAGCAAGTTAGTTGCTTCTTTCATTAAAGACTTGGGAGAAGAACCAAGCTTTACCTGCTTTCTAAAGAAGAGAAAGTTTTGCATTGATGGAGTGAATTCCAGAATAAAGGGGTTACTCCGGAGAAGGCTCACTTGTAGGTGTCACATAATGTGTAATGTTCTTTGGAGAGGGTGAAATTAGGGATACTCCTTAGTAGTGACCTTGAAGGTGTGCAGAGGGAGATCCTGCTGTTCAAGTAATGGCAAGGGTAACTAGTGATGTTTTTGCAAAAATGGTCTTACAACTTTTTGAAACCTCGGATGTATCATCTGCTAGCTTAGATGTATTTGCTTTATTGGAGGGCTCTTTTTCTGATGTTAAAGAAAGGGGTACTTTTTTGGTGACTTACCCACTTGAATCAGATAATAAGTTTTCTTCAAGTTTTATAAGGTGTTTTTTTAATTTTTTTTAGAATCAGTTATATCTGTTTTTACTGATATTTCAAAGGCTTCCAAGGAGAGGTAGAAGTCTTGGCAAAGAGTTATTTTCTTTGTCGGCAATCTTTGTTCTGCAATGTCCTAATTTGTGGGTGGTAAAACTTGAAGGTACAAAACATATTTTTGTGATCCTTATCAGCTAACCATTTTTTTAGACAACAGTAATTAACTCCTTATATATATTTTTTTCATTTATATGGAAAGAATGAAACAAGAGTTTTTCTTGATGTGCTTATTGCATAATCTCGATAAAAATTAAATTAAATTGAAATACTGAGACAATCATATAACCAGATTCACTTTTAGTGTTTGCAGTACTGGGCCCCTAAAGTTGTTTATTACGAAACATCCTATATAATAAAAAGCACCTCCAACGTTCTGAAGCTGACTCCATGGCACTGTGGCAGTAGGGTTCGTAAGTCTGTAACTCTGCGTTTCATTGGCTCTCACTGTCCCGCAATGTCACAAGAACGAGAAACCAATCAAAAGTCTGTAAAAAAACGCCCAACCCGCCTGCCAAGTCTGTCATTGCCACCCAGCGATTCTCCTCTCTCCCTTGCCCCCCTTCCAGGCACCCACCGAGTCTCCGTCGCTCCTTTGAAAGCCCTGCCCGTCTGTAGCGACGAAGACTGGGTGGGTGCCTGGAGGGGGGCAGGGGAGAGAGGAGAATTGCTGGGTGGCTACAGGGGGGGCAGGGGACAGAGGACAATCGCTGGGTGCCTGGAGGGGGAGCAGGGGAGAGAGAAGAATCGCTGAGTGGCTGGAGGGGGGGCAGGGGGGGCAGGGGACAGAGGAGACAGTCTCACTCTCTCTCTGTCACACACACACTCGCACATTCACTCTCTCGCTCTCACACACAGTCACTGTCAAACACACTCTGTCAAACATACACACTCCGAGGAAAACTTTGCTAGCGCCCGTTTCATTTCTGTAAGAAACAGGCCTTTTTTACTAGTAACAACATAAAAAAAATGAAGGCAGATAAATCCCATATAGCCTATCTAGTCTGCCCATCCATACCATCTATTATACCTTTCTCTCCCTTAGAAATCCTATGTAGATACAGTCTTTGTGTCCACCACCTCCACCAGGAGGACTTTCCACAAATTCATCATTCTTTCCGTGAAATATTATTTAAGTTACTCCTGAGTCTGCCTCTTTCACCTTCATCCTATGATCCCTCATTCCAGAGCTTCCTTTCAATTGAAAGATTTGCCTCTTGTGCATTTTTACCATGGAGGTATTTAAGTGTCTTTATCATATGTCCTTTTGGTACACCTGACCCTCGGAACTCTTCCAAGGAGTTAATATCTTTTGGGCATACAGAAATTACTCTGGTTTTAAATTAAATCTTTCCAAATCAGAGACCTCAGTGCGTCAGACAAGGAGGGGGACCTTTCTGTTGAGATGAGCCACAGTATTTGGTATTTGGAGATCCAGCTGCCTTGTTTATCCGGGTTGGTGGACTCCCTTAATGTGGGGGAGCTCCTGGAGGTAATGAAGCAACAGTTGGAGGTGTGGTATGCATTACTCTTATCCATATGTAGCTGGAATAGCCTTTATTGGATGACTGTTTTCCCCAAGTGGATCTATATGCCCCAAGTTCTGCCAATTTGCCTCCTCAAGAGAGACCTCTTGCAGGTGGACAAAGTGTTGATGCGTGGGGAAAAAGGCAAACATTTGCTTGCCATATTTATATGGTAATTAGCAGAATGAGGGCTTGGGCTTGCCAAATATACAGCTCTATAATTATGTCTGCCTTTTATGATATCTGGGTGATTAGCTATTGGACAGATCAGATTATACTCCTATTCTGTTTGAACAGCTGCTCTATGCACCTTATAGTATTCAATCCCTCTTGCAGGTTCCTCATCATACATTGCCTTATTCAGGCCCCTAAAATATACTTGGAATAAGTTGACTCAGTGGTTGGGTAGTGCTCCCAGGGATACTGATCAATTGCCAGTTAGGGGAAACCTGCAGTTCCTGCCTGGTATGAAAAATATTGTATTTGAATGCTGGGAAACTCAGGTTTATCATTTGGTAGAACATGTGCTTATGGGGGCGGGTGAAATAATAAGCCTTGAGATCTTCCGTCAACAGACGGCAATGCAGTGGGGGGAACAATCTGCTTTTTGTCAACTTAAAACATTACATTAACTCCCTTGACCCGCACACATTAAAACTGCAATTAGGATCCAAACTAAGGGGATTTTTTTGAAGCAGCAGTAACTGAGCAGCTCACTATCTCAGGGCTCTTTAAATTAGTCCAGCCCTTGGTGGGAGGGAAAGAGTACCAGGGGGTAAAACCCACATAGGAATCGGACCTAGGGAGATCATTGTCAGAGTGGAATCTAGCCAATACCAATCAAAGAATCCCCTAGTTGGTCCAGGGGGGCTGATTTGAGAGAGTGTGCGAGATCGCATTTCGTAGCTCTTCCTCAGCTGGAAGCTTGGAGGCGGGGCTGGGATTCCCTGCCTGGACGTCAGTCCCATTGGCTATAAGGGGTGGTTCCCCCTGAGGAAGAGCTACTAAATGCGATCTCACATTGGGGAACTTTGGAGTATACCAACGGTGTGGGTTTAATTAATTTATCCCTGGAAGCCTCCCACTTGCCTGAAGCACTTCATGGCTGCCTTTAAATTAAAGGTTTGACTGTTTGTAGGATCACAGAAGATTCGTGTGACTTTGCAATCCCCAGTGTTTCTCTGTGTGCTTTTTTATCACAGGGATAAGAACTTTGGCTTTATATTGCAGTGAGGTTTTTTCCTCTCTTCACCTGAGAATTTGTTGGATACAAAGATCAGAGATATCCAACACTACTACTAAGAACTGGGTCCGGTATGCCAGTGTTTTCTATGGCTTAATGACTGATCTTTATTGAGCCTGTGCTCTGATGATATACAAAGACTGAGGAAACTGCAATTCAGGGTTTATGTTTAATGCTCTCTGTGGGACTTGCATATGTGATCAGGGTATAAGTGTGGTGTGGATGGCAGTGCGAGTGAGTTGCAGGGATATTATTTAGCAATTTTTTAACGCACTGATTTGTTTTCACTAATAAAGATTTTATAATTTATATAGAACAGGAGTACTGTTTGTTATTAATATATTATTATAGCCATAGTGCCTGGGTCACAAGAAAATATCACTGGATATGTTTTGGTGAGATTCAGTTTCATTTTATTAATCTCAATCCAGCGGTTTTCAGTATGCTGAAGTTGTGGAGTTTTTGTTTCCTTTTACACATTTTCCTTTTTTTTTTGTTGCATTATATTTATTATAATGACAAGAAAGTAAAACACTTGAATGCTTCAGCTTGAAAGCAATAATAAAAAAGGCTTAATAATCAATTTGGGAAACAAATTAAAAGGAAGAGTAAATATAACTTAAGAAATATGGTTATACAATCTTGCTACCAATCATCAACAGTCAAGATTTATATGGTACACCTGCAAGTAGTCTAATGTGCCAATGCCAGAAAACATGCTACTTAATAGGTAACCTCATGTCTCCATCTTACCTCAGACAATTCATCCCTGGCACTCAACTGATACAGGGAATCATGTCAAACCTTCCACTTCTAGCTCTGTCCCTTCAGTTCTAATTATGGTACTCACTTGCTCCAAGAAGATCATCTCTGCCAGCTTGTAATTCTTTTCCAGCATTGCCAGGCGGGCACGAACTTGATAGAAGTCTGTACCATCGCCACCCTGAAAACAGAGAGACACCTTTTTAACCTGTTAGAGTACAGTGAATTTACTTTCTAGGTTAAGCTCCACTAAGTCCCAATATAGTACTCTTGGTAAACACAAGAAGATCGTGTTGAGGGACATAAATTTCAGCACTAAATTCAATTATCAGAACCAGAATACTGAGTACTAACATTCGCAGAATGATTTCATAAAAGAAAATCAAGACAGGGAAGGCACATATGCACAAATGTTGTGCCTATTTTATGTTTAAATACCTTTATTAGGTCACACAATGAGACATCAACATTTTTCTCTGAAAGATTATATAGCACAATGCACAACAGTTTTTAAAAAAATGACTCAAAAGGTTTTTCTTTTTCTCTGAACGCCCCCCCCCTTTCAAAACCCCTGTGCCTATTTTATAAAGACAAAAAAATGTGTATTCTCTTCTACAGATATAACTAATTAAATCTAATGGTCTCAGTGGCGTAACTTGCTGGTGTGCCAATTTTACACTGCAAGATTTATAACACCCACTAATACATGCCAATTTTATATATAATTAAAGGTACTCTTAAACATTCCTTAATAAAGTTATATGCAAGTCTCTGTGCATTTTCTCATCTTAAATGACTTCAGATTATTGGTCCCCGACCAAGTACAAAACTCATTTAAGATGAGTATTTTAGTAGCACCTTTTGAATAATATAAGAAAATCTACAGAAAGACTTGCATATAAGTTTATTAAGGAATATTTATGAGTACCTTTCATTATATATATAAAATTGGCATCTTTTGGTTGATGAGGAGGTGGGTGTTATAAACCTTGCAATGTGAAGTTGGCACACCAGCAAGCTACACTGCTGAAGACCATTAGATTAGTTATATCTGTAAAAGGGAATAGACATTTTTTGTCTGCCATAAAAAGCATCTGCAGAGAGTGTTGGCCATTTCGGTATGGTATATTTTATAAAGGCAACATATGAGCCTACGTACCTTTACAAAAATTACCACTCTGAAAGCTCTCGTACAAGTTACACCTGCTCCATGCCAATCCTGCCCCAGCAACTCCCATTCTCTGATCCTGTGTATATACTTACGCAGCACAAAAGTAGGCGCTCCCAGTCTCCAATCCTGTGTATACCTACACATACTCTGCACAAAAGCAGGTGCTATTTTTCTGAACATCTACTTTTATGTGTGTATATGCCAATATACTTAACAGAGTGTGCAAAATGCTGTTCCAGCACTTAATGAGTTTATACACCAAAGGGCTAAGAAGTCTGCAAAATCAGTTGTACAAAATGGGTAACAAAAATGGTGATTAGCCAAGATAATTAGAACATAGAATGGCCCTTGTAGAGTCCTGCAGATTTAAAATAAGCAGGGATGAACCCTGCGCCAGGACACTGACATATGCCAGACATTTAGAGCCTTCTATGTGGAGCTTTATTCTCAGAATACTTTAAATGACTTATCCACATTGGGAAATACTGATCATCAGCTACTTAATGCATCTATAAGTTGGAAGGAGCTACCTGTAGCTATACAATAAAGCTCTACTACTACTACTTATCATTTCTATAGCACTACTAGATGTACGTAGCGCAGTACACTTGAACATGAAGAGACAGTCCCTGCTCGACATAGCTTACAATCTAATCTGGGCAGACAAACAGGACAAACAAGAGATAAGGGAATATTAAAGTGAGGATGATAAAATAAGGGTTCTGAACAAGTGAATAAGGGTTAGGAGTTAAAAGCAGCATCAAAAAGGTGGGCTTTTAGCTTAGATTTGAAGACGGCCAGAGATGGAGCTTGACGTACTGGCTCAGGAAGTCTATTCCAGGCATATGGTGCAGCAAGATAAAGGGAACGGAGTCTGGAGTTAGCAGTGGAGGAGAAGGATGAAGATAAGAGATATTTACCCAGTGAACGGAGTTCCTGGGGAGGAATGTAGGGAGAGATGAGAGTGGAGAGGTACTGAGGAGCTGCAGAGTGAATGCACTTATAGGTCAATAAAAGGAGTTTGGAACTGTATGTGGAAATGGATAGGAAGCCAGTGAAGTGACTTGAGGAGAGAGAAAGTGCACTTTGTAAAAACCCTGGGAATAGATGTTATAGAGTGGAATTTTATAAATTACTGATTTTGAGACAGCATTACCTTTAGGGACAGTTTTAATAAGTTTGTAGAAGCAAGATCTTAGTCGGAGTCGTTGAAACAGATGCAAATCATAGTTTTTCCTAAGCCAGGCAAAGACCCCATATTGGCGGAATCATCTCATACATCTGCATGCAGCTATGGAACGCTCTACTGAAGGCCATAAAAACAACACAAGACCTAACCATCTTCCGAAGGCTACTGAAAACAGATCTCTTCAAGAAGGCATACCATAAACATCCATCTTAAATACTAAATAATAACACTACACATGAGCTATACAAAACCGAAATCTTATCACATGACAGACACCACCACCCTAAACCTTATGTAAAACAGGGTCTCTCTACAGTTGATGACCTAATGTAGATTATAATGCAATTTATCACTCAGAAACCTTCATGCAATACCATAATTATTCTTCTCTACCATGTATGTAAGCACATGGTCTATATATATATACCATGATCTATTCCACATATGTTATGTTCCATGTATGTTATCATGTATGTATGTACCGTAACGCAATAACATTTGCAATTCTGCTACCTGAAATGGCAACTGCCATTACGGCAAATGTAAGCCACATGGAGTCTGCAAATTGTTGGGAAAATGTGGGATACAAATAAAAATAAATAAATATAGGCCCATTTCTCTCCTCTGAAATGAAGTTAAATTTTTAGCAAAAATCTTGGCAAATAGATTAGTCCAAAAACTGCATAAACTAATTGTTGATCTTCAGATTCGCTTTGATAGGGACAGATTAGAAGTCAAAAACATCAGGATGATTTTAGCTTCATTAGAATGGGTCCATCAGCAGGGAGTGTCCTCTCGCCTAATCTGTTTTGATGCTGAAAAGGCACTTGATAGGGTGGGTTGGGGATTCATGTATAGGGCCTTGGGCAGATGGGATAGATGTTTTTTGAGGATGCTGTTCAGGCATTATACCAAGAACTTCAGGTAGTGTCTGCCCTTTTTCTATTCAGAGAGGTTCTAGGCAGGGATCCCCCCCCCTTGCTGTTTGTACTTACTTTGGACCCACTAATCCGAGAGATAATTTCTGACCCTGGCATCATTGGAGTGTGTATAGGCTTCCAAGAGTTTTAATACTTCCACATTTGTGGATAATATGCTTGTAGATATCACTCAACTCCATAGATTATTAGCGACCTTGTTGGAGAGCTTTACAGAATTCATGAATTTCTCAGGTTTTAAATATGGCAAAATCGGAAGTTCTGAATATGAATGAGTCTTTGCAACAGCAGTGGATGGAGGAGTGTTTTAGATATCTTGGTATAGGACTACCTTCGGATCCCCGGCTATTATATTATGTCAACATATCTCAGCTCCTTAAATTCAAGAAACATCAATTAGTCAAATGGCAGGCATTGCCTTTATCTTTGAGTGGGAGAATTAGCCTATTTTGAATAACATTAATCCCGAGGTGGCTATATATACTCTAACATGTTTCCTTATGGTTACTCTATAAGGACAAAGACTTTACAGAGGGAGATCATTAGGTTCTGCTAGGGAGGTCACTAGGTTTTGCTGGCGAGGTAAAAAAACTAAATTAAAAATTTACAAATTGTTTAGTAATTGGGATCAGGAAGGATTGGGGCTCCCAGATATGCGAATATATAATTGGGCCTGCTTACTTACCCCCCTGTTCACTAAGCCATGCTAGAAGCTGCCACGCGGCAATGCCAACACAGCCCATTCAAAGTGAATGGGCTTTGTAGGAAGTTTATACCTTATATAAAAGTTTTTTTGTAACAAACTATCGACTTTACACAATCAGCTAGACATCATAAGGTTAGTAGATTTATTGGAACATACTGTATTATTTTTTAACCTTTGTTTTCTTTTCTTATTTTTGTGTATAATATCTATTTGACAATTTGTTTTAAATATGGTTTATTATTTTGGTTATATAACACTATATATATATATTGTTTTGTTCTCCTTTCTTCCTTTTCTTTGTCTTTTAATTTGGATAGGTCCTCCTATGTGTTCATATGTAGTTATTATTGTGCAATATATAGTTACTACATTTTTGTGACCCATTTGTGATTTTTTATGCTTTTATACACCACCATTGTACCTTATACAAATAATATTTTATTCACAACTTTTATTTTACATTGTTGTATTAGTCAATTTATGTAACACATATATACATATATATATTTTTAATTATGAGGTTTATAGTTATTCATGTATATCTGTTGCATATATTTTTATTATCATATGTCCATATGCTGTTATCATTTTATACATTTATTTGTGGATACATTTATATTGATTTGTTTATATATAAAAAATTATTATTTCTGTTGATGTTTTGATATATATGTTTTTAATTCCTATACATTTTTATTACAAAGATATGTTTTTCTATCTATGGTATTAGGCATACTTTGATTATTTGTTTTTGTGTTTTTATAAATCTTATGTTTTAGACTCCTGAAGAAGGCGAGAGCTAGCACCGAAATACAGCTATGTTGAGTCGTTGTCACTTCGCTTGCAATAAAGAATTGTTTCTTTATAGACGTCTCCTCCGATTTTTAGAAGAGCCTACCTTTCCTACTTCTTGCTTCTGCACTCTGTATAGGAAACACATCTCCGTAGGCTACAAAACAGACTTTGAAAAGATCTAAACACAAAGCACTTTGTTTGCTTGTTATTTTTCACAAACTATAACACCATTTCATCATTTTTAGAGGGTCCTCAGAATATAATTGTAAAACATCTTAAAAAGACAAGTCTTTAAAAAGGTGGTGTAAGAAAAATACACAGTGTTGACCACTGTCTGTCTGTTGTGGTACACAATAGTTTCATAGTGCTTCTGTAAAAAGTCCATAATACTGGTAGGAAACAATAAACTATCATGGGGGTGTCCATAAGAATCAAAAAACTTGCAGACGCCGTTCTGAGAAAAGTACATGGCTAACCAGTGCTCGCTGGGCTGGTCGTGGGGGTGGGTATTTACCATTGATGCTAAAGGTCTCTGCGGAAAGCGCCACCCGAGAAACCAATCGCTGGGTAAAACGACTAAAAACAATTCTGCAGTGTACGGGTCCTCCTTCAACAAACGATTTCCTGTGAGGAAAAAAGATTAAGATGCACATGCACATGCATAACTAAATTCTGCTGAAGCTGTAGGCAGGCAGTGTTGGGGGTTATTTTGTCGTCACTTGCAATTACATAACCCCATCCAAGGTGGCAGCTAGTAGTAGAAACAGGAAGTGACGTGATGCATACAGTAGTGGCTGCCTTCTTGAAAAAGGGTCATGGCTATGGTGCCACTTCTTGTGATGTCACCAAAAGGGACGGGGTTCGGGTGGGGCTATGCAAATAAAGTGGGGCAAGGGGTGTGGTTCTGCAAAATAGATGGAGCTTGGGCAGTCAAGACATCACATCTGCTGATGTCATCTAACTGGCAGGGAGTGGGTGTGGAATCATCAAAAGGGAAAGGATGGGTGTGGATTGGGCATGTCTTCACTTCTGATTAGCTGAAAACCAAGAAGGGGGTTTGTCACTTGTTAAAATCAATTAGTTTTGATGAATGCTAGTGAGATATACTTAAATTGTTGTTTTCAATGCACCATAGAGGTAAGCTTAACTAAAGGTTTACAGATCAGTTTCTTCAGTACCTCCTCCTCAATCGTGGCTCCCAGATCTGCTGTCCAGGCTGCAGCCCCTTTTTTGAAAGTTCAACAGGGGAGGTCTACCCACAACCCCTTAAATAAAAGGAAACATGAAGAGTTGTGTCACCATTCAAAAAAAGGTTTCCTCCAGCATCTCAACCGCATCCTCTGCTAAAGACTTGGCAATGTCTGAAGATAATGACGCAACTCCATGTAAGAGAATCCATCTGAAGAAGGAACTTCATATTCCTGTTGCAACTGTTGAAATGTGAATACATTCCGATCATCATCATCATCAACACAGAGCTTAAGCATGGAAATACTCAAAGTGGTCCAAAGGCGAAAACACAACTTGGCAACCCCACAGGAAAATCCTGATTGCCCAACAAAAGTAGCCAAGCAGAAACACAAACACTGGGAGACTTCAGCTTGCAGAGCCAGGACCAAATTTTGCGCAAAGGAGTCACAAGACAACTACGCTTGACATACTTGGGTAGCATCTCAGGTGCAGCATAATGTTGACAGTGGCCTTACTGTCTGGAACTGGCCATTCCAGAGCAGTTTGTGCCACTATAACCTTTAGTTATGTGATTTCTGTCTCATATAGGGTGAAGAGAGAACAAGAACGGCTCTAGGGTATTGTGCAACATGAGAGGGTAAAACAAGGAAATGAAGACCATTATTGTCAGCAGTCTCAGACTAGCTGATATAAAGGTGAGGAGAACAATGAACAATGGGAACCAGATGCAGCTGGCAGGATGTAAGATAAAAAATTTAAAGGAAAAAACTAAAGTGAGGACGGTTCGGGGGTCTGTGCATGTGAAAAAAAACAGGATGGAGTAGGAAAAAAAGAGAATTAACTATGTAAAACAAAACTTCATGTATGCTGATGCTAAGCAAAACTGTATAAAAGTTTGTATGAACTATGTAGAGGCAGGAACTTGTCAGTAGTGAGGTTGCGTCTTGTAGCTGTCTGCTTTTCAACTTCCTCTCACAAGAAAACTAATCATTACCTTTAACTGGGCTAAAGAGAAGCATCTTGTTTTTTAATCTGTCAGCAATATGATTTTTTAAATAAACGCAATTTAAATTCTAAAAAATTGTAGTGAAGTTCGTTTTGAGGACTTAGAAGTTTTCCTGTGAAATTGTTGAGTTTATCTGGGGAGAAACACCCGAATGTTAGCCCTTGTAGCCCTCCACTTAAGAACCCCTCCTGGTGAATTAGGGGCTTAACAACACATAGCTGAGAATCAAAGGAGTGAAGAAACCCTGCTCAAATTGCAAGAGTGTATAAACAATCCGTTTGCTTAAGCCAATCCGTAATTTGACTAAAGTGTAAGCTTTACAGTACAGATCCAAATCGAGAAGTCCCAAACCACCATGACTAGGCATACAAGTCAACTGATGATAGGCAAAATGTGCACGATGCCCACGCCACAAAAAAGCATGGACATAGTGCTGCAACTTCAGTTTGCCTCTTTGATGCAAAGATAAAGGGATAGTTTGGAATACATATAGCCATTTGGGCAGAATCACCATAACCATATGAAAGAGCCAATCTACCCATCATAGACAAAGGAAGATTGGCCCAGTTAATCAACAAAGTCTTAGTATACAATAACAAAGGCTTAATATTAACCTCATAGAAATAATCCAAAGACTTTGGCAACTGAACCCCCAAATAGGGAATGGACTTGCACCTCCACACTGAAAGGGAAAATACATATCAGCAAAATAGCCAGGTGTAAAATTAATTGACATGGCAATAGTTTTCTTATAATTTAACTTAAAACCAGCTACCACACCAAAAGAATTAACCAGGCGAAGCAAAGCTGGCACAGAAGTTTTAGAATCAGTCAACATATTGAAAATATCATCCACAAATGCCACTGTTTTAAGAGTAGGCTCCCCCCAGCGTGACCCCATGAATAGTGAGAGCAACATGGGTGCATTGTAAAAGGGGTTCCAAAAACAACACAAAGAGGAGAAAGGGGGCACCCCTGTCAGGTACCCCTCTGTACTGGAAAGGTAGGGGGCGGCACTCCATTAATCAAAATCGCTGCCTCAGGTGCAGCATACAAGATGCGAACTGCTTGCAAGAAAAAACCCTGAAAATTGATCCAGTACTTAAAAAAGAAATGGCCAAGAGACTAAATCAAAGGCCTTTTCTGCATCATAATTTAAAGCCAATAAGCCAGTCTCATGCAAAAGTCAATATTACCATGCCGATAAGATATTTCATATATTAAAAACTGAGTGCCGGTGACTCACAAAGCCCAACTGGAAGAACCAAGCGAGGCAAAATACTGTGAAGCTGCAAAGCCAAATAAGAGGCCATCAGATTCAAATCCTTACCAGCCTTTGGAAGTAATGTAACCAAGGTCTGATTCACCCCCAGGGGAAAATAAACCCTACCGTGCAAAATAAGCTTCCAGACAAGGACACATGGGATGTCAGGTTCCTATAAAATTTGTTAGAATAACCATCAGGGCCAGTAGACTTATGACGAGATAAGGAGAGTATGGCCAGTTTAATTTCATCAGTGAAATAGGCACTTTCAGGGCCCCCAGCTCCATCTCCGTGAGATGAGATAAACCCAGAGCCTCCAAGGAAAAGACAACAGAAGGTGGCCCCGAAAGCGCAGAATATAAACACTGAAAATAATCATTTCACAATCTTGGGAGGCACAGTATAGAGTCCCCACATCATCAAACAGAGTGTACATCACCTTCTTCGCCCTTTCACGCAACTTAGCATTAAGTAAAGAATGAAGGACTAGCATAATCTCTCTATTAGTCTGAGTGGGGGCCCGAATATATTTTCTGTGCTCACATGCCTGTACAAGTCTCCTAAGACCTGTTACCTGAAAGTCTCTGTATCTTGCAGTTAACCTTGACATACCAGCACACCTGAAGTCTCTTTCTTTTCTGATACTTTCTTTATTGAATAACACAACAATGTACTCACAGTCAGTAGCTCAGAAGGATTGCCTCATGGCACAGAGACTTCGTGAATCTGACAGTTGCTTCAGTGGATGGAGACAGAAATCTGAGAAACCCAGCTTTGCTGAACAGGTGAAAAAAAACACAGCTGGGTTTACAAGAGAGGATCAGAGCTGGTCTGCTGGAAATATTATATCTTAACATAAAGATATCTCCAAGGTAAAAAACCAAGTTCTCCTCAGAGCGTTTAACAGGACATGAGCTGACTGAAAGTAAAATGGAGACAGAATCATAGAGAGGGAGAAAGAGAGAGGGCCCAGAAAGTAGGGACTATGCTCTGAAGACGTACTGTTTGACCTGCAAGCATCAAATATGGCAGCACGTTTTTTGCAGAGGGGTTACCCTAGGACTATTATTAAAAAGGCATATTTAAGAGCTAAATATTCGTGTCGTGACCTGCTGTTACAATATAATAAAGAATGTGAAGAGGATAAGTTGATAGCAGTTATTCCGTTTTCTGATTTAAGTTCTCGTATCAACAAGAGCATACACGATAATTGGAAAATGCTACAAGTTCATTCTTGTTTTATTCAACATCCGATTTGTGCATTTAAAAGGGGTAAAACTGTAGGGGAAATGTTGTCATATAAAAGACTGAATTACATCACAGAACCCGTGACTAGTATGGGGCATTTTAAATGTGAAGCTTGCCAATGGTGTGAGCTTACCATTGAAGGAGCAACATGGACTCCCCCTGGATTCTCTCGCCCGATTGTGGCACGATCACGTACTACTTGTAATTCTAACAATATTGTATATGTCATCATATGCCCGTGTTTGAAGTTATACATAGAGCGTTCTAGTCGCCCGATTAGAATAAGACTTAATGAGCATAAGTCACGTATTAAGAACAAGATTTTATCTGCCCCGATAGTACAACATTGGCTGGATGAGAATCATCAAATAGAAGATATGAGGTGGCGAATCCTAGATCATGTGCAGTTGGGTTGGGAGGGTGGCAATGCTGGTTCGTTATTAAATTATAAGGAGCAGAGATGGATATTTAAAATTACACACATTGCAACCTCAAGGGTTGAATTTAGAGGCAGATTGGTGGTCTCTCAAATGATTGGTGGGGGTAAGAGATATGTTGCCCTATTGGATTTCGAGCTTACAATCAGCTGTAGCTTATTTAAATGATTGTATTGGCGCAGGACGCTGCAGCCATTTTTCTCTGTTTGCTGGAGCGATTTCAGTGATGGTATGAGTATGGCGTAACAGATTTTTTATGAAAGAATGAGTAATGGTGTATGTACAATTAAAAGTTAATATATTTTTCTCCTCAGAATGCTTCTTCCCTGAAGAAGATTTTCGAAACCTGGCCATGTTGGCAGAGATTTGGTCTGGGAGAAACATTGCTGCTGCAAGTTAATCAAAAAGCTAAGTAGTATAAATTACTGGTTGTATACGAACTATTGGATGAAGTTGGATTATTGTTTTAAGAAGAAGAATATTATGAACTGTATGGCACTATTGATAGAGAACGAAGATTATGAGTTTGGAAAATGAATTGCACCATTTATAGAAAACAAAGAAAATAAGTATGAAAAAAAGAGTGATAAAATTGAAAAGAAACGGGTTGATCAATGAAGAAGTGGTTGTTACCACTATAAGATTGGGGATCTCCCTAGATGGTGGAGTGGATGAATTATTCTGATGATCCCCGTTTAAGGAAGATGTGTAATTATTAGTAAATAAGATTACTATTACGGACATGATTTGTAAATCTATGAAACTGAAGAGTGTTTGGGATAGATTTTGAATTCTTGATTAGATGGATCCCCACACTACAAGATAAGGGTCTTTTGAAATTGATTGATCAATTAATGACCCGGCTACAGCTGGTACTATGGCAACAGTACCTGAATTGGAGATGTTTGGATACTCGGATGATCAAATGTCTAAGTTGATTCAGAGAACAGCTATATTTGAAGATGAAAGAACTGGGTTGGAGGGTACTTCATGGTTTGAATTGGAAAACATCAATAAGAGATTGATACAGGCTGAACTGCATGGGGATACTATGGCACAGTACATCAAGAGTCATATGATCCCAAGAGGATTAAGAGTACAGAAAGCACCATCATTATTTACGTATGATGAGAACTTTGTAAAGAAATGGAATGCAATTCTTAATAAATGCAGCAGAGATTTGATGCTGCTAATTGTAGAGACTACCTCGGCAGTTGAGCAAGATTTGAGAAAGAAGGTTATAGAGATGTCTGATCAATTAAAGCAGTGTACCCCTCCGGATGATTATTCTAAATTTCAACAGGAATTGACTAATAAATTGAAAGTTGCTCGTGACTCAATTAGACAATTTAAAATCAAAAAGTTCAAAAGTGATGAGAAAGATTATGCCACAAACCAAGTGTATTATTGGATGCAAAAAGAACGACTATTGAAAACTACACCGGATATAGTATTTAGTGGTCCTGTTAGTGATAGTGATTCAAGCGGTGAGGAGCTCGGGCGGTCTGGAGTAAGTGGGAATGTTTCGCAAAGAGGTACCTCTTTTTTAGAGAACAGATGTCCGTACAATCGAGGGAGAAAACCTCGTCAAGTACGGTTTCAATCACAAGACCAGTACAACAATCCCTCGAATGCAGGGCGATACTATCAAACCAGAGCCCATTCGAATCAGACTTATCAACAGTAATTAATGTTTCTTCACTTGAATTGACAGTTCATCAGAATAAGCTTTTGCACCTAGGTTTGGGCTTTTTCCCAACAATTTGTTACGATTCTTTTGCTACTCGAGTGGGGCTTTATAAATTCTTTAGGAAACTTCACTTGAAAAAGTTTTTTCAGGCTCACCCAATGCACCCAGACATCTCCATTGTTAGATCTAAATCCACTTGGATGCCTTTTGACAATCTGGACCCTTCGATTTTGGCTTTTCAAAAATGTATCCTGCATGAATTGGAACAGTTAGAAAATCAATATGAACTGGACTTTAAAGTGCAGAATATATATCTAAACATCTACGAGATGCGTTGATTTCGTTACAGAATCAATCTGATGCATTGATAGTAAAAGCTGATAAGGGTGGCGCAACAATAATATGGGATAAGCAGAAATACCTACAGGAGGGTTGGAAGCAGCTGAGGGATGGAACAACTTACAGGAAATTATTGTCAGACCCCACGGAGAACTTAAAAAAGGAGATAAAAGAGCTAGTATCTGAAGCACTGGAGATTTCTATGTTGACATCGAGGGAGGCACGTTATTTAGTGGAAGAACATCCTAGAATTCCAAGGATCTATTTTTTACCTAAAGTTCATAAAAGTGTGCAAGATCCTCCTGGTCGCCCCATTGTGGCTCTATGTAATACTGTTTTACAGCCACTGTCAAAATTTCTAGATGTTTTTTTTGAAACCAGAGGCTGCTAAGGTACAGACATATCTTCAGGACACAACAGACTTTTTACGATGCTTATGTGCAATAGAAGTGTCAGAAGAATCGTTTTTAGTAACGGTGGATGTAACTTCACTTTATACTATTATTCCTCAGGCTGATGCTTTACAGATTATAGATGAAGTTTTGGAACAACGTCCACCCTCACAGCGTATTTCAAAATTTTTTTTGATGAATCTTGCTCAAATGGTGATTGGTCGTAGTTAGAATAAGAATAGCTTAATTAAGCTCCTTACGCCTGTGGGAAATGTAAGCAATGGCATCTCCAAGCAAAACAACTTTGGCGGTTTGCCAAAACAGCAGAGAATCATCCACATGGCAAGAATTATGATAACAATAAGAATCCCATTTTTCAAAAGATATTTCTAAAAATGCACATCAGAATATAACTACATTGGAAAGAACCATCGAGAAGTAAAGGAATAACTAGGGGCACGTTGAACTTCCACACATATTAAGGAATAGTCAGAGATCTGCAGCTCATTTTTCATTCAACGAATAGTTAAGCTCTGGAACTCTTTGCCAGAGGATGTATTAACAGCAGTTGGTGTATCTAGGTTTAAAAAAGGTTTGGAAAAATTCATAGAGGAAAAGTCCACAGTCTGCTATTGACACAGACATGGGGAAGCAACTGCTTGCCCCAAGATTGGTAGCATGGAAAGTTGCTGCTAACTGAGTTTCTGCCAGGTACTTTTGACCTGGCTTGGCCACTGTTTCGAAAACAGGATATTAGGCTAGATATACCACTGGTCTGACCCAGTATGGCTACTCTTATGTACTCTATCTTAGCTCTTAAAATTTGAGCAAACCAATCCTCAGCCACAAAGATATAAGGAGGCAACATGATGCGCTTTGGCAAAATGGGTGTAATTTTTGTCCTTAGGATGTAGTGTACACCAAGCATCCACCACATCCAATGAAGTAGTAAAACAGGGCAAACATTGCAAAGCATTAATAGGCTGAGACGATGCAGGGAGTCTATCCACACTGGGGTCCCATGACCATACTGAAATCCCCCCAGACCAACAGAGGATAATTACCCAAAGAAAAACAGTGCTGCATGACGGCCATCCTCTTCTTATTATCCTTATGTATCCTGTACCATATTGTTTTGTATATCTTCCCTTCCCCCTTATAACTTCTGAGCCTGTAAACCACTTGAATTTCCTTTTGAAAATGTGCGGTATATCAAATAAATTGAACCTTCCCATTTTTTCTTACTAGTGATACTCAGAAGCTCCGCACCCTCGGCATGAGCATCATGTGGCTTCTACCTTGATTCAATAGCACTTCATTGCAATCCATAAGGTCCCCCTAATACAACCCTTCACCCTTTATCATACAACAGATCTTACAATTTTCCCACCTTTCGCTCCTCCCTCCCCCTCCTTGCCAAATAGTGTGTGCCAAAAAAGCATTTGAAAAAAATAAAATGTAGGTCAGAAAAACAACCACCACAAGGATCCCTATGTTCAGCTGCAATCTGCATAAGCCAGAAGTAACAGATAACATTAATAGTAGCTTAGAAAGCACTCAACCTGCCTCCCCTCCTGATGAATCCCCCAAAGGGATCTCTCAACTTCAGTTACCATGGTAAAGGTATGGATACGGTCTTCATGAGCAGTTTTCATCTTGGCTGGAAAAGTCAGGGACCATGGTAAAGGTATGGGTATGGTCTTTATGGCCGATTTTCATCTTGGCTGGAAATGTCAGGGAACATTGAACTTACTCTTCCTAAGTTTTTATTAATTTAATTATTTTTAAGAACTGAGAAAAGCTTATTTTTTCTGTATTGCAGTAGCACAGTCCTGAAAGAACAAGAGTCGTTGATGCTCATAATAAGGAGAATCTATCCTCCAACCTCAGAACTTTAGGAAGCCATGCTACAAGTAAGAAGTAGGGTCTTTCCATGTCAGTCTCTCCAGAACTCCATCTACTCTGTTATTCCTTCTGTTACAATTCTCTAACTTACTCTAAAAACCTCTACCTAGAACAAAGCTGTTACCAAATCTTCCAACTCCCTAATACCTCTATTTGAATTGTCAATCCTAGAAGCATATTCCTAAGTAGTCTCTAATAACTGACTCAACACAACACTGCTTCCAATACTGAGTTCACACTTGCAAGATATTTACTGCCATATGGCCCACAATGTTCTCTGACACAGTTCCCTCTGAGCCCCCAGTCTTCTCAACAAATTGCTTGCAAAGTCCTACTTGGAACTCCTGCTTGAAATACCCTTAAAGGGGGGTACAGATCTTTTTTCCTATAGAAAGAGTATTCTGAAGGGGGGGGGGGGGGGGAAGGATTTATAAAATCAGGATTTCTGAAGAAAAGTCAGGAACTTGAAGAACCTGCATGCACCCTCTTAAGTTTGCATAACTGAAAGTACCTCAAGAAATCCAGTTTTAAGAGGACTTAAATATTTATTTATTACATTTGTATCCCACATTTTCCCACCTATTTGCAGGCTCAATGTGGCTTACTTAGAGGGGCATAATCGAATGAAAACGTCTATCTCCATGGGCGTTTATCTCCGAGAACGGGTCCGTGAAGGGGCGGACCGAACCGTATTTTTGAAAAAAAAAAAAATAGACGTCCATGTTTTATTCGACAATTTGTGAGCTGGGTGTTTTTGCTTTTCAGCGATAATGGAAAATGAAAGCGCCTGGCTCAAAAACGAATAAATCCAAGGCATTTGTTCGTGGGAGGGGCCAGGATTCGTAGTGCACTGGTCCCCCTCACATGCCAGGACACCAACCGGGCACCCTAGGGGGTACTTTTACAAAAACAAAAAAAAAGGTAAAAGAGCTCCCAGGTGCATAGCACCCTTCCCTTGTGTGTTGAGCCCCCCAAATCCCCCTCAAAACCCACTGCCCACAACACTACACCATTACTATAGCCCTAAGGGGTGAAGGGGGGCACCTACATGTGGGTACAGTGGGTTTGGGGGGGTTGGACGACTAAGCATTAAGCAGCACAATTGTAACAGGTAGGGGGGGGAGATGGGCCTGGGTCCACCTGCCTGAAGTCCACTGCACCCCCTAACAACTGCTCCAGGGACCTGCATACTGCTGCCAGGGAGGTGGGTATGACATTTGAGGGTGAAAATAAAAAGTTGTGAAACATCATTTTTTGTGGTGGGAGGGGGTTACTGACCACTGGGGGAGTCAGGGGAAGTCATCCCCGATTCCCTCTGGTGGTAATCTGGTCATTTAGGGCACTTTTTGGGGCCTTATTCGTAAAAAAACAGGGTCCAGGAAAAGTGCCCTAAATTCTAGCTACAAACGCATACTTTTTTTCCATTATAGGCGAAAGGCGCCCATCTCTCCTCGGCCGATAACCACGCCCCAGTTCCACCTTCACCACGCCTCCGACACGCCCCCGTCAACTTTGTACGCTTCCGCGATGGAGTGCAGTTGAAAATGTCCAAGTTTGGCTTTCGATTATACCGTGTTATTCATTTTTGTGAGATAAACGTCCATCTCCCGATTTAGGTCGGAACTTGGGCGTTTTTCTCGTTTGATTATAAGCAGGATAGTACCGTAGAGGCGATCACAAATACTGGTATGAACAAATCCAGAGTGAGGTTGTGGTAAAGTAAAGGTCAAATATAGAAATCCTGTTCTAGATCACACAAGTGCTGATTAGGAAAAGAAGGCAACAAATAAAGGAAAAACTGGGTTTTCCATCATTCAAACGTCTAGCAAATATGATTAATATGAAAGCATCTCTCACCCCTTATCCTACCTCAGGATCTTCATGCCTAGCAAGTCTTACAGTAAGTCAGGCCAGTCATGGGCTCTGCTTGGAGTGGTTAAAATGCCTGTTGATAGAATGAACACTATTGGAAGTCATATCTGTGCAATAATAAAGATCTGAAAATAAACTTACATATTCTTTGGCTGCTTGATCAGCAATATCATTGGTTTCATGAAGGAAACGAGCTTTCGCCACATCTCCCAGAGCTGAGAAGCACCTAGGAAAGAGTAAAGTATAGTTCTTGACTGGTTCTATCTTTGTCTTATAAATTCAGCAGACAGAAAGCAGCCACAACCATGTTTCATCACTTGGGCAAGGTATTCCTTTCTGTACATAATGATAAAGTGCATAGATATGATTTCCTCATCCACAATCCCAACAAGTGTGGTGAACGGCATTCCCAGCCTTGATCCAAGAAGGGCTAGCTCAGAAAAGATCAATCCTCTAATTGAAAAGATTGCATAGCGGATGGGAGGAGAAGAAAGGGTCTATTTCACCTAAGAGAAGCAAAAATCAACAGTACCTTTCAGCAATGTGCAAATGTTTTGCCTCCAGGGCCAGTTTGCTCAGTGTCTTCCACATGGCTTCAGTCTCTGTGGACATCTCAAGGGTCTCCAAAAACGCCACAGCCCTAGGGTACAATGGAAATAGGATGCAAATAAGCAGCAGCTGAGAAGAAATACATTATCTTGAGAAGCAGCATTAGGAGGAGAAAGCTCAGCTAACATGATAGAGAAAAATATGCAAACACAAAGGAGGAACAGGCAGAGAGGATAAAGCAAAGATACTTACCTGTAGCAGGTATTCTCCGAGGACAGCAGGCTGATTGTTCTCACATGTGGGTCAATGTCTGCGGCGGCCCAGGAATCGTCAAAAGATTTTGCAAGCAAAATAAATACAAAGTCTTTTCAGAGAGCTCTGTCGCGCGGGCATCGCAAACCGCTCATGGACGAACAGCTTCCCGACCGCAGAGCGAGCATGAATCCTTAGTTTAATCAAAAAGCATAAAGACAAATAAACAACAACTCCAAAGGGGAGGCAGGCGGGTTTGTGAGAACAATCAGCCTGACGTCCTCGGAGAATACCTGCTACAGGTAAGTATCTTCGCTTTCTCCGAGGACAAGCAGGCTGCTTGTTCTCACATGTGGGGTATCCCTAGCAACCAGGCTCACTCAAAATAATGAGCATTGGTCAATTGGGTCTCGCAACGGCGAGGACATAACAGATTGACCTGAAACCAAAATCAATTAACTGAGAGTGCAGCCTGGAACAGAACAAAAATGGGTCTAGGGGAGTGGAGTTGGATTCTAAACCCCAAACAGATTCTGCAGCACTGACTGCCCAAACCGACTGTCGCATCTGGTATCCTGCTGAAGGCAGTAGTGAGATGTGAATGTGTGGACTGATGACTACGTTGCAGCCTTGCAAATCTCTTCAATGGAGGCCGACTTTAAGTGGGCCACTGATGCAGCCATGGCTCTAACATTATGAGCAGTGACGTGACCCTGTAGAGTCAGCCCAGCTTGGGCATAAGTAAAGGAAACGCAATCTGCTAGCCAACTGGAGATTGTGCATTTTCCGATTGCGACTCCCCTCCTGTTGGGATCGAAACAAACAAACAAACTGGACGGACTGTCTGAAGGGCTGTGTCCGCTCCATGTAAAAGGCCAATGCTCTCTTGCTGTCCAAGGTATGCAAACTGCTTTCGCCAGGGCGGGTATAAGGACGGGGAAAGAAAGATGGCAAGACAATTGACTGCTTCAGATGGAACTCTGACATCACCTTTGGCAGGAACTTAGGGTGCATGCGGAGGACTACTCTATTATGATTGAACTTGATATAAGGTGCATGCACCACCAAAGCCTGAAGTTCACTGACCCTACGAGCTGAAGTAACAGCCACCAAGAAAATGACCTTCCAGGTCAAGTACTTCAGATGGCATGAATTCAGTGGCTCAAAAGGAGCTCTCATCAGCTGGGTGAGAACGACGTTGAGATCCCATGACACTGGTGGAGGTTTGACAGAGGGCTTTGACAAAAGCAAACCTCTCATGAAGCAAACAACTAAAGGCTGTCCAGATATAGGCTTACCTTCTACACGGAGATGATAAGGACTAATCGAACTAAGATGAACTCTTACGGAGTTGGTCTTGAGACCAAACTGTGACAAGTGTAGAAGGTATTCAAGCAGGGTCTGTGCAGGGTCTGTGTAGGACAAGAAAGAGGATCTAGGGCCTTGCTGTCACACCAGATGGCAAACCTCCTCCATTTGAAAGAGTAACACCTCTTTGTGGAATCTTTTCTGGAAGCAAGCAAGACTCGAGAGACACCCTCTGAAAGACCCAAGGAGGCAAATTCTAAGAGCTCAACATCCAGGCTGTGAGAGCCAGGGACTGGAGGTTGGGATGTAGAAGCGACTCCTCGTTCTGAATGATGAGGGTTGGAAAACATTCCAATCTCCACGGTTTCTCGGAGGACAACTCCAAAAGAAAAGGGAACCAAATCTGATGTGGCCAGAAGGGAGCTATCAGAATCATGGTTCCGGAGTCTTGTTTGAGTTTCAGCAAAGTCTTCCCTATTAGAGGTATGGGGAGATACGCAAATAGAAGGACTGTTCCCCAATGCAGGAGAAATGCATCTGAGGCTAGTCTGTCATGGGCCTGAAGCCTGGAACAGAACTGAGGGACCTTGTGATTTATCTGAGTGGCAAAAAGATCCACCGAGGGGGTGCCCCACACTCGGAAGATCTTGTGGACTACGCACATGTTCAGTGACTACTCGTGGCTCAATCTGTCAGCCAGACTGTTGTTCACACCAGCCAGATAAGTGGCTTGGAGAAACATGCCGAAACGACGTGCCCAAAGCCACATTTAGATGGCTTCCTGACACAGAGGGCGAGATCCGGTGCCCCCTGCCTTTTGGTATAATACATGGCAACCTGATTGTTCTGTCTGAATCAATATAACTTGGTTGGACAGCAGGTCTCTGAAAGCCTTTAGAGCGTTCCAGATCGCTCGCAATTCCAGGAGATTGATCTGAAGACCTTTTTCCTGAAAGGACCAAGCTCCTTGAGTGTGAAGTCCATCTACATGAGCTCCCCACCCCAGAAGGGATGCATCCGTCATCAGCACATTTTGTGGCTGAGGAATTTGGAATGGACGTCCCAAGGAATTTTGAAAGCCGGTGAACAGTTGGATCACATCCTCTAAACTCCCTGCAGCTTGATACACTGAGAAGCTAGGGTCCACTGAGCTGATCTAATGTGTAAACGTGCCATGGGAGTCACGTGAACTGTGAAGGCCATGTGCCCCAGAAGTCTCAACATCTGTCGGGCCGTGATCTGTTGAGACGCTCAAACCAAGGAAACTAGGGACAGGAGCTTGTCTGCCCTCACCTCGGGGAAATAAGCTCAAGCTGTCTTTGTGTTCAACAGTGCTCCAATGAATTCCAATTTTTGAACTGGGGTGAGATGGGACTTGGAGTAATTGATCACGAACGCCAGTAGTTCTAGCACCTGAATAGTCATTCACATAGACTGTAGAGCGCCCGCCTCCGAGGTGCTCTTCACCAGCCAATCGTCGAGATAAGGGAACACATGCACTCCCAGTCCGCGTAGCAATGCTGCAACTACATCCAGGCACTTTGTGAACACCCAGGGCGCATACACCAGACCAAAGGGCAGTACACAGTACTGCAAGTGCTGTGTTCCCAGCCAAAATCGAAGATACCTCCTGTGAGCTGGAAATATCGAGATGTGTGTGTAAGCATCCTTTAAATCCAGAGAGCACAGCCAATTGTTCTCTTGAATCATGGGAAGAAGGGTGCCCAGGGAAACCATTCTGAACTTTTCTCGAACCAGATATTTGTTCAGGCCCCTAAAGTCTAGGATGGGACGCATACTCCCTGTTTTCTTTTGCACAAGGAAGTACCTGGAATACAATCCCAGCCCCTCTTCCCCTGGTGGAATGGGTTCGACCGCATTAGCCTTTAGAAGGGCGGAGAGTTCCTCTGCAAGTACCTGCTTGTGCTGGGAGCTGTAAGAATGAGCTCCTGGTGGGCATTTGGAGGTTTGGATTCCAGATTGAGGGTGTATCCTAACCGGACTATTTGAAGAACCCACCGGTCAGAGGTTATGAGAGGCCACCTTTGGTGAAAAAAAACATCAACCTCCCCCCTACCGGCAAGTCGTCCGGTATGGACACTTTTACTGAGGCTATGCTGAACTGGACCCAGTCAAAAGCCCGTCCCTTGCTTTTGCTGGGGAGCACCAGGGGCCTTAGGCGCACGCTACTGATGAGAACGAGTGCGCTGGGGCTGAGCCTGGGCAGGCTGTCAAGAAGCAGGAGTGTACCTACGCCTATTATAGGAATAGGAAGCATTCCTCTTCCCTCAAAAAACCTCCTAGATGAGGAGGCTGTAGCAGAAGGCGCCCAGTGGGAGAGAGAATCCATAGCATTATTATGCTTCTTAATTTGATTAACAAGATCCTCTACTTTTTCTCCAAAACGTTTGTCCCCCCGGCAAGAAACATCCGCCATCCGCTGCTGGACAGATTGATCCAGGTCAGAGACACGCAGCCATGAGAGTCTGCGCATCACTATACCTTGAGCAGCAATCCTGGATGTCACGTCAAAAGTGTCAAAAGTACCCCTGGCCAGGAACTTGCAACACGCCTTCTGCTGCCTGACCACTTGGCAAAAAGGCTCGGCCAGTTCCGTAGGGAGTGTCTCAACCAAGCTGGACAGTTGACATATCGAGTCCCACAAGCATACGCTCGTGAAGAGCTGGTATGACTGGATCTTGGCAGCGAGCATAGTGGCCTGATACGTCTTTCTCCCAAAAGAGTCAAGAGTCCTAGCTTCTCTGCCTGGGGGCGCCGAAGCATAGTCTCTAGTACTCTTAGCTCTCTTGAGAGCGGAATCCACCACTATGGAATTGTAGGGTAATTTGGACCTCATCAATCCAGGTTCACTGTGGATCCGGTATTGGGATTCAGCTTTCTTGGAAACCAGAGGGCCAGACAGAGGGGCGGACCAGTTTCACATAAGGACTTCCTTCAGTGTCTTATGCAGAGGGACTGTCACAGCCTCTTTAGGTGGAGAAGAATAATCCAGGATACCTTGAGCATGTCAGTCCTGGACTCATCCTCAACCTCCACGGGGAAGGAAATAGCCGTAGCCATTTCCCGGACAAAGGAGGAAAAAGACAGACTATCGGGTGGAGATAGTCTTCTTTCCAGCAGAGAAGGGTCAGAGGGAATCCCAAAGGACTCATCAGAAGAGAAGTACCCGGGATCTTCCTCTGATTCCCACGAGCGCTCCTGCTCAATGTCAGACATAGCCTGTGTCAAGGTACTCTGACACTGGACCTGCCTCGACACCGAGGAACGATGTCCTCTGTGGTGATGTCGAGACGTCGACGCCTGATCAGACTGCGGCGAAGCTCCCTCCACCGACGTCGAAGGGGAGTCGACCTGGGTGGCAGCCGTTGCCGCAGGCGGCAATGCAGTTGGAGACCTCGCCACAGGAGAAGGGCCCGACACCACTACAGCAGATGGTACAGGAGGCGCAAGCACCTCCGACACCGAAGCTGATTGTCACAGTAAGCATTCCAGAAGTTCTGGAAACAAGGCCCAGATACGCTCGTTGAAAGCCACCATCGGAGAAGGCTGCGGGGCCAGTGGAACAGGCGGTGTCAGAATCCGTGGAGGCTCAGGAGCAGGTACCGAGCTGCCAAGAGACCGATGCAGCGGCACCTCCTGTACTGAGGGGGAGCAGTCCCCTTAGCGATGACGCTTCTCGGGTGCCGACTCTCTTGACGTCCCGGAGCTCCTGGCACCGTGAGTCAAAGGAGAACGATGACGATGCTTCTTAGCCTTCGCTCGACGCCCATCATCAAGACTCCTCGGTACCGATGAGCACGTGGAATCCTCACGTCACCTCGGGGCCGGTTCCGACAAAGGTCGGTCCCGGGGGGCCTGCATAACATGAGGCCTCGAGACAGCTGGAGACCCACTCGATGCCTCACTGCTCCCAGTGCGAGTTAGTCTTTCAGCAGCCATTACCTCTCTCCTCGACGTCGATGCTCCTGTCGATGTTGACAACCTCAGTACCGATGTCAACGTCGAAGGACTGAACTAAGCCCCAAAAAGCTTCTCTCGTTGGGCCTCTTGAGACACGGGTCCGTTTCTTCATACGAAGACACAGACTATAAGCGGCTGGGCTATGGTCGGGCCCAAGGCAGTGGATACACCAAGCGTGGGTATCTGTACCTGAGATGGTCCAGTTGCACCGAGTACAATGTTTGAAGCCGCTGGGTGTCTTCGATGATATGGAAGAAAAAACGGCTTTGGCGAAATCAAACGACGCAATTGTGCCAAGAAAAAAAAAGCACAAAAAAGGGAAAAACCTGACCGCGAGGCCCAAAGGCCGGCCGTGTTGAAAAAGAAAGGAAAGTTTTAAAATGGACAAAAAGATAAGGAACTTTTTTTTTCTCTCTCTCAAGAAAAGCGAAAATCAGTCACGAAGAGTAGTTCTCTTCCTGGGCCTGACGGAGCACAGCGAAAACACTGCTGCACCTAACCGCGGAGAAAAAAGAACTAAGGAGGCACGCTCGCGCTGCGGGAAGCCGTTCGCGCATGCGCGGTTCGTGCTGCCCGCGCGACAGAGCTCTCTGAAAAGACTTTGTATTTATTTTGCTTGCAAAAGTTTTTGTTGATTCCTGGGCCGCCGCGGACGTCAACCCACCTGTGAGAACAAGCAGCCTGCTTGTCCTCGAAGAAAGAGATTTACCTGTGAAGATGTTTTATATGGAGAGAAAACTTAGTCACTAGAAAACTTGCAAGAGCAGCAATGAAAAGAATGAAAAAACAAGTAGCAAACAATGCCAGCATAGGCCCCAGTGTTCAGATTTTGTTTCACTTTTTAGGTTAAACTATTCACTGAAGCCAAGGTACATGTAATGACTGGATGACAACTTCTTTACAAAAGGCTTCTGTTGCTCACCTATAATAATCTCCATCATCAACAGCAGTGCCAAACTCAATCAGACCCTCATCTAAGGTGTATGAAACAGTATTTACTCCCTCAGTGACAATGACTTCAGTTTTACCATTACTTCTCTCCAGATCGACAATTTCTCCCTGAAACACAGAATCAATAACTTATATTACCAGTTACGCATTGCAAAAATTCTACCAAACACTGATGAGCTGATAAGAGAAAGCTTCCCACCCATAACACATATACAGCATTCCTCATCAAAAGAATTCACTCTTCCTCAAAGACATCATCCAACAAAGGGACAAGGGCATCAAGTATTCTCCTCTTCTATATACATAACAAAAGATAATTTGGTTTTACTATTTGTTTTAAAATCTTACATATTTTCCAAGGTGCCTGGGTGGTTATAAGGGGTAGACAATAGCAAATGTTACAGTACTTCACACTGTATTCTGATATCAGCATCTTTAGATATGAGAATAATAAACAGAAATAAATACAAAAAAGGGAAAATAAGATGATCCCTTTGTTGGTCGATACTCCTTAAATACATTTTTGGACTAGCTTTCAGAGGCCAGTGCTGCCTTCTTCAGGTCAGGACAAAATGAGCGTTGCCATTTTGGTGGTCCTAGCCTTTGAAGCCTAGTCAAAAAATGTTTTGTTAGTCCAATGAACAAGAAATCATCTTAGTTTACTTTTTTGCTTTATTTCTATTTATTACTTTTAAAGTGGATTAACACAGTAACCATACTACTTTAACCCAGATATGAGAAGAAACACTAATGTTATCAGGATTCCTGTCAATCCATATAAGTTTATGAAATATAATTGCACAGGGAAAGACCACCACTACCAGCCCTCTGTTTCCCCACTAATATTTGTTCACTATGCCTATGCCACCTTCTGAAGTAGAGCTAAGACTAGAAGCAGGTCATTCTTTTTCCCTGCCTCTCATACATACTTATCTACAGTCTTTCCTTGCTTTGAGTCATCTATGGCTACTCCCTCAGGTTCATCCTTTACCTTCAGCGGAAACATGGTAACTCGTTCTGGAGCATCAATATTGTACCAGACACAGAGACTGCTTCTATTCTGTGCTACTACAACATCACTGCAAGGTACCCACTGCACATAGGAGCAATAGTTCAGGATTGTTGTCTTTGTGTCAGTTTCAATGTCATACAGATGCAGCTGGATAAGAAGATACAGAATATAAGTCACTGCTGGCTATTAAACCTAACAATATTTCATTAATGCAACTCGTTGAAGAATAGAACAAAACAGAAAGAACAGAATCAAAGACAAAAATGCAACAGATGAACTAGCAGATATGAGAGGTATTACACTATTAAATCGATAAGAGAGACAAATAGTCACAAATAAAAAGAAGATGCCTATGTGAGAAGTCCAAAAATATGGCTACTTTTGGACTCTTTTATAAAGGCAATAAAGTTGCCTATGGGGCTAATTTTCAAAACATTTAGACTTACAAACTTCCATAGGTTCCTATGTAATTTTCTAAGCCTAATTGCTTTGAAAATATGCCTCTATGTGTCTTTACAAAATAGGTACCCAGATCCAGCTCCAATAATGCACAAATATCAATGTACACAAGTAACCTAGTGGTTAGTGCAGTGAACTTTGATCCTGGGAAACTGGGTTCAATTCCCACTACATCTCCTTGTAACTATGGGCAAGTCACTTAACCCTCCATTGCCCCAGGTACAAATAAGTACCTGTATATACCATGTAAACTGCTTTGAATATAGTTGCACAAACCACAGAAAGGCAGTAAATCAAGTCCCATTATATCAAGTATCATTCTCCTTCTCTTTCCTTACACCTGCTTCAATGCAGTTATTCTCGTATTTTATTAAATATGCAATTACACTGCAGCTTTGCTCCTGCTTCACTCAAACTATGTTCTCAAATGCAGCAGGTATGCAAGTACATGCTAAGTGGTGTGTATACCACGGGGCAATTTTATAAAAGGCTTTTTCTGCATGTATAAAAGCTTTTAAATGAGAATCCCTTTGTGCCCCCCTCCTCCCTTCCAATAAAACGAACAGGATATTTTTCTCTCCGGTGCGGTACAGTCCTTGTCTTATCTAGCCCTCATTCTATCAGCATACTTTAAAATATCATAGATGTAGCACTAAATTATAAACTGCCTGTTTGTGAAATCTTACCCGTAGTTTCTTATCCCTGAAGAGAAGCTTATGCCCAGTCTCATTCAGTTCCAGCCAGTCGATCTTATTGTCATGGCTGACAGTACCAATGTTGGAACCAGTGATGAGATCAACTGCAATATATAAAAAATAATCATACGAGGAGCATAGAAAACTGTTCACAGATCTGCTCACCAACTACAAAAGATAAAGCAGAACAACAGACAAGTAGCAAAGGACAGATACTAAAATGGTGCACAGACTGACTAATGTGACTGCTGTATGAGTATGGTCCTAATGCAGTGGTTCCCAAACTTTTTCAGTTCACGGCACCCCCCAACCTCCGCCCCCCCACCCACACGTCTCTGCCCCCCCAGTCACACAGGTCTCCGCCCTCCTCTCCTCAAACTACACAGGTCTCCATCTTTATATCTGAACAAATATATCGGTGCTAGGGTGTCCCTATAACCAGCCCCTCCAAATAACACACTGATTACAATTTATAACAAATTACTATTCTACCTATGAAAAATTATTCCATAATGCTCAAGCCAGCATGTTTAAAAATATAAGAGAGATTAAATAAAATGCTACCAACAATAAAGAATGACAACTCGGATGCAGCAGATCATAGGTTTGCTTGCTTTTTTTTTTGAATGAGAATGGAAACAGAGACTACAGACCTATTAGCTTCAATTTTTTCACTTCATCAACTCTCCTGTTTTCATCCAACCTCCTTAGTAGTCGCCTCTGAGTCCCGAACGCCATCTACTCCCTGCCCCACTGGCCGCAACAAAAAAAAACAAAAACAAAACCACCAAGTGTGGGATCGCAGCAGGCATTTGCTGTCGGCTCTGCTGGTCCTCTGCCTCCACTGACGTCAATTTTCAGTTGCGGAGGTTGAGGACTGGCAGAACAGACAGCACATGCTTGAAGGCTTCTGCAGTCCTGTGCTTGGGTTTGTTTTGTTGTTTTTCTGCCGCTGCTGCGCTGCTGTGTGCAGTAGCGGTTCAGGCCGGAGGGAGGTCAGGATTTGCTGCTGCACCCTAGGGAGGTCGCTGTGGCGCACCAGGGTGCCGAGGCACACAGTTTGGGGAACATTTTCCTAATGCTTCTGCAACAAAAATCCCTAAGATTCTGCTCCAGCCATTTCCAACCCAGTCTTCGGGGCACACCTAGTCCCATCAGGTTTTCAGCATAGCAACACTGAGGCTGTGCATGAATATATAAGAATAGCCATACTGGGTCAGAGCAATGGTCTATCTAGCCCAGTATCCTATGTTGAAAAGTGTCCAATCCAGGTCACAAGTATCTGTCAGAAACTCACACAGTGGCAACATTCCTATGCTATCAATACCAGGGAAAGCAGTGGCCTCCCTATGTTTCTCTCAATTGCAGACTTCTCCTCCAGGAACTTGTCCAAACCTTTTTTAAACCTAGATACGCTAACTAACCATTGTTACTGCATTCTCTGGCAAGGAGTTCCACAGCTTAACCATTTGCTGAGTGAAAAAATATATCCTTCTATTTGTTTTAAAAGAATTTTCATGTAGGTTACATGATGCCAAGCTAAGAAGCAAGTGTTGGTGAGGTGAGCTCCTGTGCATCTTCAGCCAAATATCCTCCCCCCCCCCCCCCCCAAGGCAACATTGTTTCAAATCTCAGACCTGTTTTGAGTGAAAACTTTGGCAATCTAGGTGATATCGTTTAGGCACATAACAGCACTACCATGACTTCCAAAATCCCAAGGAAGGAAAGAGACCAAGACTGCAATGGGGACAACAAAATGGTAGAGAAAGAACTGGCAGGCCCAAACTCAGTCAGCTCAGCCTGGGCTGCCAAAATAGCAGCAGAAATCAGTGTATTGCTGGAGATTTCAGTGGATCAAAAATTACAGCAGATAGTAGACTCTCTGGACAGTAGATTGGAAACATTGCATAGGGAATTGAAGACTTAACAGTGACTTTCAGACATAGAAGATAAAGTATAATGTCAGAAGACCCAGCAGCAGCGTGACATATATGCCACAATAACCAGGTTGGAAGAGAAAGTAGATGATCTAGAGAACAGATCTTGTCATTGTAACCTCCGCCTGGTGGGACTACAAGAATCTGTCTGAGATTCAAATCTATGAGTTTTTGGAAAAACAGCTTCCCCAGGCCCTGAAGCTTTAATCCTCTGCAGATGTCTTGCAGACAGACCAAGCTCATACACTTGGTCAGCTCAAGTCCACAGAATCTTGCCCGAGGACCATCATCTTTAAATGAATAAACTTTGTCCACAAACAGGAAATTGAGAGCTATACATGTAGTGGGTTCTCTTCAATATGAAAATAAAAAAATAATGTGATTCCTCAACTCTTATAGTGACAACGCGCAAAGATTTTGCCACCGTGCGCTCTCTCTTACTTGCGAAAAAAGTGCCCTTGGCTTTGCTGTACCCAGCTAGGTTGAGAGTTAAACATAAGGGTAAATCACAATTCTTCATCAAGGCTGAGGAAGCTTTTAAATTCTCCTTCACATACGACGAACAAAAATTCTATCTAAGTGATCCTTTTTTTAAAATGGTATGGTTAGCCGCATCAAGGTTCTTTGCCTACAAATAAGTTGCATTTCGACAGGTGTTATTGTCGAGCATGTTCATCAGGATAAGCTGGCAAGATGAGGAGGAAGTGATGTCAGCCTAGCCAACAAGCTTCTTTCAGCCCTGAGTAATTAGTTATCTTTAGCAGCTCCAAAGATCTCGATTCTTACCTTGGCATACAGGGATTGATGTGGCTTTTGGTGGACAACATGAAGACCACACTTACGGAAGGATATAAACAGGATGGGGTCGGTCCAGAAGAAGGCTACCAAATTGGCAAACGGTCTCTGTCATAAAACATATGGGGATGTGCTCATGGACCTCAACATGTATATGCTAGAAGAGAGGTGGGAGAAAGGGGATATGATAGAGACGTTTAAATACCTCAGTGGCGTTAATGCACAGGAGGTGAGCTTTTTCCAAATGAAGGAAAACTCTGGAATGAGAGAGCATAGGATGAAGTTAAGAGAAAAAAGGCTTAGAAAGAATTTTAAAAAAATACCATTTCACAGAAAGGGTGGTGGATGCACGGAACAACCTCCAGGTAGAGGTCATGGAGACGAGGACTGTGTCTGAAATTAAGGAAGCGTGGGACAAGCACGTGGGATCCTTTAGGAAAAGGAGGAGTTAGTGGTTACTGAGGAATGGCAGACTGGATGGACCATTTGGCCATTATCTGCCATCATGATTCTATGTTTCTAAGCAGAAAACCGAAGACCGACTTAAAATCTTTTGTCTATCGGGCAGCAGGTGCCTCTGACTACTGGGCTACAAAGACGGCTGCTGTTCTAGCTTAATCACTGAGAGGGGCCCCGGAGAATGAGGAACTCGGCTTGGATTTGGTACCAAATATTCAGGACCCAATTAGCAGGTTGGACCTAAAACAGTGGATGTCGGATCTCAAGTCAATAATAGTGAGCTTAAAAACGGACTTGCAAGCAGGTGTGGCTAGTTTGCATAAATAGATGATACGAGTCATCAACTTAATGACATTGAGGAGCGCGTGATACAACATGATCAAGATGTTGTGGACCTGCATGCAAAAGTGTAAGATGGAGAAAATCAGGCATGGCAAAATAATTTGCATGCACATTGTATTTCGGTGGCACTCCAAGAATAAGTTGTTGAGGGACTTATGCACCAGGTGTGTCACGAGTTTCTGCTTGAGGCAAACAGGTCTGCAGAACTGACCCCTTTGAATTTGAGTGGGTGCACAGGGCATTGGGCTCCAAACCGGTGGATCGGCCACATGACATAATAGCTTGCTTTCTATATTTCCAAGCAAAAGAGCGTAGACTACTAGCAGCGTGTAAGGTTGGTCATATTACTATAGAGGATGCAAGAATGGAACTTTTTGCGGATCTGTCTACCATTACTTTGGAAAGCTGAAGGGAGTTCCAACTAGTCACATGATGCCTAGCTGACAAGGTAAAGTACCAGTGCCATTACCCTTTCAGCCTGTCATTTGCATTAAATAATAAGTTGGTGAAGGTCACAACTCCAACTGAGGCACTCCCATTGTTAAGGGAGGCCAAGCTTTGGAAGGAAGATGTCGCGTCTCTCGCGCTTGCCGCGCTCTCGAGGACCTTGGCATCCTTTCAGGCTTCTTCCCCGGGAGCACGGGGTTTGTGAGTCCATAGGCCACTACCGTGGAGCGGCAGTGGCAGGCAAGATCACCTTCCAGGTGGAGATGAGACAACCCTGGACCGGAACCCCGGACTGGAGTTCTACACAGGAATACTCGGAACTGGAACGCACCGGACGGGTGCGCACTGGAGTGGGGCCCGCTAGCCTGGACACACTGGAGTGGCCCCACTGGACTGGAACATACAGGAGTGAAACCCGCTGGACTGGAACACACTGGACCTAGGCTTCACCTACACTTGACCGCCTTTCCCCGAGGGTTGAGCCCTCAGGTTCTGGCAGCCGGTAGGACTTACAGGAAAACCCAGAACTGGAACTTGCAAGCAGGAACAGCAGGAATGAAGATCCAGGAGTGCCCCCTGGCACCTAGGCGGAGGCAAGGCAGAAAGGCAGGGACTGTCCGGGTTCTGGCAGTCGGCAGGTTTCACACAATGACTAGTAAACTGTACCCAGGCTAATAGGAACGCTATACCCAGGCAAACCAGTCATACACAAGAAAAACATACACAGAGCAAACTCAGGAGACTTAGGAAGCTATACACCAGCTAACCACAAAGCTGTGCCCAAGCTAACAAGTCATGCACTGGAAACATACACAGAACACTAGCAAAGCTATACACAGGCTACAAGCCACACGGTGCCTAAGCTGGCTAGTCAAGTATTAGGAACAAACACAGGGAACTAGCAAAGCTAAGCACAGGCTAACAAGCCAGGCGGTGCCTAAGCTGGCTAGTCTACCCTAGGAACAAACACAGAGAACTAGCAGAGCTATGCACAGGCTACAAGCCAGATGGTGCCTAAGCTGGCTAGTCTAGAGTAGGAACAAACACAGAGAACTAGCAGAGCTATGCACAGGCTACAAGCCAGACGGTGCCTAAGCTGGCTAGTCTACACTAGGAACAATCACAGGCTTGGGATAGTGGCTAGCAAGGGCGGCTAGTCTAACACTAGGAACAATCACAGTCTCGGGATAGTGGCTAGCAAGGGCGGCTAGTCTAACACTAGGAACAAACACAGAGAACTAGCAGAGCTATGCACAGGCTACAAGCCAGACGGTGCCTAAGCTAACTAGTCATGCACTGGAAACAAACACAGAGAACTAGCAGAGCTATGCACAGGCTACAAGCCAGACGGTGCCTAAGCTAACTAGTCATGCACTGGAAACAAACACAGAGCACTAGCAAAGCTATACACAGGCTACAAGCCAGACGGTGCCTAAGCTAGCTAGTCATGCACTGGAAACAAACACAGAGAACTAGCAGAGCTAAGCACAGGCTACAAGCCAGACGGTGCCTAAGCTAGCTAGTCTAAACAAACACAGAAACTCACACAGAGCAAACACTGAAACTGTGTACAGAGCACTCTATACACCAGGACCTTTAGATGAGATGCAAAGGCCAGGACTGTAGTCTTCAAGTGATTAATAAAGCCCTTCAACACCAGAGCCACAGCTGCAGCAATCACCTTGCAACCAAACAGAGGCTTGACACACAGAGCAGTCAGCCCATAGGAAGGAACAGCGGGGGCCATCTTGGATACTGGCAAAGAGGAGGAGGCGGCAGCCATCTTGGAAGAGGCAAAGCCCACACAGGTGAGGTTCAGTAGGGCAATCAGCACACAGAGCCAGAGAGAACCTAAGACAGACACAGACACAAGCAGAAGCCAGCACAGACACTGACTCCCAGAAACAGGGTAAGTCTGAGGGTTGTCACGGCCACAGACGGGACAGTAGATGCTGGAAATGTTCAACCTGGCAATGCTTTTGACGGATTGCCAGGGAGCTAATGCTGACCTGGAGCGACCAGAAAAGGCAACAACACTAGTCCTCTAATAATGTGGCGATATTCTCTCAGCTGGATTGAATGTGTCCCTTTTGCTGCTTCTTGCTGTACCTGTGAAGTTCTCATTTCTGCTAGGTGAGTTCTCTCCTTTGGATGGATAATACAGTAACCTGTTTTGGACTGCTGAACTCCCATGATGGGCAGCATGGACATGAGGGATCTAATGGTTCAGATTTTAATTATTTTCCCTGTTTGCATGCAGTTTTGTAAGCATTTGATCTAATAGGGCACCTGCTGCTCTTTACAGTTTGTGATGGGGTTTGGTGGGGGAATGGCTATTATAGGTCAGAAGGGTCTACAGGGGGTTCAGATGCTTGGCATTAGAGGTGTACTGTTGTGTGGGATGCGTATGCATGATGAAGGGGGTGTGAATGTGGAATGGGGGATGATTTTTTTAATGAGCTCTAAGTGATTGTTTTTTATGTCCCTTAATGTGAGGGGGCTCAACTCCCCACACAAGCGACAATTCTTTTTTAAAGAGGCTGAGAGAGTATTATGGATATTGGACTTGTGCACCTGCTGCCTAGGCATGAAGCTTTGTTTCGCCACAAGAAATATTCTATGGCTTCTTCACTTTGTGATAAAGTCACCTCCAGGACAGTTGGGTTAAGGCAGTTTCAGTCTGAAATACAAGTCCCAGAAGGCATTGCAGGCAAGGAGCCAGAGGGGGAGATGAAGAACCCGGACTGGACTCCTAGCTGCAATCAGGGAAGACATGGGTGTAAGCTGGCAGGTTGTGTAGAGTGGCTGCCACTAGGCGGAAAGAGAGTTAGGAAACCCTGTGTGCAGGAGCTCATCATTGGTCTCATTAGTCTAATGCTTAACTCAGCTGGTTTGGGTGTGAGGAAGCTAATGGAAGGAGAGTGATTGGTTGTGGTAGTTGAAGCCAGGGATTGATTAGGCAGGTGGGAAGGAGTCCCAGCAGTTGAGTGGAGTTCAGTTCAGGAGAGAGAAGCAGAAGGAGAGAAGGAGTTGCAGGCTGAAAACCCTTGGGCAAGGAGGTCCCTAAAGTACTGGCAGTTACAGGCTGAGAATCCTTGGGCAGGGAGGTCCCTAAAGTACTGAAGCAGGCTGAGATTCCTTGGGTGAGAGGAAGTCCCAAAAGTATTGAATTCACTGTGAACCTGATGCAGGGGAAACCCTTGGGTAGAAGGAGTCCCTAAAATATTGAACTCTCCTGAAGGTAAAGAGGATAGAAGGGAGAAACTGCTGCTTGGTGACTGAACTGTGATGATGAACTGAAAGAACTGTTTGTCTTGGGAATTGAATTACTGTTTACTGTGCACTGGATAAAGAGCCCAGACTGGAGCCTGTAAGCCTGTAATGAATCCTGGTATGTGCTATGCTGCTGTTGGAACTGTGTACTAGAAACTTGCATGGAATAAAAGTCCTTAAGATTGAAGTTACTGGTGTACATCTATTTCTTCATTGTACCGGGAGCCTGTGGCTGGAGGAGATTGTTCTATCCTTGGCTGCACAAGAGAGGTACCTGGTTACAACTTCTAATAGAAGAAATCTAAAACTAATGGGGCGTTCATATTGCTTGCTACCTCCCTCTCTTCTATCATCCATGAGATTGTGAGAAATAAGGAGAATTGGTACCTCCTCAAAGTGGAGCTGGACTATTGGCTTTATACTTTAGTAAACATCTATGCTCCCAATGCGGAGCAGGGATTCTTTTTTCAGGCCCTTGGTCAGTTCTTAGTGAAAAGGCAGAGGAAATATTTTTACTTGGTGGCGATTTTAATATCGCTCAAGATATAATATTGGCTAATACAGCTCGGGTGGTGGGCTATGGCAAAGCAGACAGGAAAAAACTGAATGATCTGCTTTCAGACTGAGATTTAGTGGATGTACGGCACTTCCATCATCCTGGGGAACGTGATTACATGCATCGTTCACTGGTTCACGATACTTATGCTGGAATCGATATGTGGATGGCTGGTAAGGGTGTTACGACTAGTTCTGAAACTTTAATATGGTCAGATCATACTCTTGTTTTGCTGGTGCTGGCCTCTGGGGCTGCACCTCAGGGAAGACAGTTTTGGAGGCTGGAGGATGCAATGTTTAAGGATCCCAAAAATCTGAAGCAGCTGAAGAAAGAATTTCAAGACTACTATAAGTTTAATGATACCCCAGAAGTCTCCTCGGCAATCTTCTGGGAAAGTCTAAAGGTTGCGATGCAGGGGAAACTTATAGCACTATCAGTTTATAAAAATAAAGAATATAGGCAGAAGCAGCATGATCTGAGATAGAGGCTGTATTGCTTGGAGCACAGTCTTAAGCCGGAGGGGGGGGGGGGGGGGGGGGGGGGATGACTCCCGAGGCTTGTTGCCCCCGACTGCTGGTGAGCACCAGCTGGTATTGCAAATCGAATTAAGAGGCTAAGCGTGGTATAAAATTTGGATTTACACATATATTTTCAATGGGTTTAAGAGAATGAGTATATATATATATATATGATATGTATTGCTTTGTTTGTTTGTTATAGAAGTCTTCTGAAAAAGTACCAATGAAACACAGCCTGTGTTGAGATCAAAAATGTTTTTATTCAGAACATGGTGTTGATGAAGAGGTAACGTGGAGTTCGATTGCCTTGAAGCCGTGGGAATCTCTTTCAAACAAACTATTTTACCAGGTCTTTAAGTTTGGCATGTTTGAGTGTGATGGATGTCCACAAAGGACAGATTTGCATTTTCATCAGTACTGACTTGGGAACTACTTCATAGAACTACTTCTGTAAAAGTGGACATTTAGAAGAAGAACTTCCTTGCGATATGGACAATTCATAAGAGAACTGCTTTAAGGGGGTTTTTTTGTAGGTTTTAAAGGGTTATACTATTTGGGATTACACTGTAAAGTAAGGTTGAGGCTTTTACTTATGCGGTAATTCATGGAGTTATATTTGTGAAAATGATAATAAAGTTTGATATGTAAATGTATTTGGAGAGTCATGCTAGTAAGGTAATTGTTGTCTAATATAAGTAAGTACAGCCCTGCATTGTTCAATGAAGATTGAAATTAATGAGATAATGCTATCCTTGCAGCAGGAATTCTTTGAGGGGGCAAACAGGATGGGTAGATTGTTGGCTCTCAATGGAGGAGGGTAAACAGTGGAGTGCCGCAGGGATCACTACTAGGACCGGTGCTATTTAACATATTTATAAATGATATTGAAATCGGAACGAGTGAGGTGATTAAATTTGCAGATGATACAAAACTATTCAAGGTTGTTAAAACACATGCGGACTGTGAAATATTGCAGGCCGACCTTAGGAAATTGGAAGACTGGGCATCCAAATGGCAGATGAAATTTAATGAGGACAAATGCAAGGTGATGCACAATGGAAAAAATAATCCGACTCATAGTTACCTGATGCTGGGGTCCACCTTGGGGGGGGGTCAGTGATCAAGAAAAAGATCTGGGTGTCATTGTAGATAATACGCTGAAACCTTCTGCTCAGTGTGCGGTGGCGGCCAAAAACACAAACAGGATGCTAGGAATTATTAGGAAAGGGATGATGAATAAGACCGAACATACTATAATGTCTTTGTATTGCTCCATAGTGCGTCTGCACCTTGAGTACTGTGTTCGGTTCTGGTCACCGTATCTCAAAAAAGATATAGCGGAATTAGAAAAGGTTCAAAGAAGAACAATCAAAATGATAAAGGGGTTGGAACTCCTCTCGTATAAGGAAAGGCTAAAGAGGTTAGGGCTCTACAGCGTGGAAAAGAGACGGATGAGGGGAAGATATGAATGAGGTCTACAAAATCCTGAGTGGTGTAGAAAAATGAACTTGCAGAGTTATTGTAAATAATGTAATTTATCTTTAAAATTAAGCATGACACTGGAAGATTGGAGGGTGGCCAATGTAACACCAATTTTTAAAAAGGGTTCCGGAGGTGATCTGGGAAACTATAGACCAGTGAGCCTGACACAGGTGCGGGCCGTTGTCTGTGTTTACCTCCCATGTTCTCATGGGCTGCATAAAATTCAATAGTGGGCCACAGGCTGCCCACTTCTGATCTAAAACTTAGATGACTTTGTACAATTTAAACCCAATATAAATGTGCTGTTTCTTCATTGACCCGATGAAGAGAGGATAACTCTTGAAAGCCTAAGATAAATTTTAAAAAAGGCCTAATAAAAAGGTTTTGCCTACAACTTTGTTTTTGACCCTTATTTCTACATATCTATCCTTGATGCCAAAAGATTTTGCCTGGTAGTTAAGTTTTCTAAGTGTTTTCCACCACTGATTATGTCTAGTAAAATTATGAGCACTTAGTGGTTTAATTGTAATGCAAATATATTGACCTGGAGTGATGCAAGCTGCAGTTTCAATGACACGACTGAAGTGAATTAGGTGGACTGGAAGATACAAGTCCACCTGATGGATCAGGTTCAAGGCTCTGACTTTGATTTTTAAAGCCTTGGGGGCTGACACTCCTCCCCTACTTGGTTTCTTCTTTTAGCTTTTATCAGCCCCCTCAAAATTTGTGTTCTATTTATAAGTGCTTATTAGATGTCTCTTCATTTAAGTACGTCTAGGCTAGAGGCTAATCCAGTGGTTCTCAAGCCTGGTCCTGGAGGCACCCTAGCCAGTCAGGTTTTCATGATATCCTCGATAAATATTCATGTACTAAATTCTTACTGAGTTCCCTAATTTCAATCTGATTACAATTATTTCTATATTAACCACGTAATCACTATTGTCAGTATATATGATTTCAAACTGCTTTATTAAAAAATACTTTAAAATAATATTTTATACTTTGTTGACATTCTATAAAATTCTATAACCCAAACCTTGTCTCATTCATTCAACATTCACTCTCTTTCATACCTACCCACGTTGTACTCCGTTGTCTAACTTTATGCTCTTCCACAATAACTCTTATAACTTCAATTTACATTGTCATCTTAAATAGACTGATAAGATTATAACATATTTGTTCATAGCAACTTCTTTACATTATTGTTCTTTTCCCTTTATATATAAGGAACTTGCATTTTCTTCAGTTACATGAATTCTGTTGTTCCGTTTGTCAGTTGTTAATACATCTGACTATACATCATCATATCTCAGTTCTGTAACGTTGAAATGAACAATCAGTCCAATTCACAACTTTTCCAATGTAATTGCAACTTCTTTTTCCTTGTCTGTTCTTCCTTTATCTTCCAGTTATACTCCTCGAGTCACCTCTCCTTGCTTCTCCTACTTGAGCTATATATCCGAACTCCTGCCACACCCATGAGACAGAGATGTGCATGCAGTGGTGGCAGTGAATGCAAATCTATCTCATGAATATTCATTGTGGATATCTTGAAAACCTGACTGGCTGGGGTGCCTCTAGGACCAGGTTTGGGAACCACTGGGCTAATCAATCTGCAATGCTTCAACTTGCTGGTGCCTCGATTTGGAATGCCAACAAAAAAAGTCCAAATCTCCCGTAAAATAAAAAGAAAACCACAAAAAGAGCGGAAGATGAACCAAAACAGACCAGAGAAGGACCAAAGGGAGTAAAAGCACCGGAAAAGTTTATTGGGACCCTACACGGTCCGTGTTTCGGCCAACAGGCCTTCCTTAGGGGTCCTGAATTTGATGTTTACAGATGCACCTCCGAGAAACTCATGAAACGAAAAACAAAATACGCTGGTGCTGTCTGGTAGCAAACAAAAGCGTATATGCCAATAAACTTTTCCGGTGCTCTTACTCCCTTTGGTCCTTCTCTGGTCTGTTTTGGTTCATCTTCCGCCTCGATTTGGAATACCTTGTCAGTGGACCTGTGAGTGATATCATCAATCATGCAGTTCAGGAAGCAGCTGAAATCTTTTTACTCTGGCGTTTGGAGTCATAATGTAGGTTGCTCACTGTACACTGTTAGTTGCTGTTTGTTTTTTGATATGTGCTGTCTCTGTGCTGGTGATTATGTACGTTCTTGTGTGTAAACTATCTAGGATGATTGGATAGAGTGGTTTATAATTATTTTACATACATCAAACATATTTATTTTTTTTTACATTTGTACCCCGCGCTTTCCCACTCATGGCAGGCTCAATGCGGCGGGCAATGGAGGGTTAAGTGACTTGCCCAGAGTCACAAGGAGTTGCCTCTGCCGGGAATCGAACTCAGTTCCTCAGTTCCCCAGGACCAAAGTCCACCACCCTAACCACTAGGCCACTCCTCCTCATATAAATGACAAGTGACCGACTCACCTGCAAATGCGCAGTAGAGACTTCCCTCTCTGTCCCGCCCTCACATCAAGATGTGATTACGTCAGAGGGCGGAACAGAGAGGGAAACGGACGCTGCCTCTGGAGCCTGAAGACGAAGGAACATCGCCGGCACACCAACCTCCACCCCCCCCATCCTTGACGTCGTCGCCGCCACCCCCGCCCCCCTCCATATTGGGCCCCCTGCACTGACATTACAGCGCCTCTCACCTCCGTGTGGAAGCGCTGTAGGCAGCCACAGAGTGATCTGCTGCTGCCTGCAGCGCTTTCACGCGGAGGTGAGAGGCGCTCTCATGTCAGTGCAGGGGGCCCGGCACGGAGGGGGGAGGGAGGGAGTGGCGGCGAGGAGGGTAGCTGGACATGGGGGGAGGCAGGGGGGAGAGAGGAGGGTTGCTGGACATGGGGAGAGAGCAGGGCAGAGAGGAGGCTTGCTGGACATGGGGGGAGGGCAGGGGAGAGAGCAGGGTTGGGGGGGAGGCCAAGGGAAAGAGAAGGGTTGCTGGATATGGGGGGAGGGCATGGGAGAGAGCAGGGTTGGTGGACGGTGGGGGGGGGGGGGGGGGGAGGCCAAGGGAAAGATGAGGGTTGCTGGATATGGGGGGAGGACAGGGGAGAGAGCAGGGTTGCTGGACATGGATCGATGGAGGGGAGGGGACGGCAGGGGAGAGAGGAGGGTTGCTGGACATGGGGGGAGGGCAGGGGAGAGAGCAGGGTTGCTGGACACGGATCGGGGGAGGGAAGGGCAGGGGAGAGAGGATGTTTGCTGGACACGGATGGATGGAGGTAAGAATTATTACATTTTGCAAAACACAAATCTCGCCCGTTTTAACGGGCTTAACGGCTAGTACATAAATAAATAAGTCATAGCATGAGAAGGTGAGTTATAAAGCAAAGATACTTACCTGTAGCAGGTATTCTCCAAGGACAGCAGGCTGATTGTTCTCACATGTGGGTCGACGTCCGCGTCAGCCCAGGAATCAGCATTTTGCAAGCAAAATACAAAGTTTTGCCAGAGTCTTCTGGCACGCGTGAAGCGCGCACCGCACATGCGCGGACTGATTAACTGCCCGACACGTGAGCATGTCTCGTTAGTTAAATCAAAAAGCATATAAAGAAATAAATAACTCCAAAGGGGAGGTGGGCGGGATTGTGAGAACAATCAGCCTGCTGTCCTCGGAGAATACCTGCTACAGGTAAATATCTTCACTTTCTCCGAGGACAAGTAGGCTGCTTGTTCTCACATGTGGGGTATCCCTAGCAACCAGGCTCACTCAAAATAATGAACATTGATTGACCTGAAACCATAAACAACTAACTGAGAGAGCAGCCTGGAACAGAACAAAGATGGGTCAAGGAGGTTGGAGTTGGATTCTAAACCCTGAACAGATTCTGCAGAACTGACTTGCCCAAACCGACTGTTGCATCGGGTATCCTGCTGAAGGCAGTAGTGAGATGTGAATGCCTGGACTGATGACCACGTTGCAGCCTTGCAAATCTCTTCAATGTAACCTGACTTCAAATGAGCCACTGACGCAGCCATGGCTCTAACATTATGAGCTGTGACATAGCCATCAAGAGTCAGCCCAGCTTGGGCATAAGTGAAGGAAATGCAATCTGTTAGCCAATCGGAGACTGTGTGTTTTCCGACGGCGACTCCCCTCCTGTTGGGATCGAAAGAGACAAACAACTGGGCGGACTGTCTGAAGGGCTTTGTCCGCTCCACATAAAAGCCAATGCTCTCTTGCAGTCCAAGGTACGCAAACTGCTTTCGCCATGGTGGGTATGAGGACGGGGAAAAATGTTGGCAAGACAATTGACTGGTTCAGATGGAACTCCGACACCACCTTTGGCAGAAACGTAGGGTACGTGCGGAGGACTACTCTGTGGTGATGAAACTTGATATAAGGTGCATGCACTACCAGGACCTGAAGCTCACTGACCCTACGAACTGAAGTAACAGCCACCAAGAAAGTGACCTTCCAGGTCAAGTACTTCAGATGGTAGGAATTCAGTGGTTCAAAAGGAGCTCTCATCAGCTGGGTGAGAACGACATTGAGATCCCATGACACTGGTGGAGGTTTGACAGGGGGCTTTGATAAAAGCAAACCTCTCATCAAGCAAACTAAAGGCTGTCCAGAGATAGGCTTACCCTCTACACGGCGATGATAGGCACTAATCACACTAAGACGAACCCTTACTGAGTTGGTTTTGACTCTGATAGTGTAGAAGGTATTCAAGCAGGGTCTGTGTAGGACAAGAAAGAGGATCTAAGGCCTTGCTGTCACACCAGATGGCAAACCTCCACCATTTGAAAGAGTAACACCTCTTCGTGGAATCTTTTCTGGAAGCAAGCAAGACTCAGGAAACACCCTCTGATAGACTCAAGGAGGCAAATTCTAAGCTCTCAACATCCAGGCCGTGAGAGCCAGAGACTGGAGGTTGGGATGTAGAAGTGACCCCTCATTCTGGGTAATGAGGGTTGAAAAACATTCCAATTTCCACGGTTCCTTGGACGACAACTCCAGAAGAAGAGGGAACTAAATCTGACATGGCCAGAAGGATGCAATCAGGATCATGGTTCCACAGTCTTGCTTGAGTTTCAGCAAAGCCTTCCCTATTAGAGGTATGGGAGGATACGCATACAGAAGGCCTGTCCCCCATTGCAGGAGAAAGGCATCAGATGCTAGTCTGTCGTGGGCCTGAAGCCTGGAACAGAACAGAGGGACCTTGATTGATCCACCGAGGGGGTGCCCCACACTCATAAGATCTTGCGGACTACGCCCATGTTCAGTGACCACTCGTGAGGTTGCATTATCCTGCTCAATCTGTCAGCCACACTGTTGTTTACACCTGCCAGATAAGTGGCTTGGAGAAACATGTCATGAAGGCTGCCCAAAGCCACATCTGGACAGCTTCCTGACACAGAGGGCGAGATCCGGTGCCCCCCTGCTTGTTGGTGTAATACATGGCAACCTGATTGTCTGTCTGAATCAAAATGATTTAGTTGGACAGCCGATCTCTGAAAGCCTTTAGAGCGTTCCAGATCGCTCGCAATTCCAGGAGGTTGATCTGAAGACCTTTTTCCTGAAAGGACCAAGCTCTTGAGTGTGAAGCCCATCTATATGAGCCCCCCATCCCAGGAGGGATGCATCCGTCGTCAGCACTTTTTGTGGCTGAGGAATTTGGAATGGGCGTCGCAAGGTCAAATTGGATCAAATTGCTCACTACTGAAGAGAATTCCGAAAGTTGGCGGCCAGTTGGATCACATCCTCTAGATCTCCCGCGGCTTGACACCACTGGGAAGCTAGGGTCCACTGAGCTGGTCTCATGTGTAGACGTGCCATGGGAGTTACATGAACTGTGAAGGCCATGTGCCCCAGAAGTCTCAACATCTGCAGAGCCGTGATCTGTTGAGACGCTCGCACTATGGACACTAGGGACAGGAGGTTGTCTGCCCTTGCCTCGGGAAGATAAGCACTGAGCTTTGTGTTCAACAGAGCTCCAATGAATTCCAATTTTTGAACTGGGGTGAGATTGGACTTGGAATAATTTATCATGAACCCGAGTAGCTCTAGCACTTGAATAGTCATTCGGATGGACTGTAGAGCACCCGCCTCCGAGGTACTCTTCACCAGTCAATCGTCGAGATAAGGGAACACACTCACTGCGTAGCGATGCTGCGACTACCGCCAGGTACTTTGTGAACACTCTGGGTGCAGACACCAGACCAAAGGGCAGTACACGGTACTGAAAGTGCAGTGTTGCTAGCCGAAATCGAAGATACCTCCTGTGAGCTGGAAGTATCGAGATGTGTGTGTAAGCATCCTTTAAATCCAGAGAGCATAGCCAATTGTTCTCTTGAATCATGGGAAGAAGGGTGCCTAGGGAAACTATCCTGAACATTTCTCGGACTAGAAATTTGTTCAGGGCCCTCAGGTCTAGGATGGGATGCATCCTCCCTGTTTTCTTTTGCCCAGCCCCTCTTCCCCTGATGGAACGGATTTGACCACACAGGCCTTTAGAAGGGTGGAGAGTTCCTCTGCAAGTACCTGCTTGTGCTGGGAGCTGTAAGAATGAGCTCCTGGTGGGCAATTTGGAGGTCTGGATTCCAGATTGAGGGTGTATCCTAACCGGCTATTTGAAGAACCCACCGATCGGAGGTTATGAGAGGCCACCTTTGGTGAAAAAACATCAACCTCCCCCCTACCGGCAATTCATCTGGTACGGACACTTTTTCTGAGGCTATGCTGAACTGGAGCCAGTCAAAAGCCCGTCCCTTGCTTTTGCTGGGGAGCACCAGGGGCCTTAGGTGCACACTATTGAAGAGAACGAGTGTGCTGGGGCTGAGCTTGGGCAGGTTGTCGAGAAGCAGGAGTGTACCTACGCCTATTATCGAAATAGGAAGCACTCCTCTTCCCTCCAAAAAACCTCCTAGATTAGGAGGTAGTAGCAGAATACGCCTGGCGGGAAAGAGAATCCATAGCATCATTATGCTTCTTGATCTGGTCAACTATATCCTCTACTTTCTCACCAAAAAGGTTATCCCCCTAGCAAGGAACATCCACCATCCGCTGCTGGACAGAATGATCCAGGTCAGAGACACGCAGCCATGAGATTCTACGCATCACTATACCTTGAGCAGCGATCCTGGATGCTACATCAAGAGTGTCATATGTACCCCTGGCCAGGAATTTTCAACACGCCTTCTGCTGCCTGACCACCTGGCGAAAAGGCTCGGCCTGCTCTGGAAGGAGTGCATCAACCAAGCTGGACAGTTGCCTCACCGAGTTCCGCAAGTGGATGCTCGTGAAGAGCTGGTATGTCTGGATCTTGGCGGTGAGCATAGCAGCCTGATACGTCTTCCTCCCAAAAGAGTCCAAGGTTCTGGATTCTGTGCCTGGGGGGTGCACAGGCATAGTCCCTAATGCTCTTGGCTCTTTTGAGGGCGGAGTCCACCACCATGGAATTGTGAGGTAGCTGAGACTTCATCAATCCAGGTTCACTGTGGATCCGATATTGGGATTCAGCTTTTTTCGGGATCACGGGATTAGACAGAGGGAACGACCAGTTTCTCATAAGGACTTCCTTCACTATGTTATGCAAAGGAGCCGTTGCAGCCTCTCTAGGCGGAGAAGGATAATCCAGGACCTCGAGCATCTCAGCCCTGGGTTCATCCTCAACCTCCACAGGGAAGGGAATAGCCGCAGCTCTTTCCTTGACAAAGGAGGTAAAGGATAGACTCTACGGTGGAGAAAGTCTCCTTTCTGGTGGAGGGGAAGGTTCAGAGGGAATCCCATAAGACTCGTCAGAAGAAAAGTACCTGGGATCTTCCTCCCACAAATCTTCAGTATTGGTCAAGACTTCTCTCAGAGCAGTCCAAAACTGAGCCTGCCTCGATGCCAAGGAAAGACGTCTTTGATGGCGGTGCCGAGAAGTCGACGCCCGCCTGGACTGCGGTGAAGCTTCCTCCACCGATGTCAAAGGGGAGTTGACCTGGGTGGCAGCTGACGCCGATGCCGCAGGCGGCACCGAGGTCAGGGACCTCACCATAGGCGAAGGGACAGATGCCGCTGCAGCAGACGTTACGGAAGGCGCAAGCACCCCCGACACCGAAGCAGACTGGCGCAGCAATCGTTCCAGAAGCTTTGGAAGCAGGGCCCTGATGCGCTCATCGAGAGCCGCCGTTGGAGAAGGCGGAAGGGTCGGTAAAGGAGCCGGTGGCAGAATCTATTGAGGCTCGGGAGCAGGTACCGGGCTGCCAGAAGACCGACGCATCAGCACTTCCTGTATAGAGGGGGAGTGATCATCTCGGCACCGACGCTGCTTGGGTGCTGATTCCTTCGACACCCCGGAGCTCCAGGCACTGTGTGTCGAAGGAGAACGATGACGGTGCTTCTTCACCTTCGCTCAACGCCCGTCATCTAGACTCCTCGGTACCAATGAGGACGTGGAATCCTCACATCTCCTTGGGGCATGCATTACAGGAGGCCTCGAGGCAGGTGGAGACCCACTCGATGCCTCACTGCTCCCAGTGCGAGTTGGTCTTTCTGCAGCCATTACCTCCGCTCCCAATGTCGATGCTTCCCTCGATGTCAATGCCACCGACCTCAGTACTGATGTCGATGTCGACGTCTAAGGACTGGACCAAGCCCCAAAAGCTTTTCTCGTTGGGCTTCTCGAGACGCTAGAAATGTTTCTTCATAAGATGACACAGACTACAAGCGGCTGGGCTATGGTCGAGCCTAAGGCACTGGATACACCAGGTGTGGATAACGGTACCTGAGATAGTCTGATTGCACCGAGTACATTTGAAGCCGCTGGGTGTCTTCGATGACATGGAAGGAAAAATGGCTTCGGAGAAATCAAAAGACGCGATTGTGCCTGTTAACAGACAAAGGGGCACAAAAAATAAGGGAACAACCCGATAGCATGGCCTAAGCCGGCCGCGTCGAAAAACAAAGGAAACTTTAAAAAGTGAAAACAAAAAATCTAACAGACACTACAGGAACTTTTTTTTTTTTTTTTTTAAAGACAATTGAAGTAAAATAAAGAAAATTCAGAACAAAAAAGCAAAAAAACTCAAGAAGACTCTTTCCTGGGCCTGAGAGGAGCGCAGATAAAAACCTACTGCACCTCAACGCAGAGAAAAGAAAACTGACGTGATGTGCTCACACAACGGGTGGGAAATTAGTCTGCGCATGCGCAGTGCGCGCTGCATGTGCGCCAGAAGACTCTGGCAAAAGGTTTTGTTTTGTTTTTTGCAATATGCTGATTCCTGGGCCGACTAGGACGTCGACCCACATGTGAGAACTATCAGCCTGCTTGTCCGCAGAGAATGAAAGTTATAAATTGTCTAGTGAGGTTTGATCACAAGTCAATCCTTCTACAGTGTTTATGAATTTCTTAGACTGAAGAATGTCTCTTCAGTTCCTATTGTTTTTTCATGCTCACCTGTGGCTATGGTCTTGATATCTATCAGGTATGAGAGTTTTTTGCTTTCTTCTACTCCCTTCTGTCTTCTTTCATTCAAACGAACACTGTTAAGAGAGAAAAATACCTACTAATATGCAAAAAATATATATATATTATTGCCACTTTTGGGCAGGTAGCATCAAATCGCTATCTCCTTCAGGACTTCACCCTTGATGAACACCCAATTTAATTATATAAACTCCTGGTTTCTCTTTTTGGCATGGAAAATATTGCAAATTTAGAATAGCATCTTAACTTGTCCTTCATCTAATCTTATACTCCCCACAGTTTGGGCATTTTTCTAAATCTTAGAACATTTTCCATTTATTTACCTTTTATGTACATGTGCTTGTCTCCTTAAGATTGTCTCTGCACATCATATTCAGAATTCTGCTTCATGATGCTAAGTACTAGCATGTATTGGTTCTGAAGAAATTGCATAATGGTTAATGCGTGTCTTTACCCTCTTACCCCATTATGGCAACTTTGCATGTCGCAAGTCTCAATTTTCCTGGTTCCAATATATTCAAGCTTCTGCTATTTTATTTAAATTCCAGTACTAAAATATGGTCAGTGATCCCACCTTAAAGACTTCTTTGGACTTTATATGTATTAATCGTAAGATGAACATAACAACATTACCCAACATATTCAGCCTCTGATTTAACAAAGACTTTTCCCAGACACAAAATAACAGCTGTCATCACAAATCAGACCTGTTATGTTGACAAGCTAGCTTCAAGTAACCACAAGACTGAGTTCAAGTTTTGGTTTCCTAAATCAATTTTAAATTAATTTTGGTCTTTGTAAACTAGAAGTACATGAATCAAATTCTATTACTAGAACAAAAGATAAATATGCAAGTATGACTAGCAATACCACATACTGAATTCCAAAACAAAACTTTTGTTTTCATTAGTATTCATCTTCAAGACTTCTCATGATCTAATGATATTATTATTTTTATTATTTATATTCTCTAGCCTGAGATAACACCGCTGGTGCAGTTATAGGCCATGGTGAAGCTGTGCAAGGACTCACCACAGCTGGAGAAGGCTAAGATACTTATCTGTAGCAGGTATTCTCTGAGGACAGCAGGCCTTATATTCTCACAAGTGGGTAACGTGACCCACGTTGCCTTGTTCGGAGCTTATAACAACCTTAAAAGAGCTTTGTGGCGCGAGAGCCACGCTCCACTGTGTATGTGCAACTGCCTTCCCAAACACCACAAGAGCGCAGTTCATATAGTACAATACTAAAGTGTAAGAGATAAAAAAACAGGAGACAGCTCAAACGGGAGGCGGAAGGGTTTGTGCGAATATAAAGCCTGCTGTCCTCAGAGAATACCTGCAACAGGTATTTTAGCTTTTTTTTTATTTTTATTTTTTCACTTTCTCTAAGGCGGCCATTAATTCTCACAAGTGGGGGATCCCTAGCAACAAGGCTCACCAAAAACATATACACCGTTGGTCAAATAACACAGATCAACCTGAAACTACATACAAACTATGTGTAAGTGCAGCCTGGAACAGAACAAAAAAGGCCTAGGAGGGTGTGAAGTTGGATTCTAGACCCCAAGAGATTCTGCAGTACTCTCTATCCAAACCAACTGTTTTGTCAGGTATCTTGCTGAAGGTAGTACTGCGATGTTAATGTGTGGACTGAAGACCACATTGAAGCCCCGCAAATTTCTTCAATAGAGGCTGACCACAAATGGGCTACCGAAGCAGCAATGGCTCTGACATTGCGAGCCTTGACATAACCCTCCTGGGTCACTCCAGCTTGGGCATAAGTGACAGAAATGCAATCTGTCAGCCAATTAGAGACTGTGCATTTCCTGATGGCGACGCCCATTCTGTTGGGATCAAAAGAAATAAAAATGTTGAGCGGACTCTCTGTGGGGCTTAGTCTGTTCCAAAAAAAGGCCAATGCTCTCTTGCAGTCCACGGTGTGCAAGGTGCACTCGCCAGGATGGGCATGAGGCTGGAGAAAGAATGTTGGGAAGACAAGATAATCGACTGGTTCAGATGGACCTCTGACACCAGCTTAGGCAGAAACTTAGGGTGTGTGCAGAGAATTACACTGATGTGATGAAACTTAGTATAAGGGGCATCCATTACTAAGGCCTGAAGCTCACTGACTCTATGAGCTGATGTAACAGCCATCAAGAAAATGACATTCCAGGTCAAGTACTTCAGATAACAGAAATCTAATGGCACAAAAGGAGCTTTCATCGGCTGGGTGAGGAGGACGTTGAGGTCCAATGATACAGATGGAGGTTTGACAGGCGGCTTTGAAAAAAGCAAACCTCTCATAAAGCGAACTAAAGGCTGTCCAGAGATGGGCTTACCCTCTACAAGTTGAGGGTAAGCACTAATCGCACTGAGGTGAACTCTTACGAGTTGGTCTTAAGGTCAGACTTGGAAAGGAATAAAAATTATTCAAGAAGGGAATGTGTAGGGCAAGAAATTGCCCTCACAGCGACAGCAAACCTCCACCTGGAAGCCAGCAAGACACAGGAGACACCCTCCAGAAGACACAAGAAAGCAAGGGGCCCTTTTACAAAGGCGCGCTGAAAAATGGCCTGCGGTAGTGTAGGCTCATGTTTTGGGTGCACGCAGAATCATTTTTCAGCATAGCTGTAAAAAATGCCTTTTTTAAAATTTTTGCCGAAAATGGATGTGTGGCAAAATGAAAACTGCCTAGTCTGAGACCTTACCGCCAGCCACTGACCTAGCGGTAAAGACTCATGCAGTAACCAGGCAGTAATGACCTGTGTGCGTCCAAAAATAAAAATTATTTTTTTGGACGTGCGCCAAAAATGGAATTACCACAAGAAACACTAGGTAGCCAGGCGATAACTCCATTTTGGTGCACGTAGACGCAAATTCTAGGCTCTCAACAAAATTCTCCATTCTACATGAATCGCAATCGGGTTTCCGTCCAGCTCACAGTACAGAAACCGTCCTACTCACTCTAATATCCAAATTTACACAGGAAATTTCATTTGGTAACAACATCCTCCTTCTACAATTCAATCTATCAAGCGCATTTGACATGGTAAATCATAATATTCTAACCAAACTACTGGATAAACTTGGGGTCGGTGGAAACATCATTAATTGGATAAAAGGCTTCAGCACCTCAAGATCTTACCAAGTTAAATCAACCTCAACCACTTCATCTCCCTGGTCACCAAACTGCGGCGTACCTCAAGGATCTCCTTTATCCCCGATCCTATTCAATCTGATGATGGTACCCCTGGCCAAAACTCTATTCAGACATGGTCTCAACCCTTTCATCTATGCTGATGACGTCACCATTTTCATTCCCTTTAAATCTAATCTAACAGAGGGTCACGTGGTGCTATGCACGAGGGAAGTCGCGTCTGAGCGGAGCTCCTGCGTTCTCCCCTTATTTTTGTTAATCATCTGACTTCCCCGGGACCCTAAAATCTTCGGGAGTACCTGGATTGGAGTGCTGGTCGGAGTGAAGAGAGTTGTTCAGGGGAATCGCACTGCAATCGAGAGATGGCGGAAAAATAAAAAAAAAGGACAAAAACAAAGTGGCGGAGCCCAAGATGGCGCCCGCTCCGCAATCGCCGAACACGAGCGTCTGCTCAGTGTGGACGGCCGAGATTACAGCAGAAGTAACGGCGGCTGTGGAAGCGGCCCTAGATAAAAAGCTACAGGCGATTTTCGATAGAGCAGACTCGGCTCATGAACGCCTAGACGGATTTCACCTGGATTTAGATCACGTTCAGCAAAGGGTCAGTGACATTGAAGACCGCATGGTGAATACCGCCCAACCTACTGAAGCCTTACAAAAAAAAATAACAGACCTGGAAAATAAGATTGACGACTTGGAGAACAGGTCTAGACGCAATAACCTGCGATTGATTGGGCTCTCAGAACAGATTAAAGAATCGGAGTTGGGCAGCTTCCTGGAGTCCTGGATCCCAACGGTGTTGAAATTGAATAATCAGTCAGGACCTTTGCGAATTGAACGCGCACACAGATTGGGACCGAAAAGTCAAGGCCAGAATCGACCACGGGCGGTGATCATGAAGCTTCTTAATTATGGGCACAAACAAGCTATCTTACAAGCCCTGCGTACAGGAGCAGAGCTTAAACAGGATGGTCAACGTGTCTTGTGCTTCCAAGATTATTCGGCGAGGGTGGCAGTGGCAAGGAAAGAATTTGCGCCGATTTGTGCGGCACTTCATGAAAAAAAGATTAGATTTGCTCTAATTTACCCGGCGAAACTGAGGGTGCAACATGGAGGTACCGAGAAGTATTTTGCAGATGTACCAACAGCTAAAGATTTTATTCGAAACTTAACACCGGCGACAACAGATTGAAGGGTACTAAATGGACAGAACTCAAGTCAATGAGGTTTGACATACATTGTGTGTAAATGATTACAACAGATATGCAAGAAAAATGGCTACCATTTTTGGGGCTTTGGGTTAGAGCTGTTAATTGTATGAAAGTGTTCTTTTAAAAGGGTACATACAGCAGGGTATTTCTACTATGTATTAATATGGAGGGAGGGCAAATGGTTGTGGAAGGTCTCCTGGAAGGCCTTGTTTAGATCCTGCCTATGGGTCCCCGGAAGGGGGTTAAAAGATCATACAAGGGAGATCAAGCACCTTCACGTGACGAGTTCTCTGGGGAACTCAGGGATGAGGGATGGGGTCGGGATAGGGGAAGGGAAGGCAGGGGAGGATCGTTGGGGAAAGGGGGATTTGGGGAGAAAGGGAGAGGGAGGAGGAGGGAGGGGGGGGGGAGGGTGGGAGGGGAGAGGACCTACCAGAGTGTTTTAGACCTAGAAATGAGAAGTCGGAATAGGAGCACATGGGAAGATGAGGAGAAAAATGGGGGGAGGCGGAGGCTGGGACGCCTTTCCCTTGATATAAGTGATATCGGTCTAATTGGAGTAATGTTAAATGACCATGGTTAAAGTGGTTTCTTGGAATGTTGGAGGAGTGACATCACCGGTAAAACGCAGTAAGATATTACAGACCTTAAATAGAAAACAGGCCCATATAGCTATGCTACAGGAAACGCACCTAACGGCCAGGGAACACAAAAAATTATGCAGGTGGTGGGTGGGAGACTATGTGGACAGCCCCTCCCCTAACAGGAAGGCAGGAGTTATTATTTTGTTCCGTAAAGGGCTCACCTTAGTAAAGAAAAAGGTTGTCGTGGACCCCAAGGGTAGATTTGTTATGGCAGAAGTTCAGGTGCATAATCAGAATGTATTACTGGTAAATGTATATGCACCGAATCAATATGATAAGCAATTTTATCGAGAGCTGATGAGACGGGTGCACTCTTTTGATCAAATGCCTATTATTATGTGTGGGGATTTCAATTCGGTGGTTGATCCTTTAAGTGATAGTACAGGTACCTCGAGGGTGGGGCCCGTAGACTTTTCAAGAGGGATCCCACGACTCTGTTCCTCGTTGGACTTGGTGGACACATGGCGTTTGTTTCACCCGGGGGAGAGGGATTACACTCACCTTTCTAGGGCGCATGGCACACTATCGCGTATTGACTATATTTTGGTATCAGCTAGTAAAGTTAGCTCATTGCTTCAGGCGGAGATAGGAGCGACCCAGGTGTCGGATCATGCTATGGTGTGGGTGTCCCTGTCCCCTGGGGGGGATGGGGGTCGGAGATCTAGATGGCGCTTCCCCAGGGAACTTTACTATGACAGACAATTTCTCCCCTACATACAGGCCCAATGGAAGGAATACACTGAGTTTAATGAAGCCACATATTTGAACGACCCAGTGCTGTTTTGGGAGGCGGCCAAGGCGGTAATGAGAGGCGCCATTATATCATATCATGTACATAAGAAAAGGTCCAGGGACGCAGAGATCCTTCATATGGAAAGAACAGTAAGACAGGCTAGGCAGAGGTTTGGGGTCATGCCTTCCAGCTTACACAAGACACAACTGTTAGAGGCTCAAGCTTCCCTGAACCAATTAATACATGCCAAGGCACAAAAATCAACTCAATTCTTTCGTTTCCAATTATACAAATATGCCAATAAACAGGGAAAGCTGTTAGGCCGCCTGGTGAAACAGGTGGGGGGCTCGCGTTTTATATCCCAAATAAAAGATGCAGGAGGAGGACTTCACCATACTTCTGCAGGGGTGAATGAAGTCTTTAGGCAATTTTACGAACAATTGTACTCAGCTCCAGAGGAACAGGGCTTACAGGCGGAAGGATATTTAGAAGGCCAGCAGCTGCCCAAAATTACTGATCAGCAGCAAAATAGTCTTAATGCAGACATTTCGGAGGATGAGGTAGGCTGGGGTATACGTGGCAGCCCATTGCATAAATCACCGGGAGGGGATGGACTTCCCGCTGAATTTTATAAACTTCTTAGCCAAGATATAGTGCCTTGTTTAACGGTAGTGTTTAACCGCTACGTACAGCAAGGAATTTTGCCTGAGTCCTTGCGGAAGGCACAAATAGTGGTGCTGTTAAAAACAGGTAGAGACCCCCTGCAAACTGGCTCGTACAGACCTATCTCCCTGCTGCCGTTTGAGACCAAATTATTTGCCAAGATCCTAGCAAATAGATTAGGTAGAATTCTCCCCAGCATAATTGAAGAATCGCAGGTGGGATTTGTACGGGGAAGAACAGTGATACGAAATATGAGACAAATCTTGGGGGCTCTAGAGACATTGCACCGATATTCAACCCCAGCTTTAATAATAAGCTTTGATGCCGAAAAGGCTTTTGACCATGTCAACTGGGATTTTATGTTCGCCATTTTGAGGATATATGGGGTGATGGGGTTTTTTCATGCAGCAATAAAAGCCCTATACAAAAGTAATACTGCTGAAGTTCTAACTAATGATCAGGTGTCAGAGCCATTTGGGATATTTCGGGGAACCAGACAAGGCTGTCCTCTCTCACCCCTTCTTTTTGTAATGGTGTTAGACCCCCTGATTAGGGATATTAAGGGAATGGAAGAGGTCAGGGGGGTACAGATAGGAGAGGAATCCTTTAAGATGTCTGCGTTTGCAGACGACTTATTGGTGGTGATAGAAAACCCACAGGTGTCCTTGCCAGCTCTTATGGAAATATTTGCCGAGTTTGGAGACTTCTCTGGGTTTCGTCTTAACCTAGATAAAACAGAGGTAATGTCTCTATTTATGAAGGATCACCAGTGGGAGAGGTTACACTGCCCCTTTAGAAGAGTAGATGTGGCGTTCAAATATTTAGGTATATTACTCACTAAGGACCCTAGACAATTGGCTGAGGCAAACATAGCGCAACTGCTGACGAATACCAGGGAAACTCTGGGGAGATGGGACGGATTGCCGTTGTCTTTGATGGGGCGGATTGCCCTGTTTAATATGGTGCTGTTTCCCAAGTGGCTTTATTGTATGCAGACGATCCCACTTTACCTCAAGCAACGGGATTTAAGAACGCTTCAAAGCATGCTTTCCAAATTCTTTTGGGCTAGGAAAAGACCCCAGATTAAGTTTGAATTCCTAAAAGGGAAAAGCGGGGAGGGGGGATTTGGAGTCCCGGACATTAAATTTTATAACATGGCTTGTTTACTGCGTCATTTGGGGGATTGGTACCAACAGACGGAGAGGTTCTCTCCCTTGGCTATGGAAGTAGAACTATGTGGTCCCCTACATATTTTCTACATACTGCATGCACTGCGGAAAGATCTGCCTACACACACACGGTTTAGTGTCTTGATAGAGCCCTTAAGAAGAGTGTGGAAAGATCTGGCGAAGATCTGGTCCTTCGACTGCAGATGTAGTAACTTACTCCCCTTGCAGGGCAATGAAGCATTTCGTCCGGGCATGGATAATCAAGTGGTGAGGTCCTGGGGCGAGGGGGGGATACTGTTTTTGCACCATGTGTTGGGACCAGGTGGCGAGATGAAGTCCATGGAAGGTCTTGGATTAAATTCATTAGACTGGAGTACTTGTTTCGCATATAAACAGGTACGACACTATGTGACATCTCTTACGCGTAGGGCATTAGGTGTTGATTTGACCGCCAAAATGGATGCCCTGCTGGAGATGCCGTCGGGAGACCCTGTCTCCATCTCCCTGTTATATAAGAGACTGACCATGACAAGACCACAAAGAGACCTGGGATTGGTGGCAACCAGATGGGAGGGAGACATACAAGCACCAGTTTCGTCTCAAGATCTTTTGCAAGGGCTGAGGGGAGTCTTGAAATGGACACGAAGTATAGAGCTTCGGGAGTGTCAGACCAGAGTTACCTACCGTGCTTACACCTCACAATCTCGACTGTATCACATGGGATATTTAGAATCAGCAGCATGCAAGAGATGTGGAATGTTGCAAAATGATTTTTTCCACGCCTTTTGGAAATGCGAGGCTATTAAAGCGTTCTGGGTCAGGATTACGAGGTTTATAGGTAGATTAGGGGGACACCAGGTCCGAATGTCACCTAAATGTATTTTGCTGGGTTGTCTTTCCCCGATAGAGGGAGGCACGATTCACCTGAGTGCACTCGCCCATAAGGCTTCCTTGGTGGGCATGAAATGTATCTTAGTGAACTGGACCTTGGATCAGGGTCCCTCTTATTGGCAATGGCGTAATCGTTTTCATGCTTTGCTTTTGATGGAACTCCAGGACTCCTTGTTTAACTTCAAAACTCAAAATAACTTTTACATGACCTGGAAGAGATACCTTCAGGTGATATCTCCTAAAGCTAGAAGTCATGTTCTTAACAAACTCACTGCTCTGACTAGTTCTTCTCAATAGCTTACACCAGCTAGAAGAAATTGATGCTCACATTCATAAAAATGGATGGTTTATCTGATAATAGGATATGAAGGGGTAACTGGTTAAAAGGTCTACGTATCTTGGTTTTGTGGGGAGGGCGGGGGGATGGAGGGGGGTTCGATAAGTATTAGTCCTCCTAGATGTTTGTTTAAGATTTTGACTTTAAAATGTTCACGAAAAGAAAGATTGGTTTACTAATCCATGTTTGTGGGTTGATGTCTGGGGATTGTTGTTGGGCTATGAACTGTGGATTATATATCCAGCGATCGGATACTGTAATGGGACAACAGTTATATCCATGGTTGTCGGGAATCTAGGGGGAGGGCTATAAGAAAACAGGCTCTCTACCCTAGCCTTCGAAGTGAAGAACTATAAGAGTGGATTGAAAATGTGGACTCTGCTGACTCAACAGTTCCAGACACAACACTCATTTGCAAGAATCTTTATAAGTTAAAAATAGTGGGAGAGAGGAGGGTATAATACAAATTGCTTGATGATAAAGTACTAAGTTATATCCAGTTGGTACATATCACTTATATGTACAGGAGTGTGAAATGTTCAATCTGTTGTATCATCAATAAAAATTGTTGAAAGTAAATCTAATCTAACAGAAATTTTCGACAAAATATCCTTGGGCATTAACATCCTAACCTCTTGGGCTAACGCCTTCAAGATGAAAATGAACAAAGAGAAAACACAATGCCTAGTCCTATCATCCCAACACTCTGCACTCCTCCCTACTAATCTTATCACCCCTGACATTACAATTCCCATATCTGCCATTAAGGGGGTAAGAATAGGTCCTCATGTTTTCAAGATCACAGCGTTTGCGGATGACTTGTTGGTGCATGTTGTGGAGCCTCAGATCTCACTAGAAACTTTAATGGAGTGTTTTGTAGAATACGGGACTTTTCGGGTTTCAGTTTGAATTTAGATAAATCTTTCTGTTCAAGAGAATTGGGTGGGCTCCTTTCCATTGCAATGGTAATCTACTTCGTTTCGGAATCTAGGTATTCAGTTGCCTCACAGCACGGGGATGCTTTATAAGGCAAATAGAACAGTCTTACAGTGATCCAACAAAACTGTTACATCTAAATGGCACCACTTTCCTCTTTCTATTCATGGTAGAATTCAATTATTTGCTATGGTATTATTCCCGAAATGGTTGTATATCCTCCAAGTATTACCAATTAAGGTATTAAAACGTGATCTTAAGGCCTTACAGAGGATGCTATCTTATTTTTGCTGGGGGGGGGGGGGGGGGGGGGAGAAACCGAGGATACCCTTCAAGCAGTTAATTGGTTCTTGGAAATATGGATGTCTGGGTCTCCCTAACTTATCATTGTATAATTATGCATGCTTACTTCGTCATTTGGGGGATTGGGTTTTGGAAGAACCGGGCTACACTCCAAGAGAATATGAGGAGGCATTTTACTCTCTCCTGCATTGCCCCTCGAGATCCCTCTCGCCGTGGTTGAGGCACAGTGTGTTATTCCAATCGCTGCGTCTGACTTGGCGGTTCATGATTTTGCGGTTGGGAGGTCGGCCTGACATTTCAGACCAGTTCCGATTGGAGGCAATATGCAGTTTTCTCCAGGGAGGGAGAACACTAGCTTCACTCGTTGGGCGACCAGGGGAGGTTTTTTGTTGCAACACGTTCCAGACTCTGAGGGTAGGTTGTTCTCCTGGGAGGCCTTATTAACGAAAGGGGTTGCAGAGATGCGGGATTTGATGGCTTATCTTCAATTACGTCATTATATACTTTCTTTGGATCATGTGGCTCTTGTTCCGTCCTTGAGTGTAAATTTGCAGGCATTCTTTGATAAATTTCGGGATGGGGGCCTATCCGTTTCTGGGTTCCACAAAGCATTGCAGTCGAGCTCCCAACCTCGGACGTACGATGACCTTACTGTGAGGTGGGGTCGGGATTTGGGGAGGTCAGGTATTGCCATAGAGCCTCTAAAGCTTATCAAGTGGATCCCTGAGATCTCGGTGAGCACTGAGTTGAGAGAGTGTCAATTTCGGATTTACATAGGGCATATTTTGCTCAAGATCAAATGTTTAAGATAGGGGCAGTAGAGTCCCCGGTCTGTCAGAAATGTCAAAAAGGGCCTAACTCATTTTTCCATGCCTTTTGGGAATGCCGGAGGGGAAGGACTTTTGGAGAGCTGTTTTAAGTTACGTGGGGAGGCTATTGGGCTTCGACTTACTGCTTTCTCCTGCAGCTGTATTATTGGATAATTATGAAACCTTTCGCATCCGTAATCGGTCACAAATACTGTTTCTCTGGAAAGCTGGGGTTCTGGGCAAGAAGGTGATCCTCGGGATTTGGGTGGGGGAGGAAGTTCCATCCTTTTGGACATGGAGAAATCGATTGCATGCCCTGATGCTTCTAGAGCGCCAATATGCTAAGCAAACCCCTAAAAGATTAAAAGTTTTTCATGCAGTATGGGATGTATATGTTGAGTCCCTTCCGCATAGGGCCAGGAGTCTACTCTTGAATTCTCTTTAGTTTGATGGCTGACTTGGTGAGGGTCGAGATGCTCCACTATAATGTTAGAAACGTTAGAGCCTGCCGGGTGGGGAGGCCTTAAATTGCGCGTGTCCCGTCCTGGTTGGAACCCCTCCTTCCCCCTCCTTTTTTTTTCTGGAGGGTTGAAGGGGGGGTTGGGGGGCTTGAATTGTTCGTTTAAAAACTTGATGACAGTTTTCAGTTGGTAATAAATGTTGAAGTTTCTCAAATTGATTGTATGTAAGCAGATGTTAAGCTCTTTACCGTATGGTTTGTATTGAAGGTGTTATCAATAAAAATTGTTGAACCTTAAACAAGAAAGATATGATACTCTATTGGGAGGACTGGGGGCAGGCATGGGACTTGGAATTCTATTGATGTGGAAATTTTAGCTAATTGATTAAAATTAACTGACCAAGATATAGCACAAATGATTAATTTGCAGGCTCTCTGGTAACCTACAATTTGGGATAGTCAAAAACTAAAGGCCATGTTTACTAAGCAGCGCTGAGGGTCCACTAGCATTTTTAGCACACACTAAACATTAGCACATGCTAAACGTTAAAGACACCCATATATTCCTGTGGATGTCTCTAGCATTTGGTGCACGCTAAAAATGCTAGCACACCTTAGTGGGCCCTAAATGTACAATTATTGGATAAAGTTAAAAGTCAATGTAATGTTACTCGATTGAATATTTACTCGACGGGTAAAAAATGTTTCAAAACTTTTTAATTGAACTGCTTGCTCCATACGAGGGCTGTATGCAGACATGCAAAAACACAGTACGATTAGAGTTAATGACTCACAATTACCATGTATGGTGGACATTGTTGGATTTCGCTTGGACAATTTGGCTTGGATATCCATTCAGCAACAGAATACTGAATTTTGTAAAGGTTCCTTTACTGTGCATATGGTGAGGCAACCTGAGTTACTATGCAAATTTGTTGTAATGCTATGCTTTTGGTTCCCAACTGTGGCAACCTGAAATCACAGGTACTCTTGTATATTTAAACAATTATACCTATCTTTTCCATGATTGCATCCCTACCCAAGGTATGTCCTACCCAATCTCCTTGGTATGAACCTTGTTTTTTCACAACACAGCATTAACCTAAGTCAATGGAAAATTTTGACAAATGTTAATTATTCATCCTTGAGATAAATAATAATGTGGTATGTGTTATTTCAAATTTTCCGTTACTACATGCAATCTAGTATTCCCAATTCCTTTTTCTAGTTGTTGACACTATTGGTTATCTTGCTATTAATAATCATTTATATGTCTTCAGTAATAAGACGCTCTTACATGCGGATGTAAACATTATCTATAAGCATATTTCTCCACCATCTTTAACCATACAACTAGATCCTCTAATTACTGCTATGAATTGCACTGCGCATTTAACAGCTTATTAAGCTAAAATGAATCAGACGTTATTAGAACATGATGTTAGCCGTGCATTTTTAAAGAATAAACTTATTTTTTTGCGTTGTTCAAGCCAAATAAACACCACTCAATTGATGGGATATCTTTACTGGTTGGTTTCCTCAAGCAAAAACCTTCCTTAATTGGATGCTTCACACTGTGATAGTAATCCTTATTGTTATCATTGGTTTAACTGTTTGGAATTATTGCCTTTCTTACTACCTATATAAACACACTGCTTCTGTTGGTTTAACTGACTATGTAACAGTAGAACCATAATGTGGAGCCATAGTGCAATGGCTAAGGGATGGAATGTAGTGGTAATAATCTAGACTAATTGTCCATTGCCCTCTGACTTACACTATGTAAACAGGTCACCTGACCCTTAGATCTGCTGTCCTTTAATTGACTCTAGTATCTTGCACATGCTCTGATGCTTTATGTTATATAAGCTGTTTTTTTCAGTTCATGCAGTATACATAAGATCACTTTATGCTCACCAAAAGGAAGACCCATAAAAGGAATTAAGTAAGGCATGCCTGTCTGGGTCTTTGCCAGCTGACAAAGTCAGGCAGGAGGTGAATCAAGAAGAAACACTTATCTAACTGGGCTGAAAAGTTCTAGAAGCTGAAGCCTCATGCTCTGGGGTTGATGACTTGACGGGCCTCCTGCAATATCACTCCAGACTCCACTGGTCGAATGGACAGCCTGAGTTGAACAAAGTGACTGGGCCAGGATGTTGCGATGTATTGCGGTGATGTATTGTTATTATTAGCTGTGAACATATACATTGCATTTATATATTCAAATATATACATTGTATTTGCTTTTAAGAGCTTGGGGCTAGCTATAAATAAACTGCATTTTATCTTCTGAAACATTTGTGAACTCTCTACTTTTTCCTGGGCATTGTTCCAGGTCATATCCTGGTTAACTCTTAAGTTTACCTGATAAGATGTGGATTCATGAATTCAGTACGAACAGAGCCTAGAATTTCATTGTTTCCATATTCCACCAAGGTTAGCTCTCCTGCATTGAAGATCATGCATACCTACAAAATGACAGAAAACATCTATTAATATCCAGATTAGCAGAAAAAGAGCCAACACCTGGCCGTATTGCCCTAACTTTATTGTTTCGATAAGTCTGGTAGCTAGGGATTCCCAGATGTAAGATACACTGTCCTGCTTGTCCTCAGAGAAAGCAAAGCTACCCGCCTGTCACAACTCTCCAAGGACAGTAAGACATGTATTTTTACATCTGGGTGACATCATCCAACAGAGCCCAGAACAAACGTTACCCAGTGTTCTGTTACTTTAAAAAGCCTTTAGCAGCATCTCACCATACATGCGAGTGTGTCTCTCCATCCAGTATCAGCATACGGGACCATCAGTACAATAACATAGCAAAGGAATGAGGAAGGCAATGTAAGAATGGCATGGACAAATCAAGATCAAGTATGGATTAGAATGGCGTATACTCATCTGTTGCTCGGTCTGAAGATTGATGGGGGCTATTCAGAGTCCTTTGAACTCCAGGGCGGTACCCAGCAGGGGTGTCCCCTTTCTCCAATACTGTTTGACTTAGTTATTAAGCCTCTGGTGCAGAAAATTTGTGAGAATGCTACAATTTTTAGAGTCTGGACGAATGGTAAGCAGCATAAAATCAACTTATTTGTGGACGACGTTTTATTAACTCTGACAAATCCTAAGGTTTCCCTAAGGGGGGGGGGGGGGGACGCGTAAGCTTGAGGCCTATGGGAGTGTCTCTGAATTTTGCAGATGACGTTTTATTAATTCTGATAAATCCTGAGGTTTCCCTGAAGGGGTGTGATGCGTAAGCTTGAAGCCTATGGGAGTGTCTCTGGATTTTGAGTGAATAAGGGGGAAGTCAAATTCTTAATGTTAGTCTCCAGCCATAGCAGGTAGCTGCTTTGCGAGCCCAGTTTCCTTTCTGCTGGGTGTGCTCTTCACTGCGGTATTTAGGTATCTATTTGGGAGGACTGGGCACTACCTTATACGATTTGGACTAGTCAGATAGTCAGCTTAGACCAGATTTTAAGGCCCCAAACTGTTTCCTGGCTGGGACACACAGACTATTAAAGAATAGTCACTCACAATAGCGGGTGGCCAGTAGAGCTTGGGCTATCACACTGGCCCTTATTTAAAAGGGAAGCCCAGGCAGCATATAGGACATTAGATGCCAACAAAGCCCTGGACTATAAACATGTACAGACTGCAATCCAGGACCGATTAGGACTCTCCCCTCAGCAATACAGGAAGAAGTTTAGGAGGAGAGAAGCCGGAGGACAACGGTCGACAATGATGCTGAAAGCCAGGTCAATCAGTTGAATACTGCTGCAAATACTGCACAGAGGAGAATACTGTAGCAGTTGAAGACAGCTAACCCAACAGTGACCTGCTGCAATGTCCAAACCACGGACCAAAGGAGAGGAGATTGTCTGCCCATGTCTCCAGGAGACAGGCTCGGACATTCGTCCTACTGAGCAGGGCTCTTATGAACTCCAATTTTTGAACAGGATGGAAATGGGACTTGGGGTAGTTTATCACAAACCCTAGTAGTTCCAACACCCGAATAGTCATTCGCATTGGCTCCCGAGCACCGTCCTCCGAGGTGCTCTTCACCAGCTGTCGAGATAAGGGAACACATAGTAACATAGTAGATGACGGCAGAAAAAGACCTGCATGGTCCATCCACAAACTCCCAGTCTGCGTAGCGATGCAGAAACTACGGCTAGACATTTTGGGAAAACCTTGGGAGCTGACACGAGTCCAAAAGGCAATACGCGGTACTGAAAGTGGTGTGTTCCAAACTGAAAACGAAGATACTTCCTGTGAGCCGGAAGTATCAGGATGTGGATGAATGCATCCTTTAAGTCCAGAGAGCATAGCCAATCGTTTTTCAGAATCGTGGGAAGAAGGGTGCCGAGGGAAACCATCCTGAACTTCTCTCTGACCAGGAATTTATTCAGGGCCCTTAGATCTAGGATGGGATGCATCCCCCCTGTCTTTTTCTGCACAAGGAAGTACCTGGAATAGAATCCCTGCCCTTCCTCCCCTGGTGGAACGGGGTTGACCACATTGGTCTCTAGAAGGGCAGAGATTTCCTCTGCAAGTACCTGCCTGGGCTGAAAGCTGAAGGAGTGATCTTTTGGTGGGCAATTTGGAGGCTTGGAAATCAAATTGAGGGTGTACCTGAGACAGACTATTTGAAGAACCCACTGGTCAGAGGTTATGAAGAGGCCACGGTCCTCCTCGGTATTGGACAGAACTTCCCTCGCGGGTGCCTAAGACTGGGTACACCTTGATGTTGAGGACCCATGGCACTGAGGAGCTGGCTCCTGCCTTGAGTCCAGTGAAGCTTCCTCCACCAACGTCGGAGTACCGGCCTGGGTGGCAATTGACACCCGGGCCGTAAGCGGCGCAAACGTCGGAGGCCACAATGGAAGGCATGGCAGGCGCAGGCACCCCCGAAGCCTATCGCTGCATCAATCTCTCCAAGAGCTCTGGAAGCGAGGCCCGGATAAGCTCATCGAGAGCCACAATTCATAAAGGCTGAGGGGCCAGTTGGGGCTCGGGTTGTTGAGCTGCTTGGGTTGCGAGAGCAGGATCTTGGCTGCTAGGATAAAGATGCATCGGCACCTCTTGGAGGGGTAGCGGTCTTCCCAGTGTTGATGGCTTTTGGGTGCCAAGTCCCTCGGCACCCTGGAGCTCCCAGCACCATGCGTTGAAGGAAATCAGTGTCGGTGCTTCTTGGCGTTCGCCCGATGCACTTCATCCAAACTCGTTGGACCTGTGAGACAGGTGGAGACCCCAGTGACTCGGGGTCTCTCAGCAGCCATCCCTACCTCAACTCCCGATGCTTCCCTCAATGCCAACGCCACAGACGCCGACCTCAATGTCAATGCCAATGTTGAAGAACCGGACCGAGCTCCAAAGAATTTTTCACATTGAGCTTCTTGGGAAATTTGGGTCCTTTTCTTCATACGAAGGCAAAGGACACAATTTGCCGGGCTATGGTCAGGCCCAAGGCACTGAATACACCAAGAGGGTGTATCAGTACCCGAGATGGTCTGGTTGCACCAGGAGCAATGCTTGAAGCCACTGGGAGTCTTCAATGACATGGAAGAGAAAAAGGCTTCGACAAAATCAAATGTCGCGATTGTGCCTGACAAAGAGGGAAAGACACAAAAGGAAGATACCCATCTGAGCAGGCCTAAATGCAGCCTGCGACAAAAAAGAAAGGAAACAAACATGGGGAAAGAACTAAGGAATAAGGGAAACCTTTTTTTTTTGTTAGAATGATAAAAGAAGTAATAGGTCAAAGAGCGGAGCACAAAAAAACAGCACCGAAAGGCACGAGAAAGGCTCTTCCCAGGCATGTGAGGATCAACGAAAAAAACACTGCTGCTTCTCCCGTGGAGAAAAAGGAACTAAGAAGACGCGGTTATGCTGCGGGTGGGAAGGCATATGACCCAGAAGGGTCTCGAAATTTTTTGCTGGCAAGTATACCGATTCCCAGGCGATGTAGATCGTCTACCCACTTGTGAGAATGGTAAGCCTGCTTGTTCTCGGAGAAAACATATTTCCTGTTTGATTCTTCCTGAGGCAGAAGTGAAACAAGGGGGGCCCTTGTCGGGGAGCTGACGTGTCACAGTGGAAATACTTTTGGAGTTATACCTGGCTGGATATTTATACAAAGGCTTATGAGTCACGGCAACCACCCGGGTGGATAAGCTAAATGGAATTTTTCCTGTGCACTAGTAGCATTTTATGTACTTTTTCAGTGTTATTAAGACATTAACCTTGGAGATTACTATTTTGTTTTCTGGCTGCAGTGGTTTTTTCTGCGATTCAGAGTTGTTTTCCACTGCAGTTTGTTTCAGAGGATAATTGAAACCTATGATAAGAGCCATTTTATGGGGGAGACCATCAATGTAGGCACCCCTGGCTATTGAGGTTTCCTTTTTTTAATATATATTTCTTATAATCTCCTGAGTTATTGTTATGGTTTAGGGCAAACTGTATAGTGTTGTTTTTGCTCTTCACTATTTTTTGATTTTGGACCAGAATTGAATGCAATACTCAAGGTGAGATTGTACCATGAAGCAACACAGAGGCATTACAATATTCTTGGTCTTTATTTTGCATCCCTTTCCTAATAAATCCTAGCATCCTGTTTGCTTTTTAGGCCACCACCACACACTGGGCAAAACATTTCAGGGTATTGTCTACAATGACATCTAGATCTTTTTTCTTGAGTGCAGTCTCACTGAAAAAGGAGGCTTTAGCTTTGTCAGTGCTCTAAAACAACACCATATCAGCATAAAGGGGGAGGGGGGAGGGACTTGGTCCCACTAAGTGTCACCCAAGCTCCTGCTAAATCTTCATGATAAGTAAAAAGGAGCTAAAAGCTAACTATTAAGAAATCCCCTGCTCAACTGACTCCAGAAACCACTGGGTCAGGAGCTGGCTGAGAAGCTGCACAATCCATCAACCATCTACTTGGAGACAGAGAATATACTGAACTTGCTATGGCTGCACAATACCTTCAAAGGGTGACTCACACAAAGAACTATTTTTATTCTGTCTCCACCCGCTGGTCGACAGACATAACATTTGTCTGAACTAGTCTGATAAGATGTTAAGGAATAATCTATTATAAGACACGAGGCATATTTTCAAAGCACTTAGCCTTCCAAAGTTCCAGGTCAAGTACTTCAGATGGCAGGCATTCAGTGGCTCAAAAGGAGGTTTCATCAGCTGGGTGAGAACGACATTGAGATCCCATGACACTGTAGGAGGCTTGACAGGGGGCTTTGACAAAAGCAAACCTCTCATGAAGCGAACAACTAAAGGCTGTCCTGAGATCGGCTTACCTTCCACACGGTAATGGTATGCACTGATTGCACTAAGGTGAACCCTTACAGAGTTGGTCTTGAGACCAGACTCAGACAAGTGCAGAAGGTATTCAAGCAGGGTCTGTGTAGGACAAGAGCGAGGATCTAGGGCCTTGCTGTCACACCAGACGGCAAACCTCCTCCATTGAAAGAAGTAACTCCTCTTAGTGGAATCTTTCCTGGAAGCAAGCAAGATGCGGGAGACACCCTCTGACAGACCCAAAGAGGCAAAGTCTACGCCCTCAACATCCAGGCCGTGAGAGCCAGAGACTGGAGGTTGGGATGCAGAAGCGCCCCCTCGTCCTGTGTGATGAGGGTCGGGAAACACTCCAATCTCCACGGTTCTTCGGAGGACAACTCCAGAAGAAGGGGGAACCAGATCTGACGCGGCCAAAAAGGAGCAATCAGAATCATGGTGCCTCGGTCTTGCTTGAGTTTCAACAAAGTCTTCCCCACCAGAGGTATGGGAGGATAAGCATACAGCAGACCCTCCCCCCAGTCCAGGAGGAAGGCATCCGATGCCAGTCTGCCGTGGGCCTGAAGCCTGGAACAGAACTGAGGGACTTTGTGGTTCACTCGAGATGCGAAGAGATCCACCAGGGGGGTGCCCCACGCCTGGAAGATCTGTCGCACTACTTTGGAACTGAGCGACCATTCGTGAGGTTGCATGATCCTGCTCAATCTGTCGGCCAGACTGTTGTTTACGCCTGCCAGGTATGTGGCTTGGAGCACCATGCCATGCCGGCGAGCCCAGAGCCACATGCTGACGGCTTCCTGACACAGGGGGCGAGATCCGGTGCCCCCCTGCTTGTTGACATAGTACATGGCAACCTGGTTGTCTGTCTGAATTTGGATAATTTGGTGGGACAGCCGATCTCTGAAAGCCTTCAGAGCGTTCCAGATCGCTCGTAACTCCAGAAGATTGATCTGCAGATCGCGTTCCTGGAGGGACCAGCTTCCTTGGGTGTGAAGCCCATCGACATGAGCTCCCCATCCCAGGAGAGACGCATCCGTGGTCAGCACTTTTTGTGGCTGAGGAATTTGGAAAGGACGTCCCAGAGTCAAATTGGACCAGATTGTCCACCAATACAGGGATTCGAGAAAACTCGTGGACAGGTGGATCACGTCTTCTAGACCCCCAGCAGCCTGATACCACTGGGAGGCTAGGGTCCATTGAGCAGATCTCATGTGAAGACGGGCCATGGGAGTCACATGAACTGTGGAGGCCATGTGGCCCAGCAATCTCAACATCTGCCGGGCTGTGATCTGCTGGGACGCTCGCACCCGCGAGACGAGGGACAACAAGTTGTTGGCTCTCGCCTCTGGGAGATAGGCGCGAGCCGTCCGGGAATCCAGCAGAGCTCCTATGAATTCGAGTTTCTGCACTGGGAGAAGATGGGACTTTGGGTAATTTATCACAAACCCCAGTAGCTCCAGGAGGCGAATAGTCATCTGCATGGACTGCAGGGCTCCTGCCTCGGATGTGTTCTTCACCAGCCAATCGTCGAGATATGGGAACACATGCACCCCCAGCCTGCGAAGTGCCGCTGCTACCACAGCCAGGCACTTTGTGAACACCCTGGGCGCAGAGGCGAGCCCAAAGGGTAGCACACAGTACTGGAAGTGGCGTGTGCCCAACTGAAATCGCAGATACTGTCTGTGAGCTGGCAGTATCGGGATGTGTGTGTAGGCATCCTTTAAGTCCCGAGAGCATAGCCAATCGTTTTGCTGAATCATGGGGAGAAGGGTGCCCAGGGAAAGCATCCTGAACTTTTCTTTTACGAGATATTTGTTCAGGGCCCTTAGGTCTAGGATGGGACGCATCCCCCCTGTTTTCTTTTCCACAAGGAAGTACCTGGAATAGAATCCCAGCCCTTCTTGCCCAGATGGCACGGGCTCGACCGCATTGGCGCTGAGAAGGGCGGAGAGTTCCTCTGCAAGTACCTGCTTGTGCTGGAAGCTGTAAGACTGAGCTCCCGGTGGACAATTTGGAGGTTGGGAGGCCAAATTGAGGGTGTATCCTTGCCGGACTATTTGCAGAACCCACTGATCGGAGGTTATGAGAGGCCACCTTTGGTGAAAAGCTTTCAACCTCCCTCCGACTGGCAGGTCGCCCGACACTGACACTTGGATGTCGGCTATGCTCTGCTGGAGCCAGTCAAAAGCTCGCCCCTTGCTTTTGCTGGGGAGCCGCGGGGCCTTGCTGAGGCGCACGCTGCTGACGAGAGCGAGCGCGCTGGGGCTTAGCCTGGGCCGCAGGCTGTCGGGAAGGAGGATTGTACCTACGCTTACCAGAAGTATAGGGAACAGTCTTCCTTCCCCCAAAAAATCGTCTACCTGTAGAGGTAGAAGCTGAAGGCTGCCGGCGGGAGAACTTGTTGAATGCGGTGTCCCGCTGGTGGAGAGACTCTACCACCTGCTCGACTTTTTCTCCAAAAATGTTGTCCGCACGGCAAGGCGAGTCCGCAATCCGCTGCTGGAGTCTATTCTCCAGGTCGGCGGCACGCAGCCATGAGAGCCTGCGCGTCACCACACCTTGAGCAGCGGCCCTGGACGCAACATCAAAAGTGTCATAAACTCCTCTGGCCAGGAATTTTCTGCACGCCTTCAGCTGCCTGACCACCTCCTGAAAAGGCTTGGCTTGCTCAGGGGGAAGAGCATCAACCAAGCCCGCCAACTGTCGCACATTATTCCGCATGTGTATGCTCGTGTAGAGCTGGTAAGACTGAATTTTGGCCACGAGCATAGAGGAGTGGTAGGCCTTCCTCCCAAAGGAGTCTAAGGTTCTAGAGTCTTTGCCCGGGGGCGCCGAAGCATGCTCCCTAGAACTCTTAGCCTTCTTCAGGGCCAGATCCACAACTCCAGAGTCGTGAGGCAACTGGGTGCGCATCAGCTCTGGGTCCCCATGGATCCGGTACTGGGACTCGATCTTCTTGGGGATGTGGGGATTAGTTAAAGGCTTGGTCCAGTTCGCCAGCAATGTCTTTTTGAGGACATGGTGCAGGGGAACAGTGGACGCTTCCTTAGGTGGAGAAGGATAATCCAGGAGCTCAAACATTTCAGCCCTGGGTTCGTCCTCCACAACCACCGGGAAGGGGATGGCCGTAGACATCTCCCGGACAAAGGAAGCAAAAGACAGACTCTCGGGAGGAGAAAGCTGTCTTTCAGGAGAGGGAGTGGGATCAGAAGGTAGACCCTCAGACTCCTCGTCAGAGAAATATCTGGGGTCTTCTTCTTCCTCCCACGAGGCCTCACCCTCGGTGTCAGACACAAGTTCACGGACCTGCGTCTGCAACCGTGCCCGGCTCGACTCCGTGGAGCCACGTCCACGATGGGGGCGTCGAGAGGTAGACTCCCTCGCCCGCATCGGCGAAGCTCCCTCCGCCGACGTAGTCGGGGAGCCCTCCTGGGAGGTGGCCGCAGTCGGCACCGCACGCGGTACCGACGTCGGGGACCTCACCCCGGGCGATGGGCCAGCCGGCGCCACGCTCGACGGTACCGGAGGCGCAAGCACCGCCGGTACCGGAGGGGTAGGGCGCAACAGCTCCCCCAGAATCTCTGGGAGAACGGCCCGGAGGCTCTCGTTCAGAGCGGCTGCAGAGAAAGGCATGGAGGTCGATGCAGGCGTCGACGTCAGAACCTGTTCCGGGCGTGGAGGCTGTTCCGGGCTGTCCAGAGTGGAGCGCATCGACACCTCCTGAACAGAGGGTGAGCGGTCCTCTCGGTGCCGATGCCTGCTGGGTGCCGACTCCCTCGGCGACCCAGAGCTCTCGGTGCCGACGCGGGGAGGGGACCGGTGTCGATGCTTCTTCGACTTCTTCCGAAGCATGTCACCGGAGCTCCCCGGCACCGACGAGGAGGACGTAGAATCCAGCCGTCGCTTCCTCGGGGCCGAGGCCGAAGGAGGTCGGTCTCGGGGGGGCTGTACCGCAGGAGCCCTCAGGGTAGGAGGAGACCCACCCGAGGGCTCACCGCCACCAGCAGGGGAATGGACAGCCCTCACCTGCACTCCACTCGATGCACCACCGTCCGACGACATCAGGAGACGAGGTCCCGGTACCACCGACGTCGATGCAGCTATCCGATGTCTCGGCGCCGATGCAGAGGGCCGATGCCTCGATGCACTCGATGCACTGGCAGCCAAGGAAGAAGGTCTGGACGCTGATGACGTCGATGCACACGATGACCCCGGTGCCGATGCCGACGAAGAGCCCGAGAACAAAACGTTCCACTGGGCCAATCTCGCTACTTGAGTCCGCCTTTGTAAGAGGGAACACAGACTACAGTTCTGGGGACGGTGCTCGGCCCCCAGACACTGAAGACACGAAGAGTGCCTATCAGTGAGCGAGATTACCCGGGCGCACTGGGTGCACTTCTTGAAGCCGCTGGAAGGCTTCGATGTCATGGGCGGAAAAATCACGCCGGCGAAGTCAAAATCCGAAATGACGAATTTGGAGCACCAAAACTTTAAGGGAGAAAAATCTCGACCGAGGCCGAAAAGAGGCCTACCCCGACAACGAAAGAAAACTTACCGGGGCAAAAACTGGAAACACGGGAAGGGGCAAACGAAACCCAAGGGGGTTTCCGGAGCACTTTCCAAACGAAAAGAAACTTTTCCGAAGAAAAAACACGTCGATTTAGAAAACGGACGCGCGAGGTCGACTCTCCGGGGCTCGACACGACAAAAACACAGCCGTACCGAGTGCGGACGAAAGAAGACTGGCCGGCTCGAGCCGGTTTCGGGCGGGAAGACGGCCGCGCATGCGCGGTGCGCGCGAGGACTAGAAAAGGACTTTGCTAGGAAGATTCCGATTGGAGGGGCTGCCGAGGACGTCACCCATCAGTGAGAACAAGCAGCCTGCTTGTCCTCGGAGAAAGGCAACTATTAACACTGTCAGTAAATGGTTGATTTTAACCTTTTTGCAATAATAGCCACGTGCTAATTTTCCCTTAGAACGTGAGAACTTACAACACCTATCTCGCTTCAGAAAGAGGTGAGAGGCGCTGCTCGGGTCGTTAATAGGGAGGGGGGTCTCGGTGGAGGGGGGGAGCGGCGTAGTCGACCTCAGGGGGGGCAGCGGGGACGGGGCACGGGGCGCAAGAATGACGGGAGGCGGAGTTAGCTCTGCAGAACACAGGAACAGGAAGGGAGGGGGACCGGGGCAGCTAGCATTTTGCTTTTTCGGGGGGGGGGGGGGGCAAGGCCGTCCATACAGGACGCTCCTGATGTGCGCCCTTGCCCCCTCCCGATCCTTTGTTTTTGGGTTTTGCTGACCGGGTAGCCACGTGTATGTGTTGTGGCTTTTTTTTTTGTTTGTTTTTACGTTTGCAGCATGCGCAGAGCAGCCAGCAAAACGCTTGGCTGCTCTGCGCATGATTTAGGGGCCGATTACCGATGTGTATTGTGATTCTTTGATACATTGTACGTTTGAATACCGATCTGAGCATGTGTGACTTTTTTGTTTGGTGCATTCTTCGTTTTTTAAAAATCGTTAGGGACTTTAACGATTTTGATTTTTTTACGTTTGGTTGCTGCATCTGCCTCAAAGTGACATCTATTTCTTACAATGTTGTGTGGTTTTGTAGACATCCACCTAAAAGGTTACTGAGATGTCAAATTTGAAACACTACCCAAAAGTTAGAGTTTCAAAGAGGCAAGAGACCAGTTTTTTCTCAGAAATTCAGCAAGAGGCAAGAGACCAGTTTTTTCTCAGAAATTCAGCCATTAACATTTTAGCGCTGTATCCTTTTTCAACTCTGGGTATTTTAATTAAAACAATCTTCTTTTTACAACATTTTGTTTGCTATCAACATATAATGACATCATGGATGACACTGAAAGCATTTAGGGCCAAGCTGATCTTTCTTATGCCCTCCCGCACCAAGTAGGGGACCTACCAGTTCTTTATCCTTGTCCCTGGAGAGGTCAAGAGAAATAAAACACACACACGAGATGAATATATGAAAAAAAGCAATGCAGAGCAACCTCCTGAGCCTTCTGAATTGCGAAGGTTCTACAGGACTGGCTCAGAGATACACTTCAGCCCTCTTCCTTTTATTGGTAAGCAATCAATGCCACATCATCATTATTTTCAGAAACTAATCACATGTTATAAGTGTCACGTGGAAAGCATTACTCATTAATCATTACCTTTCTTATGAAAGTTTATCAGAATCATGGAAATTTGTTCTAATATCAGGATATGTCAGCAGTTGTCCATCCAGCATATTAATAACAAGTCTGATCACCACCCATATTTATCTTTCCAATTCACGTGTCAAATATCTGGCCGAGCAACGTATCTTTGGTCCCGTAATGCTGACAAAGCTATGATTTCCCAAAAACAAGCTATAATTAAATGTACTGATCATGGACACGGCTTAGTTCCTTGTTCTTTATCATTCTGCTAGCCTCAGCTGTTGATTTAGAAATACGTGTTATTTCTAGCTTTTATTTCCAGTTATTATAACATTAGTTTAATTTTCCAGTAATTATTTTAGTTACTGTAAGCTTCATCCAGCTGCAAGCTTTTGTCTCCCCTGATTTAACTGTTATATTAAGTTACTGGGCAGATCCTCAATCATTCTCAACCCAGACCCGGGGGTCTCTATTCTCAGACAGATTTTCCAGACCATCAACATCAGTGAGTAATCAAATTATGTCAGAAACTGAGATTTGTGACAGCAGTTTGTAAAAATTAAAAACCTCTTATATGAGACAAGAGATTCCTATGTAATTTGGTGTCAATGAAGCAAATGGATATCGCTTTGTGCATATAAATTTAATTAATTTTCGGTGAAGGTTCAAGATTGTTATTGCAAAATGTTTAGGGGACTCACTTTTTCCAGACACAGTGTATATGCTCTTACTTAGATACTGTTCCTGTTCTGTTCCATAGTTTATCAGGTTTGGTGTGTGTATTTGAATACACCTGTCTGGGTATGTAATTAGCTTTTTATATTTTTAATCCTTTGGTGCCCTTATGTTTTATTTTAAGTAATAGCCTTTTTCATATATATTTCCTGTTGGTTAACTTTTACACATTCTAGTTTCTTTCATTTAAAATTTTATACATGTGTATAATTTATAATTTGAGAAATCAGAGTATGATTTTATCAATATTGTTTGAATTATGCACAGAAACAGTAATGGTAGGTCTTCTAATCGGAACTACATCTCCTCATGGATAAAGATAAGCAAATGTTCATTATGCAGCTAGACTTATCATCTGCCTTTGACCTGGTAAACCATGAAATCCTCTTAGAAATGCTCAAAGGAGTGGGAGACAGAGTACTTAATTGGTTCTCAGAATTTCTAACACACAGATCCATTCAAGTCAAATGGCAACAATCCCAATTTCAACCATGGCCCATGAAACAGAGTTCCACAAGGCTCCCCACTCTCCCCTATTCTCCTTAATGTCTATCTCAGAGACATAGGGAAGATATTAACTCCATATAAAATCAAATATTACGCCTATGCGGATGACATTATCCTTTTTTTCCCAGGAACAAACCTATCATCAGTATAGTCACTGATGAAAGAAGTCTTCATGGTACTATACAAGTTGTTTTGCTCCCTGAAACTGAAAATCAACCCCATCAAAACCAACATATTATCGGTGGGAAACAAAACAGCAAGAACCCAACATACTGCCTGAACTGGCAGGAACAACAATCCCACTGAAAAATGAAATCAAATACCTGGGAGTATGTTCAGACTTACACTTCAATAAGTCCTCGCAGATAAACAACCCAATACGTAAAAGCTTCTTTAAATTAAAACTGACATATGAAATATCTACTTGACCAAATCCACTATAGTACAGGCGCTATGGTCCTTAAAGGACTCAACTACTGCAACATAGTATATTTAGGCCTACCAAACAAATCCCTCAAATGACTACAAATAGTAAAACATGCAGCAACTAAATGGATAGGAGGTCACTGGTCTGATCATTCTGAACCATTTCATATCAAGCTACACTGGCTACCTATTAAAGCAAGAATAGAATTCAAGCTACTACTAACAGTGATCTTTAAAGGTCTCTATGGCCTCACACTACCCTACATTTGAAACCTCATCCAACCACACGATCCCTCAAGGAAATCAAACTGGTTATACTAGCTACACAAGAAAGCAGACAAGAAAACTCACACTAAAATTACAGGCAAAGAAGCAGAACTGTGGAACTCGCTGCCATGAGAAATAAGATTAATAACAAAATATCTACATTTTAGATGCTCAAAAATTTGTCTATTCCAGAAACACTTTGGCGAAACCACAGAAAATCCTATCCCACCTGGACGCAAGACGTGGAAGATAAAGTATGAAACTACCTGATGAACCCTGACAGAACACTCACAAAATGGAACCCTAACCCGTCCTGCTACAAAACAGTTAAGGGACTGACAGACTATGAGGCATATTTTCAAAGCACTTAGCCTTCCAAAGTTCCACAGAAACTTATGGAACTTTGGAAGGCTAAGTGCTTTGAAAATATGCCTCTATGGGTCCTAAAGACTATCATGTTTAAATTTCAAGATGTGATTCTTACTATGTTAGCCTCTATAAACAGTTAATCCTTATAATGTTAGCCCTATATTCTCAGTTAATCCTAACATAGTCATAATTTAAACAGGTTAGCTATTTTTATTTAAGATGTAGTGTAATCATGCTTGCTGTATATTGAATGGCTCCACTGTAAGATATTAATATTAATTAATTTTATTGACACTGTTAAATGTAAACTGCTTAGAACTTGTCGGTGAATCAAGTTAAAAATGCCAAATTAAATTAAATTTTTGTTATCAGAATTATATTGTTCTTATCCTAACAGTACCGACTTGAACCCAACACAGCCCAGGGAAAGGCAAAACTTGGCCAAGTCAGGCACTTTGTTCTATGCCCCACCTGTATTGTTGCTATTTGAATACATTTTATTCTTGTACTATATTGAATCACTTTGATCTGCTCTCTTTTTTGCCATTATAACTCTAGCAGACTGCTTGTCTGTTTGCTTTCTGGGACCTTCTTTTTTGATGGGCATGGTCGCTAAGAAAAAATACATAACTGTGTTTGTGTTTACTGCAATTTCTTGAAATACCACAGTATTTTAACAAGCAGGTCACTGCAGTTAACAATACTAAAATGTCAGGTACAGAAAAGAACAACAAAAATTTAACAGAATAGTAATATACATTCATAAAAAAAAAAAACTATGAGAGGAATAGAGAACAGCAGGACAGGGACTGCACCAGCAATTATACCAAAGCTAGGCCATAGGTTCTTTAAAAAAAAAAAAAAAATTTTTTTGAGATAAGTCTTAAATTTTGACAAAGAGGACTCAGATCGCATATATGGTATAATAGAGTTCCGTAATTTTGGTGCCATGAAAAAAAAAATGCTTTATTCTAGTGAGTTCAAAACAGGCTTATTTAGGTAAGGGTAAAACTAGTGGTGGTATGTGTATTGTGAGAGGGTAGGTGAAAGGGGATCCAGGAAGGCACGCAGAAGGGGGGTGCAGGCAACCGTGGAACCCCAACAGGGCAGACTTCATGTGCACAACACCCACATTCAGAAAGCTGCGCTACCGGAGGCAGAGAGGTTGGCCGGGTTAAGGAAGAAGAGGAGGAACTACCAGTCCCAGAATCCCTCTCTTCCCCACCCGGCTGTGCAAGAGTTAGGGGAGGAGATAGAAGATTGGGAAATGGTCTCTGAGGAAGGTGATGAGGGCCAGCTGGAGAGGTTGGGGGCGGGGGAAGTTGAAGAGGAGGATAAAATGGAGGTTACTGAAGGACTAGAGGAGGAACAGATGGAGATTGGAGCTCTGGCTCAAACCCGAAAAGCTGCTGTAAGAGGGTGGCTAGCTGTGCCTTGGAGAGACTGGTGGAAGACCAGAGGAGAGAGACTGAGGCGCTGGGGGAGATCTCTACTAAAGAGGAAACAGGTGCAGCCCCTGGGAGAGAAAGAGGGCAGGGCACAATTGAAACCCCAGTCTGAACCAGGTGGGACCAAAGCTGTGTAGCTGTGCTGTAAGAAAGAAACTGTTTCATACTGGAGAGGTCTGGGCCTGCAACCTACCAAGCTATTGTGTTTTCTTTCTGATAATGTACTGTTCCCTAAAAGAAGTAATTTTGGCTAAAGTGAAGTTATATGGACTGTTTAAACCCTGAATGAGACTTTGGCAGCAAACCTTAACAACCTGGGAGTAAGGTGTTTTCCTTTTGTGTCTATGCTGAATGGAAGCAAGAAAATAAAGTTTTTTTTTCTATAAACGTTTTGCCTTGATTGAGCCTCTGTGGAAACAATAGAGAGAGGAGGAAGTCCTGCAAGCTCTCACTGGGTCTGGCGCTGAGTTCCCAGAACAGGCCAAGGTGGTGTGGAGCGAGGCAACAGTCGGGTGAAGAAGGAAGCTAAGCAGGGTCGAGCCCGGCTGGGTCCTGGAAGGGAGACCCAGCGACAGTATATGTACACCTTGTAATGTGAATGGACAGACAACAAACCCCTCCCACAAAGGTACTCTCACTTGTGAAAAGCACTAAGAGCACAGAAAGAGATACCACAGCAAGCCCCAGGAGACCAGCAGAAAGGGAGGAAGTCACATCATCCTGAAGAGAGAAGGGAAAGAGAAACTGACTTTTATAAAAGTGCTGGTCTTACCCTGCTAAGTGGACCTGTGCCCAAACAGTAAATTTGGGGGCACGATGGAGCAAAGTTTCCATTTAGTACCTTTGTAAGGTCTCTCCTTGGCTTACCTTGCTGGCGGGCTTGCTCGCAGCTCAAGTAGCTGATTCCTTATTTACAGTCACTGCAATTTTCTACTGGATAATTGTATGGGGTTTTTTTGTTTGTTTTTCTTTAACCTTTCAGAAGGCACTACAATTGATTGCCAATTTGTTACAATTTTGATATATTACTCTAAGCTCACACCAGATTATTGACATGAACATTTAAAATATTTATGAATATCAACAAGGCAAGCTATTGGTAGTTCTCTAGAATTAAAGAAGCAGAACATAATTAAGAACTATACAACAATACATCTCATGTGCATTACTCATATCAAGTAAACATCAAGTAAACATCCTGAAAGCTTGTTTTGCAACTCAATTTCACTTACATTTTCATTTTCAAAGAAATATTTTTCATTTCCTCCAGAGCCTTGCCAGGCCACCTGCAAAATGGCATAACAGAATTAAAACACAGAATGTATCACTGTCCTCAAAATGTAGCCGAGGTTTGACTGAAAAACTGTGAAACACTTGAAAGCAAGATAATCACACCTAAGCAAACAGTTTTGAAACATAAAAGCGAGGACACTTACTTGCAGGAGGTATTCTCAGAAGACAGCAGGCCTTATAGTCTCACGACCTGCGTTGCCCACTCCAGAACTTATAATCAGCTTATAAGATCTTTGTGGAGTGTGAGTCACACTCCACTGTGCATGCACGAGCGCCTTCCCGCCTGCCAAGACAGCGCGGGACCCACAGTACAATACTATAGCATATGAAAACAAAAACAAGAGACAACTCCAAGGGGAGTTGGGCGCGTTGTGAGATTATAAAACCTGCTGTCCTCGGAGAATACCTGCTACAGATAAGCATCTTTGCCTTCTCAGAGGACAAGCAGGCTGATTATTCTCACATGTGGGGTATCCCTAGCATCCAGGCTCACTCAAAACAATGAACACTGGTCAACTGGGCCTCGCAACAGCGAGGACATAACATAGATTAACCTGAAACTATATACAGCTAGCTGAGAGTGCAACCTGGAACAGAATAAAAACGGGCCTAGGTGGGTGGAGTTGGATTCTAAACCCCAAACAGATTCTGCAACACGGACTGCCAAACCTACTGACGTGTTGGGTATCCTACTGAAGACAGTAGTGACATGTGAATGTGAGGACTGATGACCACATTGCAGCCTTGCAAATCTCTTCAATGGAGGCTGACTTTAAAGTGAGCCACCGACGCAGCCATGGCTCTAACATTGTGAGCTATGACATGGCCCACCAGAGTCAGCCCAGCTTGGGCATAAGTGAAGGAAATGCAATCTGCCAGCCAATTTGAGATGGTGCGTTTTCCGATGGCGACTCCCCTCCTGTTGGGATCGAAAGAAAAAAATAACTGGGCGGACTGTCTGAAGGGCCTCATCCGCTCCACGTAAAAGGCCAATGCTCTCTTGCAGTCCAAGGTGTGCAAACTGCTTTCGCCAGGGTGGACATGAGGTTGGGAAAAAAAGGTTGGCAAGACAATTGACTGGTTCAGATGGAACTCCGACACCACTTTCGGTAGGAACTTAGGGTGCGTGCGGAGGTTTACTCTGTTGTGATTAAACTTAGTATAAAGTGCATCCACCACAAGGGCCTGAAGTTCACTGACCCTACGAGCTGAAGTAACAGCCACCAAGAAAATGACCTTCCAGGTCAAGTACTTCAGATGGCAGGTGGCTCAAAAGGAGCTTTCATCAGCTGGGTGAGAACAACGTTGAGATCCCATGACACTGGTGGAAGTTTGACAGGGGGCTTTGACAAAAGCAAACCTCTCATAAAGCGAACTAAAGGCTGTCCAGAGATAGGTTTACCCTCTACATGCCGATGATAAGCACTAATTCCTAACTACACGCTCATATCAAGTGACATCAAATTCGACTACATCAGCCACATGGACACCTGAATGTGGAGTTCCACAGGGATCTCCCCTCTCACCGACTATATTCAACCTAATGATGACACCCTTGGCCAAACTACTATCAAAGCAAAACCTCAACCCTTACATTTACGCTGATGATGTAACGATCTACATCCCATTCAAACAAGACCTAAAAGAAATTTCCAATGAAATCAACCAAAGTCTACATATCATGCACTCCTGGGCAGATGCCTTTCAGTTAAAACTCAATGCAGAAAAAACCCAATGCCTAATACTCACCTCTCAACACAACACGAGCAAATTTACCACCATCAACACACCAAAACGAAATCTACCAATTTCGGAAACCCTGAAAATTCTTGGAGTCACCATTGACCGGCACCTAACACTTGAGAATCACACGAAAAACACAACCAAAAAGATGTTCCACTCAAGGTGGAAATTAAAAAGAGTAAAACCATTCTTCCCAAGAACCGTTTTCCGCAAACTGGTACAATCATTAGTACTCAGTCACCTAGACTATTGCAACTCACGCTACGCTGGCTGCAAAGAGCAAATACTCAAAAAACTCCAGACAGCCCAGAACACAGCAGCCAGACTCATATTTGGAAAACCAAAATACGAAAGTGCAAAACCCGTACGAGAGAAGCTACACTGGTTACCACTCAAAGAACGCATCACGATCAAAGTATGTACCCTAGTACATAAAATCATCCATGGCGAGGCCCCAGCCTACATGTCAGACCTGATAGACCTACCACCCAGGAATGCTAAAAGATCATCTCACACATTCCTTAATCTTCATTTCCCCAACTGTAAAGGCCTAAAATATAAACTAATGAGAACGCAATTCTGGAACGCATTGCCACGTAACCTAAAAGTGATCTATGAACTGACCAACTTCCGCAAACTGCTGAAGACCCATCTCTTCGACAAGATTTACTACAAAGATCAAAACATGTGAAATTCCCACATATATCTAGTAATGTTAAGAATGCCTTATATCACTATCATGTATTCCACTACCATGTAACCCAAAATACTTCTGTAACACTAAACATCAATTCTCCTCTCATTTCCACTATCCATGATGTATTGTAAGCCACATTGAGCCTGCAAAGAGGTGGGATAATGTGAGATACAAATGCAATAAATAAATAAAATAAAAATGAGGTGAACTCTTACGGAGTTGATCTTGAGAGCAGACTCTTGACAAGTGTAGAAGGTATTCAAGCAGGTTCTGTGTAGGACAAGAAAGAGGATCTAGGGCCTTGCTGTCACACCAGACGGCAAACCTCCTCCATTTGAAAGAGTAACACCTCTTCGTGAAATCTTTTCTAGAAGCAAGACCCGGGAGACACCCTCTGAAAGACCCAAGGAGGCGAATTCTAAGCTCTCAACATCCAGGCCGTGAGAGCCAGAGACTGGAGATGAGGATGTAGAAGTGACCCCTCGTTCTGGGTGATGAGGGTTAGAAAACACTCCAATCGCCACAGTTCTTTGGAGGACAACTCCAGAAATAGAGAGAAACAAATCTGGCGCGGCCAGAAGGGTGAAATCAGGATCATGGTTCCGTGGGCTTGCTTGAGTTTCAGCAAAGTCTTCCCTACTAGAGGTATGGGAGGATACGCATACAGAAGGCCTGATCCCCAATGAAGGAGAAATGCATCTGACACTAGTCTGTCGTGGGCCTAAAGCCTGGAACAGAACTGAGGGACCTTGTGATTGATCTGAGTGGCAAAAAGATCCACCGAGGGGGTGCCCCACGCTCCGAAGATCTTGCGGGCTACGCCCATATTCAGTGACCACTCGTGAGGTTGCATTACCCTGCTCAGTCTGTCGGCCAGACTATTGTTTACACCTGCCAGATAAGTAGCTTGGAGAAACATGCCATGATGGCGTGCCCAAAGCCACATCTGAACAGCTTCCTGACACAGAGGGTGAGATCCGGTGCCCCGATTGTTGGTGCGGGTTATAAGACACACTAAGCCTGAAAGCAGAGTTGAGCTTCCATTCCGCAGGGGGCGTCTGAGGCCTTTGCTACTGAATTCCTGCTAGAAATGGACTCCATAACTTGGCACTCTCTGGTGCGAGTGCGAGGGGAGACTTAGATGAAGCGTGTGTGGGTGAATGCAGTATATTTACAACCAGACCTCAACTCTGGAGTTTGTACTAGTTGGGCTTGGGAGACCCGACATTCAGAACATGGAGCAAGATGGAGCTGAGGGTTGGCAGTGAACTTATGGGACATTTGTTGCTGATCATTTAAGAGGGAGTTCTCATGGTTTGATTCTGTTAAAATAGCAGTGTACATGTGAAGGCCGGAGTGTATGGGGGGGGGGGGGGGGTTATCCCATGGTTTTTGTTTTTTCTTCTCTCCCTTTTCCCCTCTCCTATTAAGGTCAAAAAGAAAATGTTCCGGAGAGAGGGGGACAAACATGTCAGATTGAGGGCAGTGAGCCTTCAACAAGGAGCCAACTTGGGAGTCGGGTCTAATTGGGGAGGGGATTCTCTGGCTCCCAAGACTGAGAGAAAGGGTGCATGGTAGGTTGGAAGCTGGTGTAACGTCATTAAGATGAGGGGATCTCACAATTTGAAGTTATATATACAGCTTACTTTGTTGGGCAACTGTGTGCTTAGGAGTGAGCGAATGTGAGAGATCCACCCCTAGTTTCCCCCCCCCCCCCCCTCTACTCCTCTCTTCTCTCTTACTTCTTATTCCTCTCTTGGAGAATGATGATTAGCTCATGGACATTATCAGTAGGGAGGGGTTCTTGGGGAAAAGCTCCTAGTCTGTTTGATGGGTAGTTCTGGGCTCAGGAGCTGGGAGGTTCCGGTAGTTTAGTGGAACGTGTGGTGTTATAGGGTTGGGAAGGTTCAGGGGGATGGGGGGAGGGTAGGGGATTGGGGAGGGAGGATGAGGGGCGGGACAGTGCAGTGTCCAATAACTTAGGGAGAACTCAACTGGATCTAAGCTTGGGGGGTTGGTTTGATCACATTCTGGGGAGGGGGGGGTGGAGGCTGGGACATCTTTCCGGGATAATTATGGCAAGGCTGATCACTAGCGGGAACTATATTCTTTCTGAGCGCGAGGGGATAGGTTAAATGTCTAGTTTGAAGTTCACTACTTGGAATGTTAGTGGAATACGCTCTCTGATCAATAGCCAGACACTGTTAAAAGCTCTTAACAATAGGGGGACCTCCTTTGCCTTCCTACAGGACTCACCTCCCCACGGTGGAACATGCAAAATTGAAAAAATGGTGGGTAGGAGAAATTTTTGCGGCGCCAGCAGTGGGCAGGAGGGGGGGGGGGGAAGTGGTGATCCTGATCAGAAAGGGACTAAATCTGGAGACCAAAAGGGTTGTGGTGGATCCGGAGGGCAGGTTTGTTCTAGCCTCGGTGATATTGGAGCAACAACCTCTTTTGCTGTGTAATCTTTATGCTCCAAATGTTTTTGAGAAAAAGTTTTTTGTGCGGGTAATTCATGAGATTCTTGAAATGGGTGAGGCGCAGATAGTAGTGTGTGTGGGGGGGGGATCTGAATGATGCGGTGGACCCTACCTTAGATCGTTCCAAGCCAACGGACAGGGAATTGGCTAGGACAGAACGAGAGGTGAATTTATTGAGCTCTGCGTTGGGTTTGGTGGACGTATGGAAAGAGACTACACGCATGTATCTAGAGTACACTCTAAGATGTCTAGAATAGATTATCTGTTGCTTTCTAGGGAGCTACTAACTCAGGTGGTTGATGTAAGGATAGCCCCGATAACGATCTCAGACCATGCTTGGGTAGAGTTAGGGATGCAGGGGGGAGGCTCTACGATCTCAGGGAGTACATGAAGATTTCCATCCTTCCTTCACAGGGACAGTCACTTTTTGCCGTATTTGTTTACCAAATGGGAGCTTTATAGGGAGTCTAATGGAAATCATAAATCCAACCCAATCTTGTTTTGGGAGGCGGCGAAGGCGGTCCTCCGAGGAGACATCTCCTATGTTAGTTTCCAGAGGAAGGTGAGGTGTAGGGAAGTGCTCCGGTTGGAAAAGAGAGTAACTTCTCTTCGCAAGCAATATGGGGCAGATCATTCCTTGCGGATTAAGAGGCAATTGCTGGAAGCTCAACAAGCTCTGAATTATTGCTTGCCCAGGCAAAGAAATCTTGGGCATACTACAAATTCCAGCTCTATCGGTTTGCGAACAAGAGTAGCAGATTTTTAGCCAGGCTTGTGCATGGTAGAACAGGGCATCATAAAATATCCACGATGCTAGATTCAACGGGAGTTCGGAAACACGAGGATGGGGCTATCAATAAGACCCTCTCCGAGTTTTTTGCTAGGCTTTATGAGCAGCAGACGCCACCTCCGGTAGTCAGTGAGGTATATTTATCCAGTTTGGATCTGCCTAAAGTTACGGAGTCGGAGTTAGGTCAGTTGATTGCACCTATAATGGCAGAAGAAGTGGAAAGAGTAATTAGACAGAATGCCTTGGGAAAGGCCCCAGGTGCGGATGGTTTGTGTAATGAGTTTTACAAATTATTACAGTCGGACATAAGTCCAGTTTTAGCAGATGTCTTTAATAATTTTATACAACAGGAGCAGTTATTTCCGCATCTTAACACGGCTCAAATTATAGTACTTCCGAAGCCAGGTAGGCCGGCGGATTGCCCAGATTCATATTGCCCAATCTCGTTGCTTAATACGGAGGTAAAAATTTTGGCCAAGATCATGGTTAATGGGTTGTCGCAAATTCTTCACTCCTTGGTGGCCGAGCCGCAGGTGGGGTTCACATGCGGGAGGGTGACCGCGAAAAACATGAGAAGAATTCTAGTGGCTTTGGAAACTATTGGACTAGAGAAAGCTTCAGCCCTACTAATAAGCTTCGATACAGAAAAAGCGTTCGATAGGGTGGAGTGGGGATTCCTTTTTGGGGTGTTCGATGCGTATGGTATAGAGGGCTGGTTTACACAGGCGGTGCAGACCCTGTATTCAGATCCAAAGGCGCAGGTGTGTGCTAATGGCATATTGTCAGATTGGTTCCCTATCAGACGGGGGGGACCCGACAGGGCTGCCCCTTGTCACCACTACTTTTTGTCCTAACCCTGGACCCTCTTTTGAGGGAGATTCAGAATAATCCGGATATTCAGGGGGTGCAGATAGGGAATCTTATTTTCAAATTCGCAGCATTCGCCGATGACTTGTTGTTGCTTATTACGAACCCGCGGTATTCGCTGCCACACCTAATGGAATGCTTGACAGAGTTTCAACTCAATTTAACAAAATCGGAGGCATTGGTGAGTTCCACTATTTTACGGCAGTCGTGGGCAGATGGGTTCCCTTTGAGGTGGGCAAGGGAGTTGTTTCGCTATTTAGGAATACAGTTGTCAATGGACCCATCACTCCTGTATGAGATCAATGTTTCTAAGTTGCTCAGAGAGATGAAGGAGCAGTTGTCACTTTGGTCCATCCTCCCGTTGTCTTTTTTGGGTAGGTGACATCTATATAGAATGACTGTTTTCCCCAGATGGTTGTATGTGTTACAAACCTTACCTATCTGCTTACTGCGAAGGAATTTGGTGATGCTTCAGCGGATAGTGACAAAGTTCTGTTGAGGGGGAAGGAAGCCAAAAATGAAGTGGCACTATTTGATAGGTGCCCAAAAATCAGGAGGGTTGGGGCTTCCCGACCTTCGGGACTGGTTATTGGGAACCACAACATACATAGATGTAGTATTAGAGCAGGATTATTTTCGCCCATGGCACCTAAATTATTTACTTCACATCCCCAGGGAAAGGCTGCCGGAGAGAACTCTTAGGAGTGTGCTGCTTAGACCCCTTTGGTTACTGTGGAGGGCTGTGCTCCCCCTGTGGAATCAATGCCCGACTAGTAGTGTATGGTTGCCTTTACAGGGGAATCCAGATTTTAGGCCAGGCGGAGACAACAGAGTTTTCCAATCCTTGAAAGAGAAGAGGGTATTTTTGCTAGAACATTTAATTAAAGAGGATGGGTCCGTAATGTCATCTCATGATTTTTCGAATCATTGTGAGCAGGGCCCAGGTACGCTTTCGCTTACTGTCAACTAATGCATTGCGCGCGTTCCTTGCTGGGGGGCAGTTTGTCCTCACGCCAGCTGAGAAAATTTTGGAGGGAGACGCTGCAGGCCAGATATCGATTTCTTGGTTTCATGGTGAGTTATGTAGGAAGTCTCAAGTCAAGGACTTACAAGAAGTCGCGGACAGGTGGAGTAAGGATATGGGTAGGACAATCTCGACACAGACGTTACTGTCCTCTCTTAAGAGTGGCTCATATCTGGTGCATAGTGCGGAACTACAGGAGTGCCATTTTCGGACGGTATACAGGGCTTATTTCTCCCAGAGACAGACTTTTGATGCCGGGTTGACGGAAACGCCTTGTTGCAGAAAATGTAAGAGGGCGGAGGCAACCTTCTTCCATGGGATATGGAAATGAAGACAAATTACCTTGCTCTGGACGGCAATAGCTCATTTTCTTCAAGGAGTGGTAGGACGTACAATTATTTTATCATTTGAGAGAGCGGTGTTTAGTATGCCATGCCTGTGGCAGGGGAGAACACAGGGAGAGAAGTTGTTCCTGGGTAAGTCATGCATATTAGGGAGGAAGTACATTCTAAAACCACTGGATCCAGGATCACCCTCCCTCCTTTTGGTATTGGAGGAACAAATCGTATGAACTAATGGTTTTGGAGTCTCTGGGGGGGCAGGTGTGTCACCTGGGAGGCAGCGCAGGTTCCTGGCGATATGGGAGGCCTATTTGAATACCATCTTGCCAAGGGCAAGGAGTCAAATATTGAATCAATTACCCTGGGGGAATTAGGTCCACTTGAGGGGGTAGGAGTGAGATACTTGCAATGTAGAAGGGGGGGGGAAGGGTACATAAGTACATAAGTAGTGCCATACTGGGAAAGACCAAAGGTCCATCTAGCCCAGCATCCTGTCACCGACAGTGGCCAATCCAGGTCAAGGGCACCTGGCACGCTCCCCAAACGTAAAAACATTCCAGACAAGTTATACCTAAAAATGCGGAATTTTTCCAAGTCCATTTAATAGTGGTCTATGGACTTGTCCTTTAGGAATCTATCTAACCCCTTTTTAAACTCCGTCAAGCTAACCGCCCGTACCACGTTCTCCGGCAACGAATTCCAGAGTCTAATTACACGTTGGGTGAAGAAAAATTTTCTCCGATTCGTTTTAAATTTACCACACTGTAGCTTCAACTCATGCCCTCTAGTCCTAGTATTTTTGGATAGCGTGAACAGTCGCTTCACATCCACCCGATCCATTCCACTCATTATTTTATACACTTCTATCATATCTCCCCTCAGCCGTCTCTTCTCCAAGCTGAAAAGCCCTAGCCTTCTCAGCCTCTCTTCATAGGAAAGTCGTCCCATCCCCACTATCATTTTCGTCGCCCTTCGCTGTACCTTTTCCAATTCTACTATATCTTTTTTGAGATACGGAGACCAGTACTGAACACAATACTCCAGGTGCGGTCTGGGGGGGAAGGGAATTGGTTATGGTCATGGGTAGGGGATGGCCCAAGGGTAGTGGCTTCCTTTACAGTTGATGTGGGTATTGTTATAGTTGACACGGTTTTGGGGGGAACACTAGTATAATATAATACATGGGAGAATACCGTCATTGAGGCATTTTGTTGGACTGTAACGCTTGATGATGTTTAAGGTGGAGAGTCGGGGAAGGTTTTAAACAATGGGAAAAGTTAGCTGGTGTTTTCTTTGTTTGTCTCATCAACACTTGTGTATGTAATTTTGCAAATATGGATGCCTGGTTATTATTGGTTAAGGGGGGAGGAAGGGGGGTTGAATCAGGTTGGATTCGTCCTTGTCTTTACATTGCAGGGGGGTTGGCAGGGGGGGGGAATGAAAGTTGGCTTGGTTATCCAAAGTTATTCATACTGAGAATGTACTATATTTGTTTGTTTTTGGATTCTTTAATTTAAAAAAAGTTTGAACATAAAGATGGTTGAAGTTGGGTGGGGGAGGGAGGGAGAAATATTTAAAACTTGAGACGATTATTCACCTGAATGTAATCATTTTCTAGATATGTTGCAATTGATATTGGATGGAGAAACAGTTTGTGAGTGATTTGTCCAATAAAAAGACAAACATAAAAATAAATTCTTGCATAAACAGTAAACAAATGCAATTTTAATAAAAACAGAGATGCATGCTCAAATTTCCCAGCTATTTCAGCTTCAAAAAAAAGTTTTGCATCAGTACTCTGCCGGCAATACAATCCAACTGCCTTCGCAGTCATACATAAAAACACAGCACTGCAATAATCTAGAGCAGGCTAATCAGTGCCTGTACTAAAAATTGAAAATGCTCCTCATAAAACATAGGCCATAACTGCCTAAGAAGCCATGGATTACAAAATCAAGCATGGTACCAGGAAATTGGAAGATGGCCACTGTAAAGCTGATTTTTAAAAAAGGTTATAGAAAAGGTTCTGGACCACATTACAGCCAGCAACCCATAGTAGAATACTAAATTAATGCTCTAGTGTTTTCTGTTCTTTACTTAAAGAGGAAGGGATGGGAGCATAGGGCGGTTGATGAGATTTTGTAGAGGTTTTGAGCTTATTGTTTCTGTTCTCAATAATGTGAAACTGATTCCTCATACTTTTGTAATGCACTTTTACTTAAACCAATAAAGATTTTTTTTTTTTTTTAATGAAAAGGGTTCCAGAGGAGATCCAGAAAGTTATAGACTGGTGAGCCCAATGGCGGTGTCGGGCAAAATGGTAGAGACTATTATAAAGAACAAAATTACAGAGCATATTCAAAAGCATGGATTAATGAGACAAAGCCAACATGGATTTAGTGAAGGGAAATCTTGCCTCACCAATCTATAACATTTCTTTGAAGGGGTGAACAAACATGTGGATAAAGGTGAGCCGTTCGATATAGTGTATCTGGATTTTTAAAAGGCGTGTGACAAAGCACCTTATGAAAGACTCCAGAGGAAATTGGAGAGGCATGGGATAGGAGGTAGTGTTCTATTGCGGATTAAAAACTGGTTAAAAGATAGAAAACAGAGAGTAGGGTTAAATGGTCAGTATTCTTAATGGAGAAGGTTAGATAGTGGGGTTCCCAGATGCCTGTGCTGAGACAGCTGCTTTTTAACATATTTATAAATGATCTAGAGATGGGAGTAACTAGTGAGGTAATTAAATTTCCTGCCGACACAAAGCATTTCAAAGTTGTTAAAACGCATGAGGACTGCAAAAAATTACAATAGGACCTTACGAGATTGGGAGACAGGGCATCTAAATGGCAGATGACGTTTAATGTGAGCAAATGCAAAGCGATTTATGTGGGAAAGAGGAACCCAAATTATAGCTACGTAATGCAAGGTTCCACATTAGAAGTCACCAACCAGGAAAGGGAACTAGGCATTGTCGTTGATGATACATTGAAACCCTCTGTTCACTGTTCCACAGTGGCTAAGAAAGCAAACAGAATGTTAGGCGTTATTAGGAAAGGAATGGAAAACAAAAATGAGGACGTTATAATGCCTTTGTATCGCTCTATAGTGCGACCGCATCTCGAATATTGTGTTCAATTCTGGTCAACGCATCTCAAAAAAGATAGAATTAGAAAAAGTACAGAGAAGCGCAACAACTTCAATATGAAGAAAGGCTAAAGCGGATAGGGTTCTTCAGCTTGCAGAAAATACGGCTGAGGGGAGATATGATAGAGGTCTATAAAATAACGAGTGGAGTGGACTGGGTTGACGTGAATCACTTGTTTACTCTTTCCAAACATACTATGACTAAGGGGCATGCAATGAAGGTACAAAGTAGTACATTTAAAATGAATTGTAGAAAATTTTTCTTCACTCAACGTGTAATTAATCTCTGGAATTCGTTGCCAGAAAATGTAGTAAAAGCAGTTAGCTTAGCGGGGTTTAAAAAAGATTTGGATGGCTTCCTAAAGGAAAATTCCATAGACCGTTATTAAAATGGACTTGGGGAAAATCCACTGTTTATTTCTAGGGAAAGCAGCATAAAATGTATTGTACTTTTTTGGGGATATTGCCAGATATTTGTGACCTGGATTGGCAAACAGGATGCTGGGCTTGATGGTCCTTTGGTCTGTCCCAGTATGGCAATACTTATGTTCTTATGTAATAATCATATTAACATGCAGAATCACGGTCAGGCCTGAATCTACATGAATTACTAAAATTTTTGTTGAGCTATCCAATGATATTCTAGTATTCAAAATGGTTAGGTCTTTAACAGGCGGAACAAGAGCAGGCCCGACCATTAGGCCACCTGAGGCGGGAGCCTCAGGTTGCAGGAACAGCATCTCTACTCCCCCCTCCCCTAAGTTTACCTTCTTTCTTCATGTCTCAAAAGCTGGCGGCAGCAGGCCTGGTTCACATACTCTGCGCTGCTGCCAGCACTCAGCTCTTCTTTTTACCGCAGTAGAGAAGAGGCTGCTACTGGCGGCAGGACAGCATATGGGAATCACGCCTGCCGCTGCAGGCTTTTGGAACATGAAGAAAGAAGGTAAACTCGGGGAACGGAGTGGAAGAAGAAAGAGGGGAGTTGGGGCGGAATCTCAGCCCCGCCTCAAGTGACTTCTTGCCTTGGGCCACCCCTGGGCACAGCCACAAAAGATTTACAAAGCCACTGCAATTTAGTCTTTGTGATATTTCACTTGTGACTAATAAACCAATTATGCATAAATTCAAAGTTCTGATTTAATAAATTATATGTAAATTCCATAGTGAAACTGAATAGACTACCCATACATAGATGAAAATTTACTCAGTATAGTTAGTCACATAATAAACCAAAGATCCTGAATAACCTTGCAACTTTCCTCCATGTGATATTTGCTAACACACAATCCTCAGATGCCCTGGGTCCTTGCCCTACCTACTGGAATCTATCTTCATTCTCAAATCCACTCCCCATCCTCATCTTTCTCATACTTCTCCCTGTACTGAGAATTTTTTGGCAATTATAAATATTCATTCTTGCTCACATCACTGCTATGAATTATCTGCATTTATCTCAATATTCTCAGAAAAGTTGCCATATCAGAACAGTCCTTCAGCACACCAACATCTGAGATTCATATCTCAATGCATAAATGGAGAAAATATTCAGCACATTTAGAAACAAAAGGCTCCTTTTACTAAGGAGTGCTAATGGATTTATCACATGCTAACAATTACTGCATGCTAACTGCTAAGAAGCCCATAGGAATAAAATGGGCTTCTTAGCATTTAGCATGCACTTATCATTAGTGCGCGCTAAATCCATTAACACACCTTAGTAAAAGGAGCCCAAAGAGATGCTTCTTTTTATTTGTTGAGATTAACCACAATTATGAAGAGATTCACCCAAGGCAGTGTACAGCAGGTACAATTTAACTTAAAACTTACAATTTTGTTAACAGCGTAACAATAGTAAAATATTTATTGGGATTTATTAACTGCTTTTATGAAGAGATTCACCCAAAGCGGTGATAAATGGAAGCTACTGGCCATCCTGCACACACCCCTTTTGATCTGAAGTATCTCACTGATTGTGTAAGATTTCATAAGCTTGCTTCTGCTGGAAAGTACCTCACTGAGTTTGTTGGATGTCAGGTCTCCCAGCAACAATGTGTCTGAAGTGTGGGCCACCAGGTACCTCTCCTTTCCAAGGATCTTTACTTCATCAATTTCATAGCCATAGTGAGACTTCAGAACCACTCGGGTTCCTGTTGATAGATTCTTCACAATCACCTGAAGCCAATCAGAAAACAGAATGAAAATGAAAACACCAGGTTATGAGAGTCTCTTACATAAATGTGTTTTCTTAGAAATGAGGGCAGTCAGAAACCAGCAAAGAAACCTATACTATTTGCAGCCTTTCCCTGTCTCTCTAACTCTCAAATGCTGACTGGCATTCTAAACTCAGCAAAAGCATTCAATATAACCAGGTATGTTTCTCATAAGTATACACACAAATATTCACGTTATAGCTATAAATTACAACAGCATCAAGGAACCCAAGATATCTGTGAAACAAGAGCAGAACAGGAAGTAATGTTGTGATACAAAGTGAAAAGGAAGGAAATAAAAAGATGCCAGAAAAGAGAAAGAGGGGACAGCAAAATCAAATTCAGACCTGGTTGTACCCATTTGGCACTTGTATAGCAAAACAGCACGAGTGGTAATCACAGAAAATATGGTCTAAAATAAATTACAAGGTGTTCAGATATAGACATAAGGGTCAAATACAGATGCAGTCACATCTCTTGGCATAAAAGTCTGCTGCTCAGTTAGAGCATTCATACCTTCAGTATTAAGATTTAAAAAAAATGTTTAATGAATCCATATCTAAACACAGAAATTTAGTTTGACACTGGGTATTTATACATACATACACATATACTGTATACATAATTACAGCAAGCAGTGACACAACATGCTTTCCCAGTGAGAAGCAATCAGACATAGGAGTACAGCGCGATATGATTCACAAGGAGGATCTCATAAAAATGGTACAATTTTAGGTGTGCTGGTGAGGTACCATCACCAAATAGGGTTAGAGAACATCAGCACTGTCATTTACTACAGATGCCATCTTCCACTGCTTACCTGACTGGGCCCTACATATGTCATCTCAAACTTATTCTTATAAATACTTCTTCGCAGGCAGCAGTCAAACTGTTCCACCCCTCCGCACAACGTCCCCTGAAAAAAACCCACAACATATGAGATCTGTGTAAAATTCAGCATATGACTATATGGGCCCTGTTTACTAAGCCGCGTTAGAGGCATGTTAGCATTTTTAACATGCGTCAACCATGTACGTGCATTAACCGTGTATGTGCCTACAATATCCCTACAGACGCCTACACGGTTAGCACGTGCGCTAATTGTAGGCACATTAAAAACATTAACGCGCCTTAGTAAACAGAGCCCTATGTGTTACATTTATAGGACAGAGCTGCAAGTTTAGTGACAACAGGAAATCTTTAAAGTAACAGGTCAGCATCATTTTCCAGCTAAAGCCACAGAAGGACGACCTTTGCATCCTAGTCCTTGTGACTTATATGGATTTAGTCTAAAGTTATGTTTATAGTTGCTAAGGAAGCAAGGATGCTAAAACTAAAAGGTTTCTTAAGTTTATTTGGTATATTTTGTTTGCTTGTCAATGATTTGCAAAGGAACAAAGATTTATGTGTTACAAAGATAGGGTTAGGATTACTCAATTTCTGTTGAAAATCTCCAATTAATCCTTGTTGACAAAAAAAGTCCTCCTGTCCCCTTATTTAATAGCCTATAAATTAAATAATAGGTCTGCGGTAGGTGGGAATCAAACTCAAACCCAATCTAACCTACTTTCTAACTTTTTTTTATTTTTATGATTATTTTTTTTTAATCTAAAATACCCCACAGAACTAACATATATTCTTATAGCCCGCAATACCTTGTGGTTCGATGCGGGTTACAAAAGAGAAAAGAAGCTGACCAATTCAGAAAATACAATATTGTACAAAAAATGCAAATATACCAATAACAATCATTTCTTACTAAAATTCTGTAATAAATATGTCTTCAACAAACATCTAAAATGAATATAACTTAAAGCTTGCATTATTAAAAGAGAAATATCCCACCCACCCTACCCCTCTACCCACCCACCCCTAGAGTGACATGTCTTATATAACCTCCCTATCAACCCACTCATTACTTTACCTCACCCATTTCTATTCTTCTATCACCTTCTCCCACTACTCCAACCAGAGTTACACCTAATCACACTGACCACCCTTCAACATCTTCTGTCCTTCTGTGACTGTTCTCTTGTGCTTGACTGCTTAAATATTTTAAATTTAAATGCTTTACTTTTTTTGTCTATTAGATTGTAAGCTCTTTGAGCAGGGACTCTTTCTTCTGTGTTTGTACAGCGCTGCGTACACTTTGTAGCGCTCTAGAAATGTTAAATAGTAGTAAATATCTTTTCCCAATTTAGCAGCTTGTTGTTAGCATATCATTTTCTTACTAGATTTACCCTTCAAAGATGGGACAGTGAACAAATTTCTTAAACAAATATTACGACCTGAATTGCACAGAACAAAACAAATTTAACAAATATGAAGGAGCTAATCCATACAATACTTTATACATCAAACAATACAATTTAAAAATAACCTGGGCTGCCACAGGTAACCAATGAACTTTAGAATAGTAGAATGTTAAATGATCAAAATGTTTTAAAGTATAAATCAATTTCAGTGAGGTGTTTTGAATAGTCTGCAATTTTTACATTAATACTTCAGAACATCAAAAATAGATAATGTTACAATATTCCAAAGAACTTAGCAATAAAGCCTGGACCAACAACCAAAAGTGATGAACTTCAAAATATTTACAAATACAACACAATTTATGCATCAGAAAAAAAAGCTTTCTGGACTACCTTATTAAACTGAAGCTTCAAGGTACCTGTTGAATCAAAAAAAAAAAAAAACACCCCTAAAATCCTTACAGAGGGAAAAAAACAAAACAACAAAAAAAAATACTTTTGTTTATTAATTATGAGAATCCTCAGGCTCACTGGAGCCTGTAATTAACAGCAACTTATTTAACTTTAATTTATGGACCGGCATCCAACATTCTACTGTACTAAATCTTGACTGTATAGTAGATAATTCTTCAGAAACTTCTGATTAGATAGGAACAACAGTAATTATAGAGAGGCATCCAACATTCTACTGTACTAAATATTGACGGTATATTGTTTTGAAACTTCTGATTGGATAGGAAGAAGAACAGTAATATAGTCCACGTACCTAAATGCCTTTATCCCAAGGCTCTCCTGTGTAAATCCCAATGAATGTACATATAAATTAAACAATGGGATTTCTATATTTGACCTTCACTTTACCACAGCCTCACTCTGTATTTGTTCATACCAGTATTAGCGATCGCCTCTACGGTACTATGTAAGCCACATTGAGCCTGCAAATAGGTGGGAAAATGTGGGATACAAATGTAACAAATAAATAAATAAAGAGGAACCCCACTCACATTACTCCAGTTACCCAACAAACTGTTTGACATTTTAACTCTATATTTCCTATTCAGAAGCCATGAAACCAGGATTTAACATACCCCGAAATTCCTACAGCATCAAAAAATCTGCAGAACTTCATCTACCAGGTCAAAAGCATTGGATAGATCAAATTGGAGAAGTATTACTTTCTTCCTTTCACTAAGCCACATTCGTACTAAATTAAGTATTGTGCCCACAAAAGTTTCCATACTGAAATTTGAGCGAAATCCTGATTTGAGAAGAATGAAGAGTATGATGATGTTCTAAGAACTGAGCTAATTGATTAGCTACTATTCACTCCATTAATTTAGTAAATAATGGTAATGAAGCAATAGGCCTGTAATTTCATACCAATCCAATTGAATCTTTGCTGTTCTTCAATAGAGTAATTATTATTTCCCCCAATTCTGCAGGAAATGTACCTATTGTAAGACAATGCACTATCCAGCTGTAAAGTTGTTGTTTAAATTTCACTGAAGCAGATTGCATCACTATTGGGGGGCACTTACCTAACCAACAGTAAGTTTTTGCATTCTTTCTATAGAATGAGTCTAACAATTTCTCCCCTATTAGTAGAAATTGTGTCCAAACTTTATCAACCGGAATCTTATCATATCTCACCAGTATAAAATCATCTACAGTCAGATTTAATGGTCCCTGTAGGGATTGTCTACATAATAATAATTTTGTATAAAAGAAATGTGCCAGTTGTTCAGCCGACGGACCATCCTTCTCGTATCTGTAAGATTGTGTACCAATCTAAATAAAGCTCGTACATCAGATTGTACATAAAGATGGTGAGGAAGGCCAGAAACAGTATGTACAACAGCAACATTCCGTTATTATGCACATAACTTATGCATTCAAGTCTGGACACAGAAATCATGGGGATAACTTTATGTGGATAAGTTATTCATATAAAGTTATGCCAGCATTTCAGCGCTCTTCTTGAATGTGGAAGCCCACTGAAAATTCACATAGAAACAGAATAGTCATAAGTACAGATTCATTACGAGTACTCTTTTGGATTAAGAGTAAATGAACTCTTGCCTAACGATGTTATGTGCAGTATCCTACTATGGCTGCCAAAACTACACTATTCATTACTCACTGCACATAGCCTGGAGCCATCCTTTTTCCATGACAGTGCAGTGATGGTATAAAGGTTTGTAATTTCTTTTGGTTTGGCTTCCTCCCAAGCACTCTTGCGTGGACTCCAATTCAGCACACGAAGCCTGAATGAAAAAAAAGACATAATAGTGGTGAAACCAACAGAAAATTCCTTGGTTGTAAAGAAACATCATTTGTGCAAAATACATTTAACTTTTCATATTATGCTACTCTCTAAGTCTTCTAGCTAGTCTGTTTTGTTAGGTGTGGAAAACAGAAGCTTGAAGAATGGTCTAGAGCAGGGGTCCTGAAATCCTGTCCTTGAGGTCCACAACCCAGCCTGGTTTTCAGGATTTCCACAATGAATATGTATGAGATCTATTTGCATTCACTCCTTCCATTGCATGCAAATAGGTCTTATACATATTCATTACGGAAATCCTGAAAACCAGACTGGATTGTGGACCTCAAGGACTAGATCAGAGAACCCCTGGTCTACAGATTTGTAGCTAAGATTTAATGCTATAAAACGCAGAGTGATGCATTAAGACTGTAAAAATTCAAGGAGCAGTACAGTATAAAGGTTGAAGTTCTTCTGTGAATAAAAGGGAAAACCACTGATCTGGGGGCAATCACATCTCACCAAATAGGTAGACCTGGCAACAGAAAAAGCTAAAATAAGTTCTTGGATGCAGCAAGAGCGTAATGGCCAGAAGTAAAAAAGGGAGGTCATAATGCTTCTATGTAGACCTCTGGTGAGACCTCATTTGGAGTATTGTCCAAATACTGAAATCCACACCTTTGAAGACAAACTAAAATAGTGTTTCCATAATATCTTCCCTACTCTTCATCATTATTGATAACTCTAGTCAAATCCTGGGTGTTCTTCTAGACACCAAGCTATGTTTCCGCCTAATGCCTTAAGTCTTAATGTGAAAAAAACATTTCTTCATTAAGCTCATTTGATCTATCCACCCAAGTTTAGGAACTAATTAACTGAATTTGTCACAGAAAACTTCATTCTTCTAAAAGCTCACAAGTTTGAACTGGATATTTTGGTGTGGATGGTCTCACTCAGGTAGTGAAAGAATTAAACCATATGAGGGAGGGGGGGGGGGGGTTCGGACACTGTTGGTGCTGTTTTTCTTCTCAATAAAATCCTTTTTTTTCATATTATATTTGACTGCTTCAATATTTGTATAGGGGATTTTCTTTGATGATAAATAACGTGGTGAGAGACTTAAAGATCCAAAAATGTATACCTTGTAGAACAGGTGTGAAAGAAGAGATATGATAGAGACATTTAAATATTCCAATGTATAAACACACAGGAGTAATGCCTTTTTCAATGGAAAGGAAGCTCTGGAATGAGCAATTTTAGGATTATGGTGAAAAAGGGGGTACAGACTCAGCAGTAATATAAATAAATATTTCTTTGCAGAAAGGGTGGTGGATGTGTTGAACAGCCTCCAATGGAGGTGGAGGAGATAAAGAATATTTAAATCCAAGAAAGCATAGGACAAGCACCAAGTATCTCAGAAAGCAAAAGGAATTGTAGAGACTGGGCTGTTGGTTTGGGTGAGCATACTGGATAGGCATATGGTTTTTATCAGCTGTAGTATATTTTTCTTCACCCCAATATAAAGCAAAACTCACTCCCCCCCCCCCCCCCCCCCCATTTTACACAGCTGCACTAGCAGCTCTGTGTGGTAATGCTGAAAACAGCCCATTCACTTTGTAAAAGGAGGGATTAGTTATTTCATTTTAAACTAGTCAGAAGGAATAACAAAATTCATAAACAGAGTGGTAGCAACTTCCCCTTTTACAAGTACAGGGTCAGAGCTTATTGATTGACTTCTAACATTTATGCCCCACGTTATCCAGAACATTCTTGAGTTCAACGTGGCTTAAAATAAATAAAAACAACAGGCAAGGGTTAAAATACCATAAACAAAATATCAAGCAAGAGCAGAGTAGAACAAATAAGATACAAATAAATAAGAAGTAAATAATAAACCACTGATGGCCAGTTACAATTTTAGATAAGACTATACAACATTTAAGAGAAGAAAGGAATTTACAGCCCAAAGAGAAATAATCAGGCAGGGGTTAAGTAGACATACATTATAACAGGTTTTAGATCCAAGAAGGATATGAAAAACGAAGGGTCAAATAGCCTGGTCTTACATTTATGTATTTATTTTATCTACATGTCATACTTACATGATGCTTTCTTCCCCAAAACAGGGAACAAAAACAGATTGCATCCCCCCCCCCCTAAAAAAATAGTACAATAAAATATAAGTGAAATAGCATACTCTAACAAACTAATAAATTAATACCGAGATGCAACGTAAAGATAGTGGGGCAGGACCAGAAAAGCGAAGAAGGTACTTACCTGTAGCAGGTGCTCTCAGATGACAGCAGGCTTTATATTCTCACAAGTGGGTGACGCCAACCAGCGTTACCCGGTACAGGATTTATAAAAGTATAGAGCTTTGTGGAGCACGAGACACGCTCCACCACGCCTGCACGAGTGCTTTCCTGCCTGCCGTACGAATGCTGTCTCCTCAGTTTAATACTACAGTAAAAGAAGAAAAAAAACCCAAACAAAGGAGACAACTCCAAGGGGTGGTGGGAAGGATTGTGAGAATATAAAGCCCGCTGTCCTTGAAGAACACATGCTGCAGGTAAGTACCTTCACTTTTCTCAGAGGACAAGCAGGCTTATACATTCTCACAAGTGGGGAATCCTTACTATCTAGGCACACCAAAAACAACAAACATTGGTCAACTGGGCCTTACAACAGTGAGGACATAACTAAGATTAACCTGAAACTATATACAACTGAGTGAGAGTGTAGCCTGGAACAGAATAAAATGGGCTAGGAGCGTGCAGTTGGATTCTAGACCCCAAACAGATTCTGCAACAGTGTCTGCCCGAACTGACTATTGCATGGGATATCCTGCTCAAGGCAGTAATGAGATGTGAGTGTGTGGACAAAGACCACATCGCGGCCTTGCAAATTTCTTCAATGGAGGCTGACCTAAAGTAGGCTACCGACACAGCCATGGCTCTGACATTATGAGCCATGACACGGCCCTCTAGGGTCAGCCCAGCTTGGGCATAAGTGAAGAAAATGCAATCTGCCAGCCAATTAGAAATAGTGTGTTTCCCGATGGCAACCCCCATTCTGTTGGGATCAAAAGAAACAAACGGACTGTCTGTGGGGCCTGGTCCACTACATGCAGTAGGCCAATGGGTCAGTTCAGCAAGCTGAAGAGTAGTAAATCACCGGGACCTGATGGTATTCATCCCAGAGTATTAATAGAACTAAAAAATGAACTTGCGGAGCTACTGTTAGAAATATGCAATCTGTCCCTAAAATCGAGTGTAGTACCGGAAGACTGGAGGGTAGCCAATGTTACTCCGATTTTTAAGAAGGGTTCCAGAGGAGATCCGGGAAATTATAGACCGGTGAGTCTGACGTCGGTGCCGGGCAAGATGGTGGAGGCTATTATTAAGAATAAAATTGCAGAGCATATACAAAAACATGGACTGATGAGACAAAGTCAGCACGGATTTAGTGAAGGGAAGTCTTGCCTCACCAATCTAATGCATTTTTTTGAGGGGGTAAGCAAACATGTGGACAATGGGGAGCCGGTTGATATTGTATATCTGGATTTTCAGAAGGCGTTTGACAAAGTGCCGCATGAAAGACTCCTGAAGAAATTGCAGAGTCATGGAATCGGAGGTAGGGTATTATTATGGATTAAGAACTGGTTGAAAGATAGGAAGCAGAGAGTAGGATTGCGTGGCCAGTATTCTCAGTGGAGGAGGGTAGTTAGTGGGGTCCCGCAGGGGTCTGTGCTGGGTCCGTTGCTTTTTAATGTATTTATAAATGACCTAGAGATGGGAATAACTAGTGAGGTAATTAAATTCGCCGATGACACAAAATTATTCAGGGTCGTCAAGTCGCAGGAGGAATGTGAACGATTACAGGAGGACCTTGCGAGACTGGGAGAATGGGCGTGCAAGTGGCAGATGAAGTTCAATGTTGACAAGTGCAAAGTGATGCATGTGGGTAAGAGGAACCCGAATTATAGCTACGTCTTGCAAGGTTCCGCGTTAGGAGTTACGGATCAAGAAAGGGATCTGGGTGTCGTCGTCGATGATACGCTGAAACCTTCTGCTCAGTGTGCTGCTGCGGCTAGGAAAGCGAATAGAATGTTGGGTGTTATTAGGAAGGGTATGGAGTCCAGGTGTGCGGATGTTATAATGCCGTTGTATCGCTCCATGGTGCGACCGCACCTGGAGTATTGTGTTCAGTACTGGTCTCCGTATCTCAAAAAAGATATAGTAGAATTGGAAAAGGTACAGCGAAGGGCAACGAAAATGATAGTGGGGATGGGACGACTTTCCTATGAAGAGAGGCTGAGAAGGCTAGGGCTTTTCAGCTTGGAGAAGAGACGGCTGAGGGGAGATATGATAGAAGTGTATAAAATAATGAGTGGAATGGATCGGATGGATGTGAAGCGACTGTTCACGCTATCCAAAAATACTAGGACTAGAGGGCATGAGTTGAAGCTACAGTGTGGTAAATTTAAAACGAATCGGAGAAAATTTTTCTTCACCCAACGTGTAATTAGACTCTGGAATTCGTTGCCGGAGAACGTGGTACGGGCGGTTAGCTTGACGGAGTTTAAAAAGGGGTTAGATAGATTCCTAAAGGACAAGTCCATAGACCGGTATTAAATGGACTTGGAAAAATTCCGCATTTTTAGGTATAACTTGTCTGGAATGTTTTTACGTTTGGGGAGCGTGCCAGGTGCCCTTGACCTGGATTGGCCACTGTCGGTGACAGGATGCTGGGCTAGATGGACCTTTGGTCTTTCCCAGTATGGCACTACTTATGTACTTATGTAATGCTCTCTTGCAATCCAAGGTGTGCAAGCTGCTTTTGCCAGGATGGGCATGAGGTCGGGGACACAATGTTAACAAGACAATCGACTGGTTCAGATGGAACTCGACACAACCTTCAGCAGGAACTTAGCTTGAGAGCGGAAGACTACTCTGTTGTGATGGAACTTAGTACAAGGTGACTCCACCACTAAGGCCTGAAAGCTCACCGATTCTACGAGCAGAAGTAACAGCCACCAAGAAAACAATCTTCCAGGTCAAGTACTTCAGATGGTAGGAATTCAGTGGCTCAAAAGGAGATTTCATCAGCTGGGTGAGGACAACATTGGGATCCCAGGACACTGGTGGAGGTCTGACAGTGTAGCATGATATGAGTGTAATTGTCAGAGTTATTGATTTTGCTGGATCAGATACAAATGTATATATAAAATATATACAGCTGCAAAGACTTTACTTTCACCTCCCCTCCCCTCCCCCCCCCCCCCCCCCCCCCCCCCGAAAACTACTGATAACAAAAATTAGCTGGGTGGATACCTAAGTCCATCAACACATCTCCAAAGAACAAAACTCTGAAGATGGACAGAAATCACAGAGACTGGAGTTAACAAAAGACAGCAAAACTCCACCTAAAGAGCCTATCTACTCTCAGACAAAGACTCTTTTAATCCTGTCAGATGCCTTCTGGATGTATATCACAGCAGATGTCCAGACAGAAAGTCTTATGATGTCATTAGTTTCAATTTGTTTATTAATTTTAAACATATTAACAAGAATACACTTGTTATTGAAATACAGCCATAGTACAATTTATACAGCAATAATGACATTCCTTGAAGAAAACATCTTAAAAGAAGTAAAACCTACTTCAAAAATAATCTTAATTTTTAACTAACATGATAATTATTGCTTCCTTAGACCTCATTATTGGAGGAGACGAAGAGAGTTAGGGGAACATATAACAATAGTTTCACAAAAATAAGGTGGTGTAATATTCCCTTGTAATATTACAATTATTTAGAATCAAGAAAAGATTTAAGGGCATCAGGTGAAAAAAATGTATATTTTACCTGACCCAGTCTCACAAGGCACTTGCATGGATAGGCCAGGAAAAACATCCCTCCTATCTCAACAGTTCTTGATTTCAATGCCAAGAAGGCTTTCCTTCTCGCTGAGTCAATTTTGTAACATCAGGAAAAATCTGTACTTTAATACCCCCAAAACAGATTTTTAAATTCTTAAAGTACTGTTTCATTATGTTGTTTAAATCCTGTTCAAATATTAAAGACACTATCAATGTAGACCTTTCTGTTGTCTCATCCAGTGTTTGTTCAAGTATAGCTGAAATATTTCCAGGATCTATATTCATAAGTTGAGCTTCTTGACTTTTCCCAATCTCTCCTTTAGGAGTAGGAATGTAGTATATTTTATTAACAGGCGGCATAGCTTCCAGAGGCATTTTCAACACCTAATTCAAATATCTTCTGAATAAATCTAGGGGAGTAATCCCTAGGAGTTTGGGAAAGTTCAATAAACGTAAATTTAACCTTCTATTAAAGTTTTCAACTTGTTCCATTCGTCTCTGAAGTTCAACATTATCTTTCACCACATTTATTTTAAATTCTTGAAGAGAATCTACATTCTTTTGGATAACAGTCATTTTTCCAGCTATTTCTTCTTTCATCAGGTCTACCTTTGCATTTAACTCACCAAATCTCTTATTAAAGTTACTGACTTCTCCCGATGTTTGTTGTAAAGTCATATCCATCCTGTTCAGCTTTACCCAAATCATTTCGAGATTTACCTCCTGCGTTCTCTTTGAGGTCCCTGCCTCTGCTCCCAGCGTCTTCTGTGGAACTTCCCGACCCTCACCGTGGATCTCACCCGAAACACTTCCGGTAGGGCGTTGATCCACATCGGTACTCGTCAATGACGCTGGGCAAGGAGGTTTACTAATCGATGGTGGAGAGAGAGATACATCCTCTCCCAGTGGGTCCTCCACTTCCCCAAGGAGCCCCGCTATGGGATCCACATCTCTGCCTGTTTGGGAAATCGGCGTGAAAAAACGCTCAAGTCCCGTCTGAGTTGATGAAGGAGTCGAGGTAGGTGGGGGAACTATCCTCGTCAACCCCTTCCTTTTAGTATGGGGCATTTTGTCAGCAACAGTTTTCCTCTCAGGTCAGTTCTCGGAGCGACTTTCCGCGCTGCCTGTTACACCGCCATCTTAGATCGTCTCCCCCCAGGAAAGTGAAGGTTAAGTCTTATGATGTCATTAAACATGTGACCAGTTACCATGCTCCATCTCAAAACTAGATAAAACCAGTTTTCAGCTATCCCTGAGTTTTCATTGGATCGAGTACACCCCACCTGACTTCAGCCTATGGTCCAGCAAGAGATTATAAAAAGCCTGGAAAATGCCCAGTTCGCTCTCCTTTTCTCTTCGCTCTGCCTCTTGCCTCTCCGCTGGACTTCACACACATGTAAAATAAGACTTTCTCCAGGCTCCAGCAACAACTCTGCAACAAAAGACTTCTTTACCAGCGAGGATCTCCTTCATTACTCCAACCAGCAGCCTCCATCAAAGTGCGTTACCATTATCCAGCTTAATTTATCATTCAGATTTGCTATCTTGAAAGCACATACCCTTTGTGAAAGATCCTTAAAACGGTCTCTCTCTTGTAACATTATTACATTGCCTGTATTGTAAATAAACATTTTAAAGTTAAATATACGGTCTTTATGTTCTGAGCACATGTCCTTAAACCTTACAGTGCAGGTTAATGTAAGTATAGTATTTAATTCCCCCATTCTTATTCTTATTATATTACCTTATATTTAATTGGTGTACATATACACAGTGCAATCCGCTTAAGTGCAAGAGTCTGGGACCAAAGAAATGCATGCAGTTAACCAGAGCGTGCACTTAACCATTGTGACCCAAAGAAGATTGACATCTGATAAACATATGTACAATACTGTTTATTATTATACGTACAGTATACAGGCTCAGTTAACTGACATTAGGCTGGCTTGAAGTAATCAGTTATAGTCCTCTGTACACTCTTGGGTCTGTGAGTTCCATAGACTACGTCTGCCAGACAGTAAAAACTGTCATAGCACTGACATCCGGTGACCTCCAGATAGGCCCGCACAGTGTTGAGACTCTTCAGCGCTCTTGCAAAAGTGACAGGAGAATGTTGTTGAATTTCGTCAGCATGTGCCTCGTTGCTCATTTCATCATCAGCCGTTGTTGCCTGCGTGTAGGCGCATATCTCGACATCAGTGGTGTCTTCAGCTGTTTGTAGACTGTAATCAACAGCTATGTAGTGATGGAACTCCTCTTCAGTAACACTGGCTGGGATGTCAATAACCTCTTCATCTGACGCGTTTGCATCTGTTTCGTCCCTCTCCACATCCTTAACAAAGCTTGCCCGCTTGTAGCAGTTCACAATGGTTGCCTGTGTAACATGATTCCAGGCTTCTTTCTGCATATTTAGGGAATCCAACAGTGATAGATTACGAGCCAGTTCAACAGCACGTTTATCCTTGCCGGTCTGGTCATCCATAACGTTCATCAGACGACGTAGCACAAGAGCCCGATAATGTTGTTTGAAATTGGATATTATGCCTTGATCCATAGGTTGGATCAGAGAGGTAGTGTTTGGTGGCAGGAAGACCACCTTGACGTTAAGACAGCCTGACATCGTCCCTGTGTGCAGCACAATTATCACAAAGCTGCAAAATCTGACGCTTTTGTGTCCGCATTCTAATGTCTAACTTCTTTAGCCACTGCTTCCAAATTTCCCCAGTCATCCATGAATTTGCGTTAGCCTCGTATGACACAGGAAGTTGCTTAACTTTCTTGAAGCAACGGGGCTGTTTGCTCTTTCCAATGACGAGGGGTTCCAACTTCTCACTCCCATCCATACTGCAGCAAAGGAGGATTGTCAGTCGGTCCTTCGATGTTTTATCTCCAGTAGTTTCAGCATGTTTGAATGCAAGTGTTCCATCAGGAATCGCTCGCCAGTAGAGAACATTTTTGTCAGCACTGAAAATGTCACGAGGTGCAAACTCGTTCGATGGTAGGAAGAACTGAAACAACCCAACTTTCAGCACCAAAGTCATCAGCGTCTTGTTTCTCACCATGCTGCTTCTTGAATGTTATGCTGTTCCCCTCCTTCCATCTTTCCAATCATTCAACAGTGGCTTTGAATTCAGTCAGTGCAAGACTTTCTGCTACCTGGTTAGCTTTCTCCATAAGCAGTGGACCACTGACAGGAAACTGTCTGCTCCTGACTCGAGAAAACCACTGAAGAAGAGCATCTTCTACCTCCTCAGCTTTTCCCACCCGTTTTCGTTTCCGTTGTGGATTTGTGTTGTTTTGCCAGTCTTCCAGAAGCTGGTCTTTCTGATTCAAGACATGTGAAATTTGACTGGGATTGACACCATATTAGCAATAGATGCTTGACTTTGTTTGTTTTCTAATTTTTTAAGAACTTCTATTCGTTCAGCCAGTGTTAAAGTCTTATAGTTCCGCCGCGGCGACGACCCCGGTGTACGCCCTAACAACATTCTTTCGCTAATTCTGCCTGTGGCAGTTAAAGAGGCAGTAAATTTGAAATCTCTTTGGTTGTCACGCGCCAATCGGCTTCCATATTCCATGCGCGCACTCATGCGGAGTCTTTCCTGCAGAGAAGCGGTCTTGAACCATGCATATAAGCGAATCTTGCACTTAGCAGTGGTGCGCTAAACCGAAGTTTGTCCCCATAGAAACTGATGGTGCCAAAAACAGAACCGAAGTACGGCATGCAGTTAAATAGAGCATACTCTTATCCGACGTGCACTTAAATGGACTGCACTGTATATATATTAATTATTTCACAACAAGGGGATCTGATAGAAGCAAACCGCTCATGAAGAGAACAACTAGAGGCTGTCCAGAGATGGGCTTACCTTCTACATGCTGATAAGCACTAACTGCACTAAGGTGAACCCTTACTGAGTTGACCTTGAGACTAGACTCTGATAGGTGTAGAAGGTATTCAAGCAGGGTCTGTGTAGGGCAAGCAAGGGAATCTAGGGCCATGCTCTCACACCACACAGCAAACCTCCTCCATTTGAAAGAATAGCACTTCTTAGTGGAGTCTTTCCTAGAAGCCAGCAAGACCCAGGACAAACCCTCCAAAAGACCCAATGAAGCGAATTCTAGGCTCTCAACATCCAAGCTGCGAGAGCCAGAGACTGGAGGTCTGAATGTAGCAGAAACCCCTCATTCTGTGTGATGAGGGTCAGAAACACCCCAATTTCCACGGTTCTTCAGTAGATAACTCCAGCAGAAACAGGAACCATATCTGCTGCAGCCAGTGCGGCACAATCAGAATCATGGCTCTGCAGTCTTGCTAGAGTTTCAACAAAAGTTTTCCCATCTAGAGGAATGGGAGAATGCGCATACAGAAAACCTGTCCCCCAATTGAGGAGGAAGGCATCTGACGCTAGTCTGTTGTGGGCCTGAAGCCTGAGGGACCTTGTGGTTGATCTGAACGGCAAAAGGATCCACCAAGGGAGTGCCCGGAAGATCTTGTGGGCTATCCCCCTATTGAGAGACCACTCGTGTGGTCCTGCTCAAGTCTGTCGGACAGGGTATTGTTTTTGCCCACCAGATAAGTGGCTCGAAGGAACATTTCATGCTGGGAAGCCCAGTGCCACATCAGACAGCCTCCTGACACAGACTGCGTGATCTGGTGCTCCCCTGCTTGTTGGTGTAATACACAGCAACCTGATTGTCTGTTTGAATAAGTGCTGTTATACATTAACTGGCAAGATAGAGTTCTCTGAGCGTTGTGTCTCAGGAGGAAAATACTTCAGAAACTCTGTATTCACCACATAAATATCATGAATCACAGACTGTCATAGATCTCATTGAATACTCAATATTTGAGACTATGATACAGGTTCCTCATTAGTCAAAAACCTCCAAACTAAACACGATAGAAATTTCTCCTATTCTTCACAATCTTATACTTTGTTATCCACAGGTTATGAAAGGTTATAAATACACCCTATCTGGGCTGTAGCGTTGTCTGGAGGGTATGCTCCATACAGCATACCCTCCACTTTATCAGCTGAGCTCTTCCTGGACTCCATGCTTTGGCTTCTACTTTGGTAGGTGTTACTTGCTCAGTAGTTTGCTTCTGAGGGATTTTGTCCCTCGTTGCTGACTTTGCCTGTACCTGGATTACTCTGTTGCTTGCTGCCTGGCTATTGATTTACCTGTGCCTGGATTACTCTCTTGCCTGCTTCCTGCCTACTGACTTTGTCTGTACCTGGATTACTCTCTTGACCTGCTGCCTGCCTGGCCGGTACGTTCACCACCCCACTTCCAGCTCCGTCTCTTAAGTCCTGCAGGCCACCCACACCTAGGGGCTCAACCTCTGGGGAACGGCGGTCAGCGCAGGTGAAACCCGGGGTTGTTCATCCGCCAAGCAGAACCTGGTCTGTGTACCAGGCTCAGCAGCGCTCTACTTGGTACAAGAACTCACAAGTCTGACACCAGGATCCATTGGGCTGATCTGATGTGAAGATGTGTCATGGGCGTAACATACTCTGTGGAAGCCATGTGGCCCAACAATCTCAACATCTGTCGAGCTGTGACCTGCTGAGAGGCTCAAATCTTGGAAGAGAGTGCAACAAGAGTACCCTCTGGGTACCAAGCAGGGCTCCTATGAATTCCAGTCATTGGACAGGGCAAAGATGGGACTTGCGGTAGTTTAAAACGAATCCTAGTAGCTCGAGCACACAGTCATCTGTATTGGACTCCTAAGCACCGTCCAGAGAAGTGCTCTTTACCAGCCAATCATTGAGATATAGAAACACATTGACTCCCAGTCTGCTTAGAAATGCTGTAACTAGCGCTAAACATTTGGTGAAGACCCTGGGAGCCAACACAAGGCCAAAAGGCAACACACGGTACTAACAGCGATGTGTTCTCAGCTGAAACTGAAGATACTTCCAGTGATCTGGAAGTAATGGGATGCCAGTATAAGCATCCTTTAAGTCTAGAGAGCATAGCCAATTGTTTTCCTGAATCATTTGGAGAAGGGTGCCCATGGAAACCATCCTGAACTTTTCTCAGACTATGTTCAGGGCCCTTAGGTCTAGAATGGGACACATTTCCCCCTGTTTTCTTCTGCACAATAAATACCTGGAATAGAATCTCTGCCCTTCTTCCCCTGGTGGAATGGGTTCGACCACATGGGCCTTTAGAAGGGCTGATAATTCCTGTGCAAGTAATTGCCTGTGCTGATGAATTAATAAGCTCTCGGTGGGCAATTTGGAGGTCTTTGTTACCAACTGAGTGCGTACCCAAGACAGACTATTTGAAGAACCCACCAGTCAGAGGTTATAAGGGGCCACTTTCATGTAAAAACTTTAACCTTCCCCCGATCGGCAAGCCATTTGGGATGGACACTTTTACTGCAGCTATGCTCTGCTGGAGCCAGTCAAAAGCTTGTCCCTTGCTTTGATTGGGGAGTAGCAGGGGCCTTAGGCATACGCTGTTGATGTGAACGAACGAACTGGGGCCGAGCCTCAACAGACTGGCTTCTCTACATGGAGGCGCTGAGGCATAGTCCCCTGGAGCTCCTGGCTCTTTTGAGAGATGATTTCACCATCATGGAATTGTGAGGTAACTGAGGCTTATCAAAACCAGGTGCACTGTGGATCAAATACTGGGCATCGATCTTCTTGTGCATGACCGGGACCGTCAGAGGGGACTCCCAGTTCCTAACAAGGACTTCCTGGAGTACCTCGTGGAGAGGGACAATCACAGCATCCCTAGGAGGAGACGTGTAGTCTAGGACCTCAAGCATCTTGGCCCTGGGCTCATCCTCCACTTCCAAAGGAAAGGGGATAGCACCAGCCACTTCCTTAACAAAAGAAGGGAATGAAAGGCTCAAATCCCATGAGTGCTCATCTTCAGTGTCAGACAATACCTTCTGATGGGAAAGTCAAGACCGAACCTGCCTTGACATGGAGGCGGCCACATCCTCAAGAACAGCATAGAGAAGTCAGTTCCTGCCTCGACTCTGGTGAAGCTTTCTCCACTGATGTTGAGGGAGTGCCGGCTTGAGTGGCAGTTGTAACCGGAGCCACATGCGGCATTGGTGTCGATGGCTGCACCGCAGGCTGAGGGCCAAGCAGGGCTGCAAAGGTAGGCAAGGTTAGGGCTCTTCAGCTTGGAGAAAAGGCGGCTGAGGGGTGATATCAATTCAAGAATGGGCTAAACACAACAAACTTGAATTGATCAGGCGACCCTCAGGGGGAGGAATGCTGGCTTCGGCCTAACCCCTGGTAAGCCTTTCCTCAGCTGAGAGGTGCCCAGCTCTACCACCGGCTGCCTTTCAGGTGCTGTGGAGGACTTGCAGCTCATCTGCATATCCTTATAGCCTTCTCCGGGGTGACACCCAGGTCCACTCCGATCCACTCAGGGCCTCCGCTCTAGGTGCCGTGCGCCAGGGCATTTTTCTCTTTACATCTAATCTTCTTCCCAGTTGCTGAAGTACCTCAGTCATTTATGGCCCCTATTCACATTCTCTTCCTAGCCCTGTCCCTTCCTAATCTTTTCCCTCACCCCCTACTTCTCTCCGCTACAGGAACTCACTGCCCATCCATCGACTTCATCACCTCACCTTCTCTCCTACCCTCTTCCTCCCTCTTGGCGTTTAATCTCCGCCTCTTTCTTCCCTCCATTTTGCCTTCCCCATTCCACCTAAATACCTCTCGCCTTCGACGCCTTCGTGGCCACACCTCTCCTACTCTCCTCCGCTCTCTTTTACTCCTTCTCTTACTCTCAGCCGGTGACATCAATCCCAATCCTGGCCCCCCTCACCAGCTATTATCCCAACTCTACAGATCTCACCGCGACCTCTCTAACCTCATCTCTATTTCTCTACTCCCCTCCTCTTCTCTTGCGCCCTATGGAATGCCCGCTCTATCTGTAACAAACTCACCTATATCCATGACCTCTTTATCTCGCGTCACCTCCATCTGCTCGCCATAACAGAAACCTGGCTCTGCCCTGATGACTCTGCTTCAATCGCAGCCCTGTGCCATGGCGGTTATCTATTTTCACATACTCCTCGCCCTGCTGGCCGTGGGGGCGGTGTTGGACTACTTCTCTCTCCCTCCTCCAGATTTCAACCCCTTCTTCCACCTCAATCTCACTGTTTTTCCTCCTTTGAAGTCCACTCTATCCGCCTTTTCTCTCCTCTGCCTCTTCGAATAGCGGTTATTTATCGTCCCCCTCATAAGTCCCTTTCATCCTTTCTCAGTGACTTTGACGCCTGGCTTGCCTTCTTCCATGATCCTTCCTCCCCCTCTCTCATCCTTGGTGACTTTAATATTCCTGCTAATGATCCTTCCAACTCTTATATTTCCAAGTTACTCGCTTTAATGTCCTCCTTTAATCTCCAACTATGCTCCACCTCCCCCACTCATCAAAATGGTCACTGTCTTGATCTCATCTTCTCCTCCAACTGTTCACCCTCTAGTTTCCTTGCCTCTGATCTTCCCGCCTCTGATCACCATCTTATAATTTTCACACTTAAATCTCCTCCCTCCCAGTCCCATCCTATCTTATCTAATTTATCTAGGAATCTTCACGATATTGACCCTTCATCTCTATCCTCCCATGTTTCAAACCTCCTCTCTACTGTGGCACCATCCACATCTGTCAACGAGGCTGTTTCTTCTTACAACAATACTCTATCCTCTGCCTTAGACACTCTTGCACCTTTGATGACCCGCCCTGTAAGGCGTACAAAACCCCAACCTTGGCTGACTTCTAATATCCGCTACCTACGTTCCTGTACCCGCTCCGCCGAACGCCTCTGGTGGAAATCTCGGGCCCTTGCTGATTTCTTACACTTTAAGTTCATGCTGACCTTCTTCCAATCTGCTCTTTTACGTGCCAAACAGGATTATTATATCCAACTGACCAACTCTCTTGGATCTAATCCTCGACTTCTCTTCACCACATTGAACTCTCTCCTCAAGGTGCCCCCTCCCCCAACTCCCCCTTCATTATCTCCTCAGACCCTTGTTGAATTCTTTCACAACAAGGTTCAAAAGATTAACCTTGCTTTCTCTACCTCACCACCTCTCCCTCCACTAGTCCGTTCCCCTCTCTCTCCTTCCCCTCATTCCCTTTCCTCCTTTCCTGAAGTTACTATTGAGGAAACTACACTTCTCCTTTCTTCCTCAAAATATACCACCTGTTCCTCTGATCCCATTCCCACCCACCTTCTTAATGCCATCTCTCCTGCTCTTATTCCTTTTATCTGTCACATTCTCAACCTCTCACTTTCCACTGCGACTGTCCCTGCTGCCTTTAAACATGCTGTGGTCACACCTCTCCTTAAGAAGCCTTCACTCGACCCTACTTGTCCCTCTAATTACCGACCCATCTCCCTCCTTCCTTTTCTCTCCAAATTACTTGAGCGTGCTGTTCACCGCCGCTGCCTTGATTTTCTCTCCTCACATGCTATTCTTGACCCACTACAATCTGGTTTTCGCCCTCTCCACTCAACCGAAACTGCGCTTACTAAAGTTTCCAATGACCTATTACTGGCTAAATCCAGAGGTCAATATTCCATCCTCATTCTTCTTGATCTTTCCGCTGCTTTTGACACTGTCGATCACAGCATACTTCTCGATACCCTGCCCTCACTTGGATTCCAGGGCTCTGTCCTTTCCTGGTTCTCTTCCTACCTCTCCCTCCGCACCTTTAGTGTTCACTCTGGTGGATCCTCTTCTACTTCTATCCCTCTGCCTGTCGGTGTACCTCAGGGTCCCCTCCTCTTTTCTATCTACACTTCTTCCCTTGGTTCATTAATCTCATCCCATGGCTTTTCCTACCATCTCTATGCTGATGACTCCCAAATCTACCTTTCCACCCCTGATATCTCACCTTGCATCCAAACCAAAGTTTCAGCGTGCTTGTCTGACATTGCTGTCTGGATGTCTCAACGCCACCTGAAATTAAATATGACCAAAACTGAGCTTCTCATTTTCCCCCCCCCAAACCTCCCCGCTCCCCCAGTTTTCTATTTCTGTTGATGGCTCTCTCATTCTCCCTGTCTCCTCAGCTCGAAACCTTGGGGTCATCTTTGACTCTTCTCTCTCCTTCTCTGCTCACATCCAGCAGACCGCCAAGACCTGTCGTTTCTTTCTTTACAACATCCGTAAAATCCGCCCCTTTCTTTCCGAGCACTCTACCAAAACCCTCATCCACACCCTTGTCACCTCTCGTTTAGACTACTGCAATCTGCTTCTTGCTGGCCTCCCACTTAGTCACCTCTCCCCTCTCCAGTCGGTTCAAAACTCTACTGCACGTCTCATCTTCCGCCAGGGTCGCTTTACTCATACTACCCCTCTCCTCAAGACCCTTCACTGGCTCCCTATCCGTTTTCGCATCCTGTTCAAACTTCTTCTACTAACCTATACATGTACTCACTCTGCTGCTCCCCAGTATCTCTCCACACTCGTCCTTCCCTACACCCCTTCCCGTGCACTCCGCTCCATGGATAAATCCTTCTTATCTGTTCCCTTCTCCACTACTGCCAACTCCAGACTTCGCGCCTTCTGTCTCGCTGCACCCTATGCCTGGAATAAACTTCCTGAGCCCCTACGTCTTGCCCCATCCTTGGCCACCTTTAAATCTAGACTGAAAGCCCACCTCTTTAACATTGCTTTTGACTCGTAACCACTTGTAACCACTCGCCTCCACCTACCCTCCTCTCTTCCTTCCCGTTCACATTAATTGATTTGATTTACTTACTTTATTTATTTTTTTGTCTATTAGATTGTAAGCTCTTTGAGCAGGGACTGTCTTTCTTCTATGTTTGTGCAGCGCTGCGTACGCCTTGTAGCGCTATAGAAATGCTAAATAGTAGTAGTAGTAGTAGTAGTGATATGATGGAAGTCTACAAGATAATGAGCGGAATAGAGCGGACAGACGTGAAGCGTTTGTTTACACTTTCAAACAACAATAGAACCAGGGGACACAAGATGAAGCTAAAATATGGTAGATTTAAAACAAACAGGAGAAAGAGTTTCTTTACTCAGCGTGCAGTTGGACTCTGGAACTCATTGCCGGAGAATGTGGTGACAGCAGCTGGTCTTACGGAGTTTAAAGGGGGTTTGGACAGATTCCTGAGGGAAAAGTCCATTAAACATTATTAAATTTTTTTTTTTTTTTTTTGGGGGGGGGGGGGGGGGGGGGGGGGGTTGCCAGGTTCTTGAAGCCTGGATTGGCCGCTGTCGGAGACAGGATGTTGGGCTTGATGGACCATTGGTCTTTTCCCAGTGTGGCAGTGCTTATGTTCTTATGTTCAATGCAACCCATTGTATGAGGAAATCCAGCAGCTCAGGGAGCAAGGCCCGGATGCGCTCATCGAGGGCCAACACCAGAAAAGGCTGAGGTGCCAGCTCAAGCACAGGTTGCAGAACCGTTGGGCGTCGATGCGGGAGCTGGGTCTTGGCTGCTAGGAGACCTGGCCATCAGACGGAGCCGGCGCCGACACTTCTTGGGTGCCGAATCCTTCGACACCCTGGAGTTCTCTTCTTGGCCTTTGCTAGAGTGTCACCAAGGCTCCTCGGTGCCGACGAGGATGACATCAAATCCACACATCACCTCGGGTCGGATCTGACAGTGGACGGTCCCGGGGGCCCTGCACAGCAGGAGGCTTTGAGGCAGGTGGAGATCCACTCGATGCTTCACTGCTCCAGTGTCTAAGGGTCTAGCAGCAACCATGCTTACCAACACGACGTTCGACATCGATGCCAATGCCTCCAACCTCGATGCCAATGTCGAGGAACCAGACTTGGCTCCAAAACTCTGCTCACGTCGAGGGCCTGAAGAGACCTCATATGTGCCCATGCCCACGCCACCACCTCGATGTACGCTGCCATAGACCCCAGCATCTGCAAAATATCCCACGCTGACAGAGCCTGTAAACCCAGCAACCGACGCACCTGGGACTGGATCTTCAGGATGCACACTGCCAGAAGGTGCACCAAGTCCTCGCGTGTATTGAAACGCACTCCCAGGAATTCCAAGGACTGAGAGGGAACCAGCGAGCTCTCGGATGCATTGACAATCCATCCCAACTGCTAGAGAAGGAGAACCACTCGACCTGAGGCGCTCCGGCTTTCCTCTGCCGACTTTGCCCTGATTAACCAATCATCCAGGTAGGGATGCACCAAGATCCCCTCCTGATGCAACTGAGCCGCTACCATCACCATCACCTTGGAGAAGGTTCGTGGTGCTGTAGCAAGCCCAAAGGGCTTCTCATACTGCACCGGTATTGGAGGAGAAAGGGCGGGAAGAAATCCCGCCCTCTCGGGGACCAGGAATAGCATCCCACCAACAAACTCCCTGCAATCCTCCTAAATTGCCTTGGTGCTGGCTTCCTTCCCTCCACCCCCCCCCACCCCAAGATGGCAGCTACAAAAGCAAAGGCACCAAAACCGGCGCCAGAAACCAAAGCACTCACTGCCACCCAGGCGTTTCCTATGTTACAGATTTTTTTTTTTTTTAAAGAGAATGGTGCTCTGTTCTCACCAGGGGCCTTTTGCCTGAAGGAACTTCTCCCAGAGAAGGGGGAAGAAGGCCGAGGCGCACTGCTCAGGGCAGAGGGGAGTGGGGGGAGGGACCTGGAGCGTACACCCCCCCAAAAGAGGCGCAGGGGCCAAGAGCCCGAGACCAATGCAGTTGTTTCTCTCCTAAGGAGGTTTCTTTTTGTTTTTTTTACTAAACCACTACGCAAGATCCCTAAAGGGAACCTTTAAACCTAACTAAAACCAAGGGGCCAAAACCAGTACACCCACCAAAAATATGGCGCAGGGTTGCACAGCACCTACCTCTGCTGGGAGACTGAGAAATACTGAGCAGGTCAGGGTTGCACAGTCCCTTATATAGGAGTGCTGTTCAATAATTCTCAGTCTCCCTCTGCTGGTAAGAGTGCATATTACCCACTCGTAGGGAATGGTCTGGAGAAAACGATAAGGAATTATTCATATAAATTTATGCCAGCATTTCAGCCTGCTTCTTGAATGTGGAAGCCCACTGAAAATCCACAAATCCTATATAATAATTCTCACCTCCAAAGTTCTGTCTTGCTGCCTGGGACCGTGGCTCCTTCCGAGTTGGTCTGCTAGGCTCCGTAGATCAGGCTGACATCACCGTAGCCATTATATCAACTTCAGAACCCGGGAAAAAAAAACATGCCTCACAGCTGATGCATGTCCAGAGGAGGGTCGCTGGACATGGGTGGCTGGAGGGGGGGGGGGGCAGGGGAGAGAGGAGGGTCGCTGGACATGGGTGGCTGCAGGGGAGCCGAAGAAAACCTTGATAGCGCCCGTTTCATTTGTGTCAGAAACGGGCCTTTTTTTTACTAGTAAATAGATAAATTATCTGTATATCTTTATGTGGGCCGCTGGACTGCCAAATATTGATCCCCACAGATAATATATGCTTTGTTTGTTTTTGTCTACACCTCCTGAGCTTTGTAAGTGATATACTATTTGGTGCTTCCACCATTACGAGGGCAATGTTCAGATAACCTGTGTAGCTGCAAAATCTGAAGGTAGTTTGTACTTGTGTACCATGCTACTAATTTTGAAACAGAACAATGTGGATAATTCCCCTTTAAAAATTGCCTGTGGGCAAAATTTGCAGGAAAAAATATGTATAGCCTTGAATCTTTATGCACCGTTTTTCTGCTTTGCCCCGCTACACCTGGGAACGCCTCCCCTCAATCCAGCCAAAAATGCCTATGCTTTTGTAAATCTGCATGTATTGTTTAGCTAGGTCAGTTTAAAAGGATAAATCACTATATAATTGGTAAATGGTGTTGAAAACTGCCCTTATAATGGCAGTCACATTTCTTTGTTGTAACAAATAAACAAGCATGTTCCTTTCAGGCCTTAGAAACATAGGTTTTTAGTTTTTGTAGATTTTCTACTACACTACCTGTCATAACTTCCAATCACCACGGATTGTCCACTAGGGCTGGTGGCTGCTGCCGTGAACTCTTTCTCTGAAGGATCACGACTGTAATCAAAGGCCTGGATCACTTGACCCTCCTTTCCATAAGCCACAATCTTCTTGTCACAGCCTGCTGCCACAATGCTGTTGGAGGCCCAGGCCAAGGCATAAGGTGGACAGGGATGCGTCAGGAGTTTACCCTAAAAATCAACCCAAACAGAGCCACTGAGAAACCCATCTTATTGGGACAAACATGAAACCAAAGCTCTTTCACTGAATCTTACTTGCAATCACACCAAAGCTGGGAAGTTTAATACATACACCACATGAACCTATTGTTAATAAACAGAACATATAGAGGACTAAGGTAGTGCAATAAAAACAGGGTAAACTAATAATAGCACACACAAATACACAAAAAGCTTGGGAGAGAGGAGGAGAAGTAGTCTAGTGGTTAGTGCAGTGAGCTGAGAACCTAGAGATCCAGGTTTGATTCCCACTGTGGCTCCCTGTGATCCTGGGCAAGTCACTTAACCCTCCATTGCCCCAGGTACAAACAAAATTAAGATTGCGAGCCCACTAGGGACAGAGAAAGTACCTGCATATAATACATGGAAACCATTTTAATTGTATCACAGAAAGGCAGTGAATCTAGAATTTAATCTGTCTTGGGATTTTGCTCTCAGTGGACCCCAGGGAATGGTACCAATTGAAGTATTTAGAAGAGAGCAACAAATGGGGCAAAGTGTACCTCAGTTGGTTGGAGCAGAGTCATAAGGATGAATTGGGTGCTTTGGGCCCCTTATTTCTTGATGCAAAAACCTTGAGGGAACGGAACAGTTTAGGGGGTGAAGAACTTTTGTGCACGAGGAGCGGGACCTGGGTGTGATCTTATGTGATGATCCTAAAGTGGCCAAACAGGTAGAAAAGACGATGGCGAAAGCTAGGATGCTTGGGTGCACTGGGAAATGAATGTCTAGTACGAAAAAGGAGGCGATGATGGTGAGACTTCATTTAGAATATTTTGTACAATTCTGGAGATTGCATCTTCAAAAAGATATAAACAGGGTGGGAGAGTAGAGGGGAGGTTAGAGAGGGAAGGGGAGAAAAATGATGAATGTAACTAAGTTGATGCAATGGTGAGTTGCAGTAAAAGGAGTTATAATATATGATGTTTATTACTATGTAAACTGTATCTTTATTTGAAAGTTGAATAAAAATCTTAAAAAAAAAAAAATAAGATATAAACAGGATGGAGTCAGTCCAGAGGGCAGCTACTAAAATGGGCAATGATCTTCGTCATAAAGCATATGGGGCCAGAGTTAAAGATCTCAATATGTATACTTTGGAAGAACAATGGAAGAGGGGAGATATGATGAGTGAAAGCTCTGGAACAAGGGGGCATAGGATAAAGGTGAAAGGAGGGCAGACTCAGAAGTAATCTGAGGAAATATTATTGGGTGGTGAATTCGTTGAACAGCCTCCCAGTGGAAATAGTGGAAAACAGTATCTGAATTCAAGAGCACTTGGGACAAATACATAGGATCTCCAAGGGAGTGATAGGGAGAGTAGGTGGAATGAATGAGCAGACTGGATAGGTCATATAGTCTTTATCTACCTACATTTTTCTCTGTTTCTATGAGAGCTTAGGGTTCTTCTTAGTACCAAATACCCAGGCAGACAGCAACATCCTTCTCCATCTATTATTCACCAGGGCAAAAGTAATCAGGTCACGAGTCACACTTGCTAAGTACACAATGATCCTTTCCACCTGACACACCCATGTACACTCACATATTAAATCTACTGCAGAATCATACTTGTACACTACAGAACATAGCATATTTTCTAAGTGCTTATGTAGAGCCTTCTGGTCACATGAAGAGAAGTGTTATGAGGTGCTAGCTATTTTAAGCAAAACATTATTCTATTTAGATTAAAAAAGAAAAACTGCATGGGAATCTAGAAACAAGGTGATGTTAGTCTAGCAAAGATACTTCTCATTATCCACTTTACAGGAGCAGAAAGAACTGTTTATATCATTGCTGTTTTGGTACTTTACATGTCTATGCATCTTAAAAGAAAGATCAAGTTAAGAGAGTAAATTATTGGGAATGCAGTTGCTGGTTAAAAGATACGGGATACTGGACTAGATGGATCATTGGTCTGACCCAGTATGGCTACTTTTAAGTTCTTAAGACATCATACTTGCAAGAGTTGGTGTGCTAGTGAGGAAATTCCTAAGGAAGCACATTCCTACCTGAGACTCTCCAGATCCTTCATCATCAAAGAAGTAACGCACAATAGTCCCATCTGCATGGCCTGAGAGGATTCCTTTCCCTGACACACTGAGAGAGAAAAATACAAATGAGAGGCAAAAAGAGACAGAGAAAATGTAGAAAAAGAAAGTAAAAGAAGATCAAATTAAATACAGAAACGAGAAAAGACAAGATAAAAGAGTGGAGACAAAGACAGGAAGAGCGTTAAAGGAGGAAAGGAAATGTAAGCAAATAGGAAAGAAGAATACAGCAAGAAAGCAAAGAGAGAGAAAGGTAAGGAATGTTAAGATGAACAAATGAAAACGCTGGACACACAAAAAAAAAAGCTAAAAGATTGTAAATGCATATCAAATTCTTTCTCAATTTCATAGTAGAACTGTACTTACTTGGATGTTAAGGAAACCACATACGAGTCTGTTCCATAAATGGTTGAAGATTTGTTTGTTTTTGTATTTGCTAATCGAACCTGAGTGAAAAGAAGGCCAGGATGATAACATCCACAAAGCTAAAATAAATGGGGGTTTGTTCCATGACATAAAACAAAATGACGACATTATAATAAGAAAACAAAGACAAATGTTATCTTCCTGTATTACATAAAAACACATTAGTAAAGATTATAGTGTGTGATACTGGAGGCAAAAGCACCCGAGACACAGATATAAACACCATTAAACTCTGTCTAGACAGAAAGGTGATGCCATACAAGACTGTTAGGATCTGCCCGACACTGGCAAATTACTGTGCAAGAAGAGATGCAGCTCCTAACAAAGTGGTTGCAGGCAACCCCTCCATATGGCAGCAGATATTACTGAAAGGGCAATACCTGATTTTATCCCCTCAGCAATTAGAAAGTATAACACATAATCACAGCATTTTCATCCTCTGCAAAATGAAAGGAGTTGGTGTCGGAGCTAGGAAAATAGTTCAGGGTTCTCAGCTTGCCAGTATTTAACAGTGAGCTGGCCATCTAGACTAGGCACTGATATTCTGAGAGAGCACTGTTTCTTCTCGATTGAGTAATAAGAACATAAGCACCGCCATACTGGGAAAGGACCACGGGTCCATCAAGCCCAGCATCCTGTCTCCAACAGTGGCAAATCCAGGCTTCAAGAACCCGGCAAAACCCATTAAAAAAAAAATTTAATCTTTAATAATGTTCAATGGACTTTTCCCTCAGGAATCTGTCCAAACCCCCCTTAAACTCCGTAAGGCCAGCTGCTGTCACTACATTTTCTGGCAACGAGTTCCAGAGTCTAACTACACGCTGAGTAAAGAAAAACTTTCTCCTGTTTGTTTTAAATCTGCCATATTCTAGCTTCATCTTGTGTCCCCTGGCTCTATTGTTGTTTGAAAGTGTAAACAAACGCTTCACATTCGTCCGCTCTACTCCGCTCATTATCTTGTAGACTTCTATCATATCACCACTCAGCCGCCTTTTCTCTAAGCTGAAGAGCCCTAACCTTCTCAGTCTTTCCTCATAAGGAAGTCGTTCCATCCCTTTTATCATATTCTATGTCAGTGCCCTATCTCTGATACTCAGAACAAAATGCTCCTTACCTTTCCTTCAGCAAGGCCAAAGACTATGGCATTCTCAGCTGGCCACAATAAACAGGTAACTGCACTCTGTGTCATGAAAATGAACAAAAGAGAGAAAAGCAACAGGTTACAATCATCAAATAAATAGAACCTTTAATAACAAAAAAATAAAAAATTAAACTCATAGGCAATAACAAATTTCATGATTAAATGGCCAGGCTTAGCAATGTCATGCATCCAGTACTGACATAATCACTTGTGCAGAAACAAAACCTAGCAGGACCAATTACAAGATGAATGATACAGTGAGGCTGCAGTGTGCTTTACAAACCAATGCAATACACCAAATGAGCAGAGTCAAAAGAGGGACTGCACTACATTCCACCATTGTGTCTCTCAAATTTCAATAGAGATTTAAGTTGGGTCTCAGCCTGGGTGTTCCGCTACAGAAACTGAGACAGGTCAGCACTGGGTAGGGCAATCTCTCCATACTCAACCACAGTTAGAAAGTGTGTTCTATATAAAGACTGGAAACAGGTTACACTTTACCGTCTGAATGAATTTGTTGCAGATGACCTTTTTATCACCCCTGCAAAGAAAGAAAGAAAAGATGCCAATTTTCTTACAATGGTGTTCATGTAATTCATTTACCACATGCTGTTAGTTTAGCCAGTACAATATGACAAGACCCCACAGTTACTTACTTGGTAAAGAGATTTTGCTTTAAAAGAAACACATTCATATTTCTTTGCTAATCTATTACCCAATGCAAAAAATGTGAAGAGGACCACTATCACTGCAATGCAATTTGGCAACATCAACCATAGTTCATTCTACATTGACTGCATAAAATGAGCACAACTCAACTTGTTTACTGATGTTTATTTCTATGTACCCAAATCAAGAAACAATCAAAATAATATCTACATGTGTATTTAGCAGGTAATGTACTACAACCAATAAAAAGTGGTGTATAGTGGAATGAGATGAAAGTAGTCATAAGAAAGGGGCTGATTTCAATTGCAACCTTTCAGAACTAGTTAGAGAGAGAAAAAACATGAGGAATAAAATTAAGGCTCTGGAGAAAAACGTAAGCAAAATCCATCTAAGAGAATATTTAAGGAAATAGAAAGAGTGAGACACGAGTTGCAGTTAGGGGACTTGATCAATTGCCTACCAGATGGCTAGAACAAAACAAAACGAAGTTCTTAGTTTGATAACAAGGAAGCACAGTTTTGGCAGAGTATAGTGATGTGGTAGCCGTGTTAGTCCACTTTTAAAGGTAAATCAATAGAAATAGAATAAAACATAAAAAATAAAATAAGATGATACCTTTTTTTATTGGATTAACAATTCATTTTTTGATTAGCTTCAACGGTAACCCTTCTTCATCAGATCAGAAATAAGCAAATGTTGATAAACAACAGCATATATAAGTGAAACATCAAAGCATTCCAAATACAGTCTCTTTTACTGTTCTGGGATCTTACTTGTAACCTGGATTTGCCACTGTTGGAAACAGGATATTGGGCTTGATGAACCATCAGTCTGTTCCAGTATGGCAACGCTTATACTCTTACATAATCTAAGACTGTACGTTCAGAAGACTAACCTGGATGGAGCAATGGATGCACTTTTGGGGATGCTCCCTGTACTTGAGCTTACTGCTGGCAGATAATCCACAGCTCTTAGACATGCACAGTACTCACAGAAAAACATATGAAGCACCTAGACCTAGGGTTATGGCAATGAGTGAGACTGGTCAGGCAGCAGAGGAGGAGGAAGTGGAACGAGGTGCCACTGCTCTTCTCTTTTGTTTGTTTTTTCAAAAGAGATCTTTATTAAAATCCCAATGCAAAACATTCACAAGTAACAATAAAAATTTTTTATAAAGCACATTACCATACAACACTGCAAAATGGAATTACAATGCAGAAATATCAACCACAAGTGCACAACTCCCATAAGTTGAACAAGAAAATGTGAACGAGATACAGTGAACAAGTTCCCCACCTCTAGTCATTTAAAAAGTTTATAAAGTATTTCCATCCCCACCCCCACACAGATCCCAAGTAGCATAAATAACAGGAACAGGGAAGGCAATGTTCCTAGCACAAACAAATCTGCTTTGTCACCCCACTGGTGAAGAGGAACAAAAAGTATATAAGAACATGAATAGCCATACTCGGTCAGACCAAAGGTCCATCTAGCCTAGTATCCTGTTTCCAACAGCGGCAAAGCAAGGTCACATGTACCTGGCAGAAACTCAAATGATGGCAACATTCCATGCTACCAATCCCAGGAAAGCAGTTGCCTCTCCATGACTGTCTCAACAGCAGACTATGGACTTTTCCTCCAGGAATTTGTCCAAACCTTTTTTAAACCCAGATATACTTTACTACATCCTCTGGCAAAACTTTTGTCAGAAAGAAAATGCATAAGCTGGGTGTACACACAGAAATCCTGCTGAGGTGTCTGCCAGGGCAGCAAAAGGAACTAGCCTCTCATCCTCAAACAGTTGTCCCCAGACAGATGTTTTTACACAATGGGAGGCTAAGCTAATGTGAACCTGGGGGGGGGGGGGGGGGGGGGGGGTGAAGAAACCTGTAAAATGTATTGGATATTTTCCTGCATTGATTATGTTATGAAGTATATTTCTCCTATTTGGCCAGCAGGTGGTATTTATTTGCTGTAAAGCTGTTAACCGGGTGTTCTTTCTTTAAATGTGACACAAACAGGAAGCAAGAAGCAGTATATATTTGAAATCTTGCTGACTAGGCTCCGATTGGCCCAGCAGCTCATCTCATTTGGACTTTACTGGTTTTGAGTTCAGTTTCAGCCTGGGAGAAGAGAAAGAGAGAGCTCTTTGCTGAAGCCCATTATATTTGATAACAGGTGAACAGCTATTTATGTCCTGATCTCCCCAGTTACTTTCTAGGAAGTATGCAAATGTTTAGTTCGTTTTCTAATTGATCCATTTTTCAGTTACTTGTTACTGTCTGCTTGCTAATTGCACATTTTTTTTTTTTTGCCCACTGTTCCAAGTTCTGAGAATAAACATATTTGTTTGTTCGTTCTGCCTGTCTGGACTGATAATGAATCCTGGTGGTTTGTGTGTTTGGTCTGTGAGTGCTTCCTGGGAACTGTGGGACCACTGGGAGTGTGGCTCCAGTATCCTGGAAATCACTGGGGATAATTTGAGAGCGGGAGACTCGCTCAGAGGCAGTTATGACCCAGTCATGGGAGGGAGGTGCTAGTATAGAGCACAAGCAGCAGTGCAGTCGGACCTGAGCTGTGCTGCGATGGACCCTCTAAGTGGCCACAGGGTAGCTAGGCGTTTCGTGATGGGGGGAAACAGTGCATTATTAATAATAGGAGTGTAACGCAAAATATGATTATCAGAATTAGGACAAAGGGAATCCCAATAATGGAAATGTGAATATTGAGGGACTTAATTCTGAGGCCAAACCTTGCAGATGGCAAGGAAGCCAATTAAATGTTGCAGCTTCTTGGGGCTCAAAAACCATTGCTCAAGTGAAACCCAAAGCTTATATGGAACCATTCAACAGCAGCCTTAGCTTGTGCTGTCCTTTCATCAAATAAATTTAGAACTACAAGAACCCCAAGAGGCATATTTTCAAAGCACTTTGTAATTACAAAGTTACATAGAGGTGTACTTTCAAAGCACTTTGACTTACAAAGTTCCATAATAATCTATAGAACTTTGTAAGTGTAAGTGCTTTGAAAATGAGCCCCCAAGCCTCCTATCTCAATAAAGGAGGTCCTGGGCAGCCTGGGATGCTTAATGTTTCAGATATTAATCTGTCCTGTAATTTAGAGAAGTACGTCTGGGACAAACGAAGCGCGAGAACTTGGAAAAGATACATTGTGAATGGGAGAGCATTCATTTTCAAGGTGGCCATTCTTCCAAAATCAGGACAAATCCATCCAATCCCATCACTCCAAATCTCTGAAAATCTCTTTAATTAATGGCAGGTAGTTAGCAGAAAAAAGGATTCCAAACATTTTGGTTAAAGTTACCCCCAAATAACGCAGCCCTCATTCAACCCACTTAATGGAGAAGTATTTCAAGATTTCCAATAAGAGCTGAGGAAGACCAACAGCCATTCCCTCTGTTTTGAACATGCTGACCTTAAACTCGGAAACTGCAGAGTAGGACAATTTCTTTCAGGAAATTGGGCAAAGATAACACATCAACCACAAATAATGCAATTTTGAACTCCTTATCCCCTACAGAAACCTCAAGGCATCTGGATTAGCACACGTGGCTGAGGCAAATGGTTCCATGACCACAGCAAACAGCATAGGCAAGAGAGCACATCTCTGCCTAGTCTCCCTAGTGAGATCAAACTTGTGCAAATTACCCCCATCAACACACACACAGAGGCTCTAGGGGCTGTATATAATGCCTGAACCCATCCTCGAAAATACGATCCTAACCAAAACTTGGTCAACACTTGTCTCAAATGTCCAGACAGCCCGGTCAAATGCCTTCTCAGCATCTAGCCCGAGAAGGCATATGGGTATCTTATCCCTTCAAGACAAATAAATCAAATCCACTATCCTATGGACATTATCTATGGCCTGATGCTCAGAAATAAATATTACCTGGTCTGGATGAACCAACAAGGGTATAACAGCAGAGAGCCAACTGGCCAAAACCTTAACCAAGATTTTCACATCAGTGTTGAGCACCGAGATTGGACGATAAGAGGCACACTCTGTCCTGTCTACCTGGCTTAGGGGTCCTTTTACAAAGGCGCACTGAAAAATGGCTTGCGGTACTGTAGGCATGGTTTTTGGGCGCATGCAGATCCATTTTTCAGTACGGCTGCAAAAAATGCCTCTTTTTTTGCCGAAAATGGACGTGCAGCAAAATCAAAATTGCTGTGCATCCATTTTGGGTCTGAGACCTTCCTGCCAGACACAGACCTAGCAGTAAAGAATTTGAGCGGTAATGATATATGCACATCAGAAGCCACTTTGTGCGCATCAGCTACCCACGCCAGAAAATAAAAAATATTTTTCAGACACAAGTACGTGCACCAAAATTGAAATTACAAGGGCCACATGGTAACCGGGTGGTAAATCCAATTTGGCACGCGTTGAGCGTGCGTAGATGCCTACATGGCTTAGTAAAAGGGGCCCTCAGGTAGGACCACTATCCAAGCCTCTAACATGAACAGAGGAAGAGCCTCTCCATCCCTGATGAAATTAAATACTTCAGCCTCTAACAGTGCCTACTCCACTGCAAATGCTTTAAAAGAATTCACATGTGAAGCCATCCAGACCAGGCAACTTGCCAGTAGGTAAGGCCTTAATCACCTTAATTTTCTAGAACTGTAATGGCTCCTTCTAAACTATTCTACTGTTCCCTGTGTCACCATCAGCAGGGCAGTATGATCCCAAAACAGTACAATACATTTTATGCTGCTTATCCTAGAAATAAGCAGTGGATTTTCCCCCATATTAATAATGGCTTATGGACTTTTCTTTTAAGAAGTTTTCAAAACCTTTTTTTAAACCCTGCTAAACTGCTTTTACCACATTCTCTGGCAATGAATTCCAGAGTTTAATTACACATTGAGTGAAGAAATATTTTCTCCGATTCATTTTAAATTTACTACTTTGTAGTTCATTGAATTCCCCCTAGTCCTAGTATTTTTGGAAAGAGTAAACAAGCGATTCACGTCTACCCATTCCATTCCACTCATTTTATAGACCTCTATCATATCTCTACTTAGCCGTCTTTTCTCCAAGCTGAAGAGCTCTAGCCACTTTAGCCTTTCCTCATAGGGAAGTCATCCCATCCCCTTTATCATTTTCATCACCCTTCTCTGTACCTTTTTAGAGATGCAGTGACCAGAATTGCACAAAGTATTCGAGGTGCGGTCGCACCATGGACCGATGCAAAGGCATTATAAATGTTCTCATTTTTGTTTTCCATTCCTTTCCTAATAATACCTAACGTTCTGTTTGTTTTCTTAGCCACTGCCACACACTGAGCAGAGGGTTTCAACGTACCTACGATGTCACCTAGATCCCTTTCCTGGTTGGTGACTCCTAATGTGGAACCTTGCATCACGTAACTATAGTTCAGGTTCCTCTTTCCCACATGCATCACTTTGCACTTGCTCACATTAAACATCATCTGCCATTTGGATGCCCAGTCTCCCAGTCTTGTAAGGTCCTCTTGTAATTTTTCACAATCCTCTTGCGATTTAACAACTTTGAATAACTTTGTGTCATCAGCAAATTTAATTACCTCCCATCTCTAGATCATTTATAAATATGTTAAAAAGCAGCGGTCCCAGCACAGACCCCTGCGGAACCCCACTATCTACTCTTCTCCATTGAGAAATACTTACCATTTAACCCTACTCTCTGTTTTCTATCTTTTAACCAGTTTTTAATCCACAGTAGAACATTACTTCCTATCCCATACCTCTCCAATTTCCTCTGGAGTCTTTCATGAGGTACTTTGTCAATTGCCTTTTGAAAATCCAGATACAAAATATCCACCAGCTCACCTTTATCCATATGACTGTTCATCCCTTCAAAAGAAATGCAGTAGATTGGCGAGGCAAGATTTCCCTTCATTAAATTCATATTAAGAGACTCGATATATCATCGCCTTTCTGTGGTTTTTACAACTACGTTCAAAGTGGTTTACATAGTATATACAGGGTACTTATCTGTACCTGGGGCAATGGAGGGTTAAGTGACTTGCCTTGAGTCACAAGGAGCTGCAGTGGGAATCAAGCCCAGTTCCCCAGGATCAAAGTCCACTGCACTAACCACTAGGCTACTCCTCCACTTCACTGTTGGCTGTATTATTAATCCATGCTTTTGAATATGCTCTGTAATTCTGTTCTTTTTTTTTTTTTTTTTTTTATTTGTTTATTAATTTCAATATAATTAACAAGCATAACTTGTTTATGAAATACAGCTAAAGAAATTGTGCCATATAATTAATTAAACAAAGGAAATATTTAGCTTCCTCAGACCACAATTCAAAAATGGAGGAACAAAAGAATAGAGAAGATTACAAAGTGGAAATAAATATTAAGGAAATATTCGCTGCATACTCCCAATCAAAATTACTTATTAGATGTTATTTAAGTTGCTTTAAATCTAAAAAAGATTTTAACTGATCTGGTGAATAGAAAACATACTTATTTAAACCCAACTTAACATTACATTTGCATGGATAGGCAAGAAAAAAAGAACCCCCTATCTCCAATGTCCTTTTTCTCATTGCCAGGAAAAGTTTTCTTTTTTGCTGGGTTTGCTTTGTAACGTCCGGGTATATCCATATCCTTTCTCCTCCAAAAGGTGTAGTGGAATTTTTGAAGTAGTTTCTCATAATGGCATTCAAGTCCTGCTCAAATACCAGAGAAACTATGAGGGTCGCTCTGTCAGTACATTTATCTAAAGTTTGTTCTAATAGAGCAGATATGTCCAAATTGCCATTTGTTTGCGGCAGATTCTGTTTTTCCCCAGTCTTCTCCATAGGATTCCCAATATAGTAAATTTTATTTACTGGCGGCAAACTTTCAAGGGGAAACTTTAAAATCTCATTTAGATATCTTCTAAAGAGATCAGAAGGAGAATTTCCTAGGAGTTTTGGGAAATTAAGCAATCGTAAATTTAGTCTTCTATTGTAGTTCTCAATCTGTTCAATTCTGCGCCGAACATCTCCACTATCTCTTATTGCTGCATTCTTAAATTCATGTAACAAATCTACTTCTTTCTGGATATTCGTAATCTTTGTTGAAGTTTCTATTTTAACTTGCTCTATCGTAACTTTCAATTCCTCAAATTTTTCATTCATGGCATGAACTTCCCCAGACGTTTTTAACAACGTTTCATTCATTCTACTCAACATAGTCCAAATCAAATCTAAATTTACCTCCGGTTTTCCTCCCGAGATAATCTTCTCAGGACTCGGCAGCAAACATTGCAGCTCAGGTCCCTCAACTGGCGCCTCTCCAACCACACTTCCGGTGGTGTATGGGGTCGCCCCAAGGGCTGCTGACGCTGCCGGACACGGAGGAAGCAACTGCGATGGAGGAGACAGGGAGGTTTCATCAACCGGTGGAGACTCCGCTTCTCCGGTGCGTTCCACTACGGTATTACCTTCCCTTGATACTTGGGAGAGTGATAACAAAAATCGATCCAAACTTAGTTGGGTTGGTGTTGAGGTAGCGGAGGGTAAGGGATCCTTCTTCACCACCCCTTTTCTCTTTGTATGCGGCATTTTAGAAGAGGAAAATCACTTTGCCCAAGTAAGTTGGAACGCTGTTACAACAGCTCTATGCAGCGGCAGCCATCTTGTTCCCCTCACTTACGTCTTGATTCCAGCAGCTCTGTTCTTTATAACAGTCTCTACCATTTTGCCTGATGTGCCAAAATATCTGAAGTTAAGGATTTACTTGCAGCTCTTGAATAAATAACACTACCAATATCCACAGTAAGCAGTAAAAAGTCCCAGTGACCATGGTTTTATAAAATGGAATTTAGCAGGATTCCTCCCAAAGCTTCTTTTTTTTTTTTTTTTTAATATTTTGATTATTGAATTAAAGCTATTACACCTGTCTGTACCAGCAACTATACAGTATTATCCCACAAGCTCCACTTCTTCTCCCTGCTCTTCTTTTTTACTTTTGATGGTTTCATCAGCAGTGGGGATGGAGGCACGAACTGGTGTAGTGAAGGATTGATGTGGGAGTATTTGGAAAATGCTGGGGAGCTGAATAGGGGATTGATGAGAAGCAAAAGCCGAGAAGGGATTCAACTTTGCAAGAGAGGTACTGAGAAAGGATTAGCGAGAGACATATGTTCACTATATGCATTGTCTTATGGTTTTGTTATCCCTATTCATTATCGCTTTGCTGATAGCTATGAAAGACATACAGTAAATACCAAATACACAAAGACTGGAGAGGGAAGGTAATGTCAGAGGGATATAAAGAACACCTTTCCAATTTTGTTTTCCTCTGGATTTACACTGCACATTTTACATACAGTACACCCCAGCAGCAGCCTCTATGGAAAAGACTGGTGAAAAGAATCTGCTGACAGAAAAGTAGCACCTATGTATCCATCCCTTTAATCTACATTGAAAGGGGCTAAAGACAGAAACAAGTATATTGTGAATATACTGCATTACCATATTCTTAGCATACTGTGTGCTGCTGCTGGTATATTCAGGAAAGATAAATGGAAATGATTGTCAGGGTACTTACTGACTTACTCTACTATATATCCTCACACATAAAAGTAACTAGTAATGCACATGGCAAGGACACCACAGAATGAAGATAATGGAATACTTTACCATTCCTCCCCAATTTTGTAGACATAGATGATGTTGTCTGTCTGCCCAATAGCAATTTTAGTGGAGTCAGGTGAGAATGCCATTCCTTTTACCACATAGCTTTTCTTGCCATACTGCAGGAAATGGAATAAAGTTACCAAAAGTTACACAACTAAAACTATCAAAGTAAAAAGCAACTATTTACTTTTTACTTGATTTCCACTTTCCATTTTAAAAAAAAGGCGATTTTCTAAGCCAGTATTTCTCTTTTATTCAACATTTATTCTTAAACATTTTCAAGACCCAATGAAAACAAAACCACACTCCTACCTTTTCTTATCATCTACTTCCTCTTCCCCCCCCCCCCCCCACTACACTTATCCAAAACATTAAGGCCATATGCACAAAAGTCCCCTTAAAGAATCTGTCTGTATTTCCACCTCGGTAAAAATTATCAAATTTGAAAATTCAGAGGAATTCCCAAAGCAAATTGAATGCAAATGAGCTGCTTGCTGCTTTTGCAAACAGGCTCATTTGCATGCAATAGGGGGGGAAGCCAGTCGGTCAGCTGAGCAAACACAGAACAGCCATTCGCTAAGAGTGGTTGTTCTGCTCATGCTTCAGATGTCTTTCATACACACAGACTTTTTTTTGTTTGTTTTCTGCAATAAAAAGTGCTAGATCTTACCTTCAGCTGCCTGTAGCACAAGGAGACTGGTTACAATACATGCAGAGAAAGAGGGGAGAAGAGCAAAGGGTGGGCTACATTCTCTGACCCCATCCTCACTAGAAAGCGGTGACAAGAATAGCCCCAATTCATTGGAACACTAGAGGAAAAGGGGGGAGCCTCTCAACTACCATCGCCACCCAGAATCGAAAACTGCAAAAAGTCAAAGCTGATGCGAGTTTGGGGTGTCTGCTGCAGCGGTGAGCCCGACCCCTGATGTGAATCCAGACTTGCTGCTGCTGCAGTGCTGAGCCCGATCAGAGCCAATGTGAAATACAGAGTTTCTGCAGGAGTAGAGCCAGATTCCGCCCCAAAATCCACTGTCTGCTGCAGGAGCTGGAGCACGTCCTCTCTTCTCCAAAAAAAGCTCATGAGCCCTTTCCCCTTCCCATCCTCTTCTCCAATCACTTTTCTATTTATGCCACTATAGAGGACACTGCAGCTGTGGAATACTTGCAAGAACTGCCATGACCAACAGCTCCAGACCGCCCGTTAAATTTTCAGCAGTAAAGATAGGGGCAGCTTCTATGCATCGATTGGAAAATGGCTGTGCATTGCTGCATGCACATTTGTATAGTAATTAGTTCATTATAACAGCTTTACAAACAACTTTCATTAGCTACCATGACACGAAAAGAGCTCAGAGAACCCTTTTGTGCATGTCTTGTTGTACTTGCTCGCTAAACCAGCTACAACAGCTCATTAGGTTTTATGCATTTGGGCCTAAAACAGCAGCATGAGCGCAGCAGCAGTCAACACTGAACCTACAGCCCAATGATTAAAAGTAAATGCGGGTACTAGCGCCAGACTAGTACCCGCATTTACTTTCACAACCATGATCATTTGGCAAACAGCGCCTACTCCCCTCAATAACACAGAGCTTATTTAAATTAGATTTAAATGAGTTCTGTGGTATTCCACCCCTATAATCAGAACAGCGCTCTGATTGTAGGGGCAGAATAAAACCTTAACCCTACGCCAGCTCAGAGCTGGTGTTAAGGTTAAGGCTGTTCCCTTCTCCCACCCCGTCAGAGCCCAGGCTGTCACTGTCAACCCGAGCTTGCCACCTTGTCCTGGGGGTCCATTAGACCCTCAGATCCTTGTCACCACTTCATCCCTGGAGGCCTAGTTCCCCCCCCCCCCCCCACACACACAGAGGCATGGGACCTCCACTTCCCGCGACCTCTCCCCAACAGAAGGCATGGGGGGGAGGTCTGGAGATCCGGTAGATCTCCAGCCCCCACTAACACCCAAAACAACCATGCCTAGTGGCCCAAGTGGGTTGCTAGCACAACCCCCCACCCGCCCTGGTGGTCTAGTGGCCAACCCCCCCCCCCCCCCCCCTGTACTTCCATGATAGAGGAGGGAGTAGCACAGATAGAGGAGGGAGTAGCACATTCCCTCCTCTTCCAGAGCTGCCTTCAGAATGGTGGCAGGATGTCCTGGGTGGTGCTTCCCTACTATATAAGGTGTTACTGTCGGGGGGGGGGGGGGTCTTTCGGGGGGCACTAGGCCACTAGGGATAAAGCAATGGCAGGTGTGCAGGGTCTAATGGACCTCCATCTCCTGCATTTGACAGGTCCGGCCTTTTGACAGCCAAGACCTGTCAAACAAGTGCAGGAGGACTGTGCCTGAGCACATGCTCAGGCACAATCCTCCCGCACTTTTACCCCTATGATCAGAACTAATAGAGTGCCTAAATTTGCATTCTATTAGCTCTCATCATAGGGGCATTATTGCCTCATGCTGTACTGGTGTTAATTTTAGAACGCTATTTGGAACAGCGCAAGGCTTCTGATCATCAGGGCACTTGTGCGTTAATGTGCACTCACAGACCTCAGTGCGCTACATAGGCTTCCAGTCTAGCAGGAAACCAATACAGCAGGAGGGAGCTAGGCCTGCAAACACTCATTGACTCACAGGCCCCATGCTGGCTAGCACTGCTGGACATAAGTCACAGTGGAAATCACGAGGGAAGAGAACAGCCCTGGTTTTGTTACCCCATATACTGATGTGATCCCATTTGAAGTCTCGACCCTCAGTTTTGGAACCACTGATCTAAGCTGCAGTTGGGTGTTAAAACCCACTTTAAACATGCATTAACAGAGTGTACTATTCATATCATCCCATTGCCTTACTCAACATGCATACTAAGACCCTTGCGAAAGTGTTGCAGCTGAGGTTAACACATCTGATTCAATGGTATTAGATAGACTTAATTAAAGGATTGGGTGTCCATGGATGGTGTCATTGTACACTTGCCAATAAAGGCCTCTAATCGATTGAAGTGGCTATTTTTGTTTGCAGTGCTAAGAAGGACAGGCTGCAGTACTCTACCCCAAGAGCTAGACTTTTGGTAAGTGGGAAACTTATGGATTTCTTACCCATTCGGGGAGAGGGAGGCCAATTGAACCTTCCAAGCCATTCAGGAGTAGACAGCAATAGTGGGATTTCAGGTAGAGGGCAAAGAGCATAAAATGTCTATGTGTTGCTATTTTTGCATCAATTAAGCATGACGGGGCCGGGTTTGATGCAATTGTTGTCGGAGTATGGCAGGGTGTCAGGATATTGAGTGAATTATTGGTGGTGCAAGAAAGCACGTTTCATATGCATTGCACTCCCTTTGTAAGATTTTGCAGTTTACATATTTAGGGGTAGTGGTCTCATCCAAATGTTGGGAGTTATTCAAGCTCAAGTATGTTCCAGTCCTGGCTCAAATTAAAGTGAATTTACAAGCCTAGAATAACCTGCTTAGTTGGGGGGGGGGGGGGGGGGGGGGGGCAGAATTAACTTGCTGAAATAAGTACATCAATTTTTATAATCTTTTATGTTCATTTTCTCACTCAGTATTTTGTCAGCTTAATGGGATGAAGTCTAGTTTTATGCAGCATAATAGGGTTCTGCAGATCAGCTTTAAGACATTGTGCAGGCCAAAGGAGGGAAGAGGGACGGTGCTGTCTAATGTGAAGGTATGCTACTGGGTCAAGAGATTAGTGGGACTGGGGCTATTGTTTAGGAAAACCAGGGAGACAAGTTGAGCACAATTAGAAAAGGAAAAGGTGTAAAGGGTTTACTTTGCTTTTGCTGGTGTGGCGGATTTTTAGGTGGTGTCCTATCCTGGCACACACTCTAGGAATGTGGAGGCAGGCCTGTTGGCAGATGAAGATTGAGGTCGGGGTTCTATATATGACAACTCCCCTAGCTAAGAATCCAGTGATTTCTTATATGTATGTTTTTCCCCAGATATGAGGCAACGAGAAGGAGTGCGGACTTTGTTTCATGCAGCAGATGCACATAGAGAGGAAGCTGATGGAGTTTGACTCGTGAAAGGAGGAGTTTGGGATGGACCAGGAGACTTACAGTTTGTATTTTCAGATGATGACTGCCTTGGAAACTTTTCTGGCATGTGGCTGGAGGTGTAAGGAACGTGCCCTGTTGGATGCATGTGTATGCTGGTTGCTTTAAGGGAAAACTGATTTTTACTTTATATAAATTTATCTCAAATCCTGACCTCTCCACTGGGCAATTGAAAAAGCTGGTAAATAAATGAAATTAAGAAATGAAAGTGCTATGACAGAATCTGCTGTTGCAGGAAGGAAAGCTGAACTGGTGAGTACTACCTGGTAGGAAATTGTGTTCAAACTTGATAAGGTGAAATTGGGGTTAAATAGATAATTTCCGTGTATATTTTAATATGTCTCTGCTTATCTAAGAAAAGCAGTTTATAGTTTAGCAGTTAGTCACTGATTAAATAAGTTAGAGGCTTTGAGCCCTTCTCTCCTCTCCCCCCACCAGGCTTAATCTTTGTTTTATTTATTGGGATTTATCAACCGGTTTTTCACCTAATTAGGTCTATCTACAGAAGTTTTAATTGGGGGACTACAGTAAATAGCTATTAAAATTAAAATGTTTTTAGGTCCTTGAGTTAAGCCTAAAATAGAATAACTAATATGCTTAAGGGACTTTATTTTAGCTTACATACCATTATTCATTTAGTAAACCATTAACAAGCCCATCACGACAAAATTGAGGTTAGCAGGCCAGCAGTGAGATTGGGGCCATCTAGTCTTTTGCACCAAGTGTCATATGTATGATTATCTCCCAGTTGGTGAGAAGTTGTACACGTGCACTAGGTGCAAAGGGCTTCTAGCACTCAGGGAATGAATCTGATCCCTGTAGACTACAGTAGCACACTTAGAGGAGCCAAGGTATACAGAGGAGACCTTTAGGGTCTGGTAGCCATTGTGCTGCCATGGAGAAGAAAGATCACCTAAAAGGAGAGCATCAACTTGATGTGACAGGAATCAGTCTGTAGCCAGGACCTGCCCTCTAAGCAATGTAATATCCTTTTGCACAGAGGATGAGTCTTCAAAGGCATATGCTCAGGAGGGAAGGGTTAAGATTTTAGACCATGTTGGGGAGAAGCTGGCTGTCTGGTACATGTGGGAACCAACAATGTAGGAAAATATGGGAAGGAGGTTCTGAAAGCAAAATGTAGGCTTTTAGGAAGAAAGTTGAACTCCAGAATTGCTTCCTATTCAACATGCAGGACCCAAGAACCAGGCAGAGCTCCTGAATCTCAGTGTGTGGATGAGAAGATGCTACAGGGATTTAGATTTGTTAGGAATAAGGCAAATAGTGGGCAATTTTAAAAGCATTTATTGTGTACCTGATATAAATGTATATTTACATGAATACAACTGCTATGTGCACACCTTTACCTGAATTAAAGCATTCCCAGGAGCAGGCCAAGGAAAAGTTTTCATGTATGCATATGCTATATGAAATAAATGCATATACACAAAAATTAACCTAGAAAATGTGTGCATGCCAAAAGCTAGTGTAAATAAGTGCATATATTTCCTGCGGTAATTTTCAACACAGAAGTATGCATATATTTGTTTCTATAATTCATCAGTTCTTGTTCAGGCAAAAGCATGCACATGCTCAGTTATATTACTCCAGTGCTGGGGGAAGGGGTTAATTTTATGATGAGACACCTATGTGAGAAGTCCAACAAGCACCTATTTTAAGCTTGTTTTATTTATTTATTTGTTCGTTTGTTGCATTTGTATCCCACATATTTCCACCTATTTGCAGACTCAATGTGGCTTACAATAATACATCATGACAAGCGCCAATCAAGAGTAGATAAACAATTGGTTGCATAAAGAACAAGTGTAACATAATGGGTATAAGAGGTAACCTAAGAATTTGTGTGTCTTTATAACATATACTCCCAGAACCAGCCAATGCCAATGCCTTATACACAAATTTATACCTGCACTGAAAACGTGTAAATGTGGATTTTATAAAATATGTGGGTGCACACGCACATGTACATGGCAACTCTGCCTCTGCTCCACCCCAGCTACTCTCCCAGGAACGCCTACACGTAGGTCATGTAAAAGAGGGCACACACTATGTGCCTACATTTTATATGTGTGTGACATTGCATATTTGTATCAAATCCTTTTTTCCACATATGGAGTGGAGGAGTGGCCTAGTGGTTAGGGTGGTGGACTTTGGTCCTGAGGAACTGAGTTCGATTCCCACTTCAGGCACAGGCAGCTCCTTGTGACTCTGGGCAAGTCACTTAACCCTCCATTGCCCCATGTAAGCCGCATTGAGCCTGCCATGAGTGGGAAAGCGTGGGGTACAAATGTAACAACAACAAAAAAAAACAAGCCAGAAGCCATACATATGGAAAAAGCTTCAAAAAAAAAAAAAAAAAAACTACCCTTGGGGCTTAATATCTAGTCAAGACTGGGAAGACATACAGAAAAAAAAAAAAAAAGGAAAAATAAGAGACCTTGACTTAGCTCTTCCCAAGGCTTCAATTGGGAAGAGATAAAGTAGGTGGGTTATAGATACAACTGAGAAGGGGCAACTTTTCATTCAGTAAAGTTGTAAGCAATGAGGTATCTTTAGAATCAGACAGTTGGCAACGATTACATTTTTACCATTCTTTTAAACTTTATAACTATAAAATTACACACAGTTATATGCTTTACCTTTTATTCTTTGTGTACTTTACAGCAATCAATATTCCACATCACATAATAAAATTGCCTGCATTCATCCCCATTCATACTAATACCCGCATAGAGACTGCTACCTAATACACACAATAACTATCTACCAACCTTAACCTATTAATACTGATAGACCAAATCCTATTGTACCAGGGAATACTGGATCAACTGGTTAATTCACCAAATAGTCTTTAACAAGCAGCTCAGCAGTCCTTATGTTGTTTCCTATTGGCACTGAAATCCGGTACTGGTTCCACTGATGAGTTCATCACCAACCATTTTTAACTTCGCAACTCAGTGCTCTGCATGCCGATTACAAATACCAGATGATATCATTCCAAACCAGATATCACTTCAAGGCTTTATGGTAGAATCACAGTAGCAAACTTTTAACAAGTCTCCACGCAATCCATAATCAATCCTTTGTAAGTCACCCCAAACTCTACACAGTCTGTGTTTCGCTACTCGAGCGTCTTCAGGAGTCGGGTTCCTAAATGGATTAATACAATGATGAAGTTTATGGATGAAGCAGGCTTCCCTACATCTCACAATGCTACAGTTTAATTCTACTTACAATTTATCGATGTACTTTTTTTCTGGATACAAGACGGGAAGGAACTCAACCGTCCACAAGCAATCATCCCCAGCGTGCAAACGCTGGCGCATGCATGTGAACTCCTGACCTACACCGCAAATTTAAACCTCCATTAACCATGCCCCTTCAGACATTCAGCCATTCTACTTCTCTGTTTAATCCAGCTGGTTCAATGGTATTCCACATAAAAATTATTCCCTGTTCTTGGCGTAACAACATCAATGGAATGTTCCCTCCTCTCCCTCTATTGCTGATTTTAATTAATACCACAAACCTCACATCTTGGACCCCATGACCTGCCATGCCCCATTGAGCTACTAAAGGTGTTTCAAATTTTGCAAGACATATATTACTCAAGTGCTGGGCAATCCTATTTTTCACTTTCCTGATGGTATGGCCCACGTACCACAATCCACATGGACAATATATACCATAAATACATTGCTTTGTGTTGCAATCAGTTTGCGATCGCAATGCAAAAATGCGTCCACCTGAATGGGGTATTTCCATCTGGTTTGTTTGAACTGCATATCGACAGTATACACACGCCCCACAAGCACCGTGTCTCCTTCAGATGACTCTTCCCTATCTCTAACCTATAATGGGGCATAATTTCCCCCCATGTTTCGCCCCCGCGTACACGTAAACCGGGGTATTTCGCAAAACACATCATGCACAACTAGCACTGGCCATAATCTTTTAATGGCCTTCTCTACCACTATGCTGCCCTCTGTATAAGGTAGTATACATGTCAGTCTACGGGGCTGTTGCTGATGTCGAACTTGAGAGGACAGCCACTCCCGCTGGGCATTAAATGCCCGCTTAGCTGCCCTGTTCAACACCCGTGAAGGATATCCCCGCTGTTTGAACCTGTGGGCCATGCCAACTGCCTGCTCTTCATAGGTCTTCCGGGAGGAACACAATCTACGAACACTCAAGAACTGTCCCGTAGGTATACTATTCTTAAGGCGCATGGGATGGTGGCTGCGGTAATGCAACAATGCATTCCGATCTGTACTTTTGCAAAATGATTGTGTAATAAACGATCTCGATGTTAACATTGAGAAAATTGACCGAGTTCCCCCCTATATGATGCTCAAATTTAATATTAATAACTTGTCCATTTAAATATTCGAGAAACTCAGCCAATTGTTGTCGGTCACCACCCCAAATCGTCAAGACATCATCTATATACCGCAGCCAACCAACCACTTTATCAAAATAAGGAGACCCATACACCCAGAGTTCCTCATATTGCGGCATATAGAGACATGCCACCGTGGGGGCAACCGTGGCCCCCATGGCGACACCCCTCACTTGCAAAAAGTATTTGTCTGCAAACCTAAAAAAATTATGCAAAATAACCATTTGTGCCAGCTGGTTCAACAGATCTATATGTTTCTCAGATAACTGTAAAGTATTCAACAGTTGTTTGCTATAAAGTACACAAAGAATAAAAGGTAAAGCATATAACTGTGTGTAATTTTATATTTATAATACTTAGTGCACTTATTAAGTATTTAGGACAACCCTGTAGTGTTTAGTGTTTATTCTTTTAAACTTGAGACATACCTGCACCTGAAAAGCAACTTCAGTTCTCTACCTCACTGTGTTTGGACTAGAGAGCTGCACGGCTTCCGTCCCCGCGGGATTCCCGCGGGGACGGAGGCAGTTCATGCGGGGTTCCCGCGGGGATGGAAGCAGTTCTGCGGGGTTCCCGCGGGGACGGAGGCAGTTCCTGCGGGGTTCCCGCGGGGATGGAACCAGTTCTGTGGGCTTCCCGTGGAAGTGTAAGCTGCAGCTGCACCAGCCTCTCATCTACCGAATACCAATTTATTTGAGTGCTGTCTCCTCCTCCTCTTCCTTGCTTTAACAGCATAAATGTGGAAAGTCTTCCATTAAGGAGGTGGTAGAGTCACAAATGATGACGGAATTCAAAAAGGCGTGGGATGAACACAGAGGATCTCTAATTAGAAAATGGAAGTTATATAAAAGCTAACCTTAAATGGCTGCATATGTGTGGATGTGTCAAGTGACACTTAGATGGCGACTCTGGCTGTGATGAACTAGAGCTGATACCTGGCAGACTTGTATGTTCTGTGTCTCATACATGGCAATCTGGTGTAGGATGGGCTGGAAAGGGCTTAGACAGCAACTTCAGTGGCTGGAACATGAGGACAGTGCTGGACAGACTTTTACGGTCTGTGTCCCACAAATGAGAACATGAATAGGCTGGAGTGGGCTTCGATGGCAACTCCAGCAGTTAGAACATAAGGATGGGGCCAGATAGACTCCTGTGGTCTTTGTTCCAGAAACACGAAAGAAAGACCATAATCAAGTATATAATATCACACTCGTTGATTTAATGATGAATTGATCATGAGTGTGACTATTGGGCAGAGTGAATGGACCGTTCAGGTCTATTTGCTGTCACTTACTTTGTTACTATTAATCCTCTTTGCTCCCAGGCTGGTGCACAGACCTCAGCTCTGACACAGGCACGAGAATCAGATGTCACCTGACCTACTGGCGCGTGCATGTGGCGGCCTCTCAGCACACAATCCCAGTGAATCAGAGACAAATCTTACATGTGCGCACCAGAGTGTTCCAAGTTCCAACTTCCGGTCCGTCCTTGCCTACAGTGCTGTGGCTCAAATCCAGAAAGGGAGCTGACTGGAACTTTCTTTTATGTACTATTAAATTCTTACGGGGATGGGTGGGGATGGGTTAAATTCTTGCGGGGACGGGTGGGGACGGGTTGGGATGGTTTAAATTTTTGCGGGGATGGGTGGGTACGGGTAAGATTCCAGCGGAGATGGGTTGGGACGGGTAAGATTCCAGCAGGGACGGGCGGGGATGGGTAGGATTTCTGTCCCCGTGCAACTCTCTAGTTTGGAGAGCTAGTCATTCAACAAAAACCCGGATGAACACTGACAAGTCTGATCTCTATTCAGCCTCACCTTTGGTCCTACCTCCTTGTTTGATCTTCTGTTTCCATCATTTCATGTAACCCTGTTTCAGAGTCCACTTATTCATCTTGCAACTCCTTGTGACTCTGGGCAAGCCACTTAACCTCCATTGCCCCAGGTACAAATAAGTACCTGTATATAATATGTACGCCGCATTGAGCCTGCCATGAGTGGGAAAGCGCGGGGTACAAATGTAATTTGAAAAAAACATCTTCGGTCCTCTATCTTTACAACTACTGCCACTCCATTACTATTCTTCCACTACAAGGCCCAGATGCAGCATTACTCTGCATCTCGTCATTTAGTTACTATAACTCCTGATGTTAAATTAACGACGGTGTGCATTCGTACAAATGTACGTAAACTGATAAGGGCTTTTTCTGTTTCGTTTTGTTATTGAATAGGCAATCTAGTGGTGCTAAGTATTTCACAAAGACTGTCCTCACTCCTGTTACCTTTGCATCGGCAGGTTTGGTGGAGAACTTGTCCCGGCGCTCTCCATGCTCGTCGTACAACAACACCACTCTGTCCACCGTGCAAACCGCGAACTTAGCATTGCTCTGGGACCAAGCCATGCAGGTCACTTTGGCAGCTCCATCCTGCAAAACAAGCACCAAAAGTTCCTTATATTTTCCAGAAATCAGGCTGAGTGTTAGAGGTACCTACAGCTTCCAAGGTGCGACCCTCAACAAGTCACTCCGAAAACAGTGGGGCAGGCACCTCAGGAACATGGCACTCAGCGGCGGGGTCTGTGTCCCCCAAGGGTATGGTAGGGAAACGGTACCTGCGGAGTCAGCAGGGTCTTCATGTGCTTTAGCTGCATCCCTGCCTCTCCGAAGGGAGCTGAAAGCGGCGGCTCCCAGCGACCTTTCTCCCTCCCGACTCACAGAATGCACTTCGCAGCGGGCTTCTCTTCTCACCACGGTCCTACAGGATCTGAAAACCGGGTCTAAGCATACACCCATCCCGTTAGGCCGAGCCCCAGTTACCCCGGTAACCGCTCTCAAACATAACCGGCAAAGGAATGAGTGACGTCAGCCACTGCGACGGCGGTTGCATTTAAGATCACAAGGAAGTTACGATAAAAACAGACGGGATGACGTCAAAAAAGTTGAAGCCACTTAGGTTAGCCTTTGTTTCCTCTTCCACGCGCAGCCGTTCTTTAGTACACTCAAAACAAAGCAGGCAAACTTATGAGCCGCAGCATCCTCGTTGTTCTTTACAGTTGGTAGCATTTTGATTTAATCTCACTTAAATAAAAATGTGAAACATGCTAGCTTGTGCAGCAAACGGATGTACACAGAGCAGAGGAAGTATTGGTCTCATCAGTTTACATTTTAAATTATTGTGTCATTTGATCGGGCCTGTTATAGGGACTCCCTGTATTCGTGCAGAAATGTTTCCACCTAGTAAAGGGTCATCAAAACAGACATCATGTAACGAGAATCAGGTACTTAACAATCAAACTTATTATTTATAAGTACAATTTAAAAAAAAAAAAAGACATTAGGTTGAAACTGGAAGTATTTTAACATCTTTTTTTTCCCTGTGCCTACATCAAAGGAAAAAGATGGCATGTGGGAATTTGCTTCTTTTTGTTTTATGGAATGCAGTGGTATATTATAAAAATGCACTTGCTTTTTTTTTTTATTACTACTATTTCACAGATATGTTTTGAAAATGAAGTAGGACTTCCTTTATGCAGAAGTTCTGCCCAGGGGTAGTCTAAATGTGCCAACATTGTCCAGTTTGACACTATTAGCTGCCAAGCTCATACAAAATAAATTATGTTCAATGGAAAATAAATCTGTTGACTCAGGCTGCTTGCTATGTGAATATTCCATCACTGTTTCATTATTGATACAAAATATTACATATTAAGAGCATTTGCTGTAATGTTTTAATTCATTTATACAGTCCTTATATGCACATAGTTTTGCTTTTTAAACCCAAAGGTGAATCCTAAGAGTGGTTGAACAATTAGGTATAAACTGTAATATTGTTTGTTTGTTTTTGTTTTTACTTTACTTGTTTTGGACTACTTTGGGTCCTGCTGTTCTTTTTTTATATATATCTTTTTATTGAGGTGTGGGATACACATAAACCAATAATGCAGATGAATATCCAAAAAAAATACGAGAATACATAATATAACCTTACAGCTGTACATAGAGTCATACATGACCTTATACTTGTAATCCCCGCTTGCAACTTTATACAGGTATAAACATAAACACAGGAAAATGCAAAGCATCCTGTCCACCTTATTGTGTGTAACTCCCCCAAGCATACCTCCCCTGCCCCCCCCCCCCGAGCCCCTCCCCTCCTATCCTCTCATCCCACCCTCTCCTGGAGTAACTTGAGGTCCCGAAGACACCACTTCAAAGAGATGCCAAATAGATCTATATGCCTGGCAATGCTTCCGCCCAGAAGACTTAAGTCTCTCCCTCTCCCAGCGAGCCATCTGAAGCATCTTTGCCATCCAGTGCTGTACACTCAGTGGGTCCTCCGCCACCCAGTTCACTAGTATATCTAGTAAACTTACCATTTAGGGGTACATTGGCATTTGAATATTTCAGATTAGATAGTACAGCAAATCAGTATAAATCAATCAAAATAATCCATAAGCAATTCTCATATGAGAGTGGTAATCGGGCCGCAAAGAGCGTTTCCACAGGCATTACTTCTCTAACTACTAATGATTACAACTGTCAGTTTTATACCCTTCTATTTTAGTCAGAGATACAGATTTTTCATATTTCTTGTGCAATTAGTGATTTTCCATAGTATCAGCACTTAATTACCGAAACTTAATTATACATTTACAGTAATTTGGCCTTACATATTTACCGTAATAAAAGGTCATTCTCAGTTGCAACATATTTTTCCAGTAACCATAGTTCTGCTTTATTTTCTTGTCACCTGTTTAGCTACCAAAAATTCCCCTTATATCAGCAAAGGCTATAAACCTTTTTTTTTTTTCAGTAAATCATATTTCTGTTTCTCAGCAATCTGCATTCACTTCCTTATCAGCTTGTGTTGCAAGCATTTAGGAGAACATCTGTCACACTTGGTAACTGGCATCTCAGTGACTGTACTTTTGACCTTTTATTGAGGCCTAGCTCAACACACAACTATGCAGGCTCCTTCTCAGCCTGTTCTATGGTTCATGTCCAGAATGTCCATATTAACAACTATAACTGAAGCTAAAACACTTTGAAATACCACCCCATAATCTAAAGAAAAACCTCTAAAGTGCAAGCACAGAGAAAGCTGTTTTAAAGAGGCGCCAATAAAGGGAATGCAAACTTCCAAACCAGAAGAGCAGCTGGGGACATTTATCATTTTCACCCATAATCGAAATTAGGGCGTCCAAAACACAGAGCAGCTGGGGATGTCCATTGTTCCCACCCATAATTGAAATGAGGACGCCCAAATTGGCAGAGCAGCTGGGGACGTTTAAGGATTTTACCCATAATCAAAATTAGGACGTCCATCTTGGGGACGCCCATCCCGCACTTACATGAACGTCCCTGGGACAGTATTTAAGCGTCCCTCTCAGTATTTTCGAATTTTTGCATCCCACTGTCAGAATGACACTAAAACAGGCACCCACCCGCAAGGGTAATTTCAGTGACCCTGAAATTGAACTGCTGGTGTAAGAAATACAAAAAAGGCACCCAGGGACCAGAGGCTGGCTGCTTCAAAATCGGGGAGAGAATGGGAGGCAGTGAGGGACAGGGTCAATGCAGTCTTCCACTGTGGCAGGGATGTGGAAGACTGCAAGCGCAAGTGGCGCCGGCTGAAGCGTGATGTGAAGAAGAAGGCTGGTGCCAACCCCCCAGCAGATGACACTACTACCTTGACCCCCCTAGAGCGCATCGTTTATGGGCTCTTGCCCCAGGAGGGGATCCATGGACACATCAGCACAGCCTGAGGGCTCAGGTAGGTTTACCACTAGGAAGCTGGGGTATCTGTTGTGTTGCACTACACTTTGGTTTACACAAGTAGGGTACAGTGTGGTGTTCCTAAGTAGGGGAAGGGGTGAGAACACCACATGCAATACAAATCACTATTCATTACAGACCATGACACAGGGAGTAGGCAGGGGGAGGGGGGAGAGTTTTCAGCTATGTGTGTGTAGGTTACCACTGTTTCACAGCTTTGGGGGCCTTCCCCACTCCCTCCTCTTTTCCCATCATCAAACTGTGCATATCTCCTTCCCATACCTCTGTGCTGTAGCCACTGTGTCCTCTGCACTCCTTCCACAGTTCTATGTCTACCCACCTGCCTGTATGGCTCTCTTGCACATCAGTCTCTGAAGTACACTGCACTCCTTGTCTCCAGCTCTGTACCATGTACAATGACATCTGTGGGTTGCCTGCGGATCCCATTTCTCACCATCTGTTTGCTGGGTCTTCACGTGTGGGGCTATGTATATGAATGATGAAAAACAAAAGTGGGTTATTTTGACCAACACACTTCCTCCCCTTTTGCTATGCAGGTGATGACAGTCAGTCAGATTCAGAAGCTGGCCCTAGTGGCCACCAGCCCCAGCACACTGAACAGCAGACAGAGCAGCAAACCAGTGGGCCTGGAGGTGTGTCTGCACAAGAAAGCATGCAGGACCAGTCACATGGGGTGGAACCACAGGACACAGCAGAAGCAGCAGCAGCAGCGGCGGCGGCTCTCCCTCCCCCACCCACAGCAGAGGCTCTCCCTCCTCCACCCACAGCCTTTGCCGATGGTGGCACAGAGGAAGAAGATGCAGAAGGGGGGCATATCCTCAGCAGAGGCCATCCAGCCAGAGGAGGCAGCTGCTGCGCCTTGCAACACAATTGCTGGGCCACAATGTGCACCTGGAAGATTACCAGCGCCAGAAATTGGAGCTGCAACGGGAAGCGGCACAGGCCCAGCGGGAAGTGGTACAGCAGCTCCAACGGCTGGAGCTCAGCAGCGAGGGCCTATAGCGTCACCTGAAAGCACACAGTACAGCCCTGATGCAGCAACAAATGGCGTCTCCTTCCACCACTGCACAGCAACCACCAGCAAAGAAGAGGAGCTTGAGATCCTCAGCCCCCCTAGCCACTGGTCTAGCAGCCACCACACCAGCTCCCCTTCTGGGTCCTGTGCCCAGGTTGCAGGGCAAAACACAGACCACAAGGTGGCCAGACTTCCAGAGGGCAGCCGAGGCAGCAGGCTGCCTTGTGGACACAGAGGACAGTGGGACCTCATCAGAAGAGGACTCTCAACAGAGTTCCCCTGCAGCACCGACAGCTGGACTGCTACCAGCTGCTCAGGAATACGGTGGGAGGGGTAGGAGGGGATGGGACCAGGGGAGGGGTCATGGAAAATAGACGACAGTGTATGTGATGGGACATGCTTGGGGGGGGGGGGAGCGTGGAGGTGGTAGGGGTAGGGGTGGGAGGAAGGAGTGTGAAGGTTGGAGGGAGGGGAATATGCACAGAGCGGGTGATAGTGGTGGGAGGGGGGTGGGGGTGGTTGTGTGTAAGTAGTATGTGATAACAATAAATGTCTAATTACTCTCACACAAAACTTGTCTCGATGAGTCTTTGCCTGGCTCTGACCCCCAGCTGGTGTACACTCTGCTCTGCTCTGTGGGTGGGAGGTGGAGGGGGCTCCTCATCCTCTTCATCTGGGGCCTGATGCTGTGGTTAGATGAGGGGGGTGTTTTCACGTCCCCACCTGTTTCCAGAAGTCCCTAGGTTCAGCCTCCTGTGCCTGAAGAATCTGTTCTACTTCCTGGAACTCTGCACTTCCTTTGTATAGCCCTGCAGGATAGTGCTGACTTATTACATCACATCTTGACTACTTATTTAAAGAAGTACCCTACAGTCAACCAGTGCCTTGGCAACAGGATTCCTGGTGTCTTGCAGACTTCAGTGTGCATTGCCTTGTTCCTGCCTTACCTTGTTCCTGTGTGCCTGTCTTGCCTTGCTCCAGCATTCTGGTCAGCCTGTGTCCTGGACTTTGTCAGGCATCTGTTTCAGCAGCTGTCAGTGAGGACCTGTGCAGCCCTTGTGCCGCACAGGTGGCGCCAACCTCATTACAGCCTAAGGGCTCACTTTCCTCTGTCATAGCCGTCGCCATACCCAGACCCACCTACCTCTGCGGGGAAGACCTCATTTCAGCTGCGCAGCCACCCCAAAGCTGGCACCCTTGATTGGGGTCCACGTGGTGGCATGGGTGCCAAACGCCCCATCACGAAGACCTCTGTGGTGGTGTGCTTTAGGCCCACTTTCACTCTAAGGATCATGCCAGGCGCCTCCTGATGACGTCAGCTCATCGCCTATTTAAGTTAGCCAGTACTGCACCTCTTCACCTTCGCAACATTCTGCTGCCTTGCTGTGTGTTGCCTGGCCTCCCAGTTGCTGTTCCAGTTGTTTCTGCTCCAGTTCAGCCAAGTCTGTATGGGTTCCAGTTGCTGTCCCTGTTGCTCCTGCTCTAGTCCAGCAAATCCGCCCAGGCCCCAGCTTTGGTATCTGCTGCTACCTTCAGCTCTAGTGCTTCTCCAGTGAGCCGTCTGCCGCCAATCTGGTGGTCCAAGGGATCACCATCTGACAGTCTTGAATCATGACAGGGGCATAGGTGCTATGATTCTAGAATACTGTCTGGTACGCATGGAACAGTAACATGTGTATCTAGTCAGTCATTTACACCGGCCACTGACATGGTGTAAGCAGCTGTGCCTAAATGTTGGTGCATAAATGCCAATTTATGTTAGTAAATGCCACCTACTTTCTGGACAGATAATTTGGGAAGTATTTCTACTTATATTGCAATAAACAGTTTAAATGATTTATACATTGAAAATTATCCATTGAGCTCTCAGGATATTTTTTAAACACACTTTTGTGGTTGTCCCTACCACCAGTTCCATAAGTGCTTTTAAGTACTGACCAATCTGATTTAATAGACCTTTTGCTTCTAGTGTGGGGATTAATTCAATATATATTTCTAGAAATATCCCAAACACTGTCTAATCTAATAAATTCATAGATAGTATGTTATCACAGTGTAACCACCATTCTCATTCATAAATTAACATTGTTTATTAGACGGGGATCCTACTACTACTACTATTTAGCATTTCTATAGCGCTACAAGGCGTACGCAGCGCTGCACAAACATAGAAGAAAGACAGTCCCTGCTCAAAGAGCTTACAATCTAATAGACAAAAAATAAAGTAATCAAATCAATTAATGTGTACAGGAAGGAGGAGAGGAGGGTAGGTGGAGGTGAGTGGTTACAAGTGGTTATGAGTCAAAAGCAATGTTAAAGAGGTGGGCTTTCAGTCTAGATTTAAAGGTGGCCAAGGATGGGGCAAGACGTAGGGGCTCAGGAAGTTTATTGCAGGCGTAGGGTGCAGCGAGACGGAAGGCGCGAAGTCTGGAGTTGGCAGTAGTGGAGAAGGGAACAGATAAGAAGGATTTATCCATGGAGCGGAGTGCACGGGAAGGGGTGTAGGGAAGGACGAGTGTGGAGAGATACTGGGGAGCAACAGAGTAAGTACATTTATAGGTTAGTAGAAGAAGTTTGAACAGGATGCGAAAACGGATAGGGAGCCAGTGAAGCGACTTGAGGAGAGGAGTAGTATGAGTAAAGCAACCCTGGCGGAAGCCGAGACGGGCAGCAGAGTTTTGAACCGATTGGAGAGGGGAGAGGTGACTAAGTGGGATGCCAGCAAGAAGCAGATTGCAGTAGTCTAAATGAGAGGTGACAAGGGTGTGGAAGAGGGTTTTGGTAGAGTGCTCGGAAAGAAAGGGGCGGATTTTACGGATGTTGTAAAGAAAGAAACGACAGGTCTTGGCGATCTGCTGGATATGAGCAGAGAAGGAGAGAGAAGAGTCAAAGATCCTCAGATTTTTTTAACCGCCTCCACCATCCGGGAACTGTGCCCCAATGTATTAATGGTGTTGCTCACATCCTCATCGATCAACCCGTGTTCTTTCCTCTATCATAGTTCTTTTTTTAATTTTTTTACTTTTACTTTTTCAAAAAAGCTTCTCATATAATTCACTTTAAATATTCTTCTTCAATCAATATCTTCAAGTTCATTGCAAGCTTTTGTATACAAGCCGTATCTTATAATGTTACTTAGCTTTAAACGACTTTCAGCAGCGATTTTTCTCCCAGCTCAAACCTCTGCCGACATGGCCAGGTTTCGATATTCTTCTTCAGGGAAGAGGCACGCTGGAGAGAAGAATATAATACCATTTAGCTGTACATATCATCATAAGTATACAAATTTCTTCGTGAAGACATAGCACACTGCGATCTTACCATCACTGTATTCGCTCCTGCATACAGAGAAAATGGCTGCGGCGTCTTAATCAGCCTCTACAATTTAAATAGGTCACAGCTGATTGTAAAACTCAAATTCTGATAGGGCCACGTATTCCTTGCAGCTACCAATCAGATTAGCGACCACCAGTCCACTTCAGAATTCAACCCCTGGGGTTGCAACGCACGAAGTTGGAAAATCCATCTTTGTTCTTTGTAATTCAACAAAGGTCCAGCATTTCCAAATTTCTTGACGTCTTTTTCAAACCAGCGGCTATTAAGGTAGCGTCGTATCTTCAAGACACAACAGATTTCTTACGATGTTTACAAGCAACAGCGGTGTCAGATGACTCTATTTTAGTTACGGTAGATGTAACTTCACTATATACAATTATTCCTCAGAAAGATGCTTTACAAATTATTGCTGAAGTACTGGATAAGAGCCCTCCTTTACAGCGTATATCAAAAAACTTCTTGATGCGACTTGCACAATTGGTGATTGGCAGAAATTATTTTTTCTTTCAGAATGAGTTTTTTTAACAAGTTCAAGGAGTAGCGATGGGGGCATCTTTACCCCCCTCAATAGCAACTCTTTACTTAGCGAAATTTGAGGAATCTTTTATATATGCATTGGAAGAATTTAAATATATCCCTTTGTGGAAGCGCTTCCTAGATGATATATTCTTTATTTGGAATGGACCCTTTCAACTACTGGAAGAATTCATGTTGACGCTAAATTCTGAACAACATAATTTGAAATTTACATTTAATTACCATCTGACAGGCATTGAATTTTTGGATGTCTGGGTATATAAAAAGAACAGGCAACTACATACTAAGTTGTATCGAAACCAACTACCCGCAATACAGTTCTACATTTCTCCAGCTTCCACCCTCACCATCTTAAAATGAGTTTACCGGTGAGCCAGTTTCTGAGAGCCAGAAGAATTTGTTCAGAGAATGTAATGTTTGACACTCAAGCATCTAATATGGCTGCACGCTTTTTGAAGAGAGGCTATCCCAAAGAGATAATTAAAAAAAAGCATATTTGAGAGCAAAGTACTCTTGTCGTGATTGGTTATTGCAATACAATACAGCACAGGAAAATGGCAAGCTTGTCTTAGTTATTCCATACCTTAAGTTCCCATATTAACAATAATATACATTACAACTGGAAAATGCTACAGGTTCACACTTGCTTTGCTGAGCACCCTATCTGTGCATTTAAAAGAGGAAAAACTATAAAAGATTAGATTACACCACTGAACTCCCTGGATCTATGGGACATTTTAAATGTGAAGCATGCCAATGGTGTGACTCCGCCATCGAAGGTGTGGTATGGACACCCCCTGTACCTCTCGTCCAATAGTGGCACGCTCACAAACTAATTGCAGCTCTCATAATAGTATGTATGTCATAATATGTCCATGCCAAATGATATATATAGGATGATCCAGTCACCCGATTAAAATTAGGCTTAACGAACATAAACCCCGCATTAAGAACAGGATATTGTCTGCCCCCATAGTTCAGCACTGGCAAGATAGAAATCATCAAATAGAAGATATTAAATGGCGTATTTTAGATCATGTCCAGTTGGGTTGGGAGGGTGGGAATGCTGGACCTTTGTTGAATTACAAAGAACAAAGATGGATTTTCCAACTCCATGCGTTGCAACCCCAGGGATTGAATTCTGAAGTGGACTGGTGGTCGCTAATCTGATTGGTAGCTGCAAGGAATATGTGATCCTATCAGAATTTGAGTTTTACAATCAGCTGTGACCTATTTAAATTGTAGAGGCTGATTAAGATGCCGCAGCCATTTTCTCTATATGCAGAAGCGAATACAGTGATGGTAAGATCGCAGTGTGCTATGTCTTCACGAAGAAATGTGTATACTTATGATGATATAAATGGTATTATATTCTTCTCTCCAGCGTGCCTCTTCCCTGAAGAAGAATATCAAAACCTGGCCACGTTGGCAGAGGTTTGAGCTGGGAGAAAAATCGCTGCTGAAAGTCGTTTAAAACTAAGTAGCATTATAAGATACGGCTTGTATACAAAAGCTTGCGATTAACTTGAAGATATTGATTGAAGAAGAATATTTAAAGTGAATTATATGAGAAGCTTTTTTGAAAAAGTAAAAGTAAAAACAGAAAAAAAAAGAACTATGATAGAGGAAAGAACACGGGTTGATCGATGAGGATGTGAGCAACACCATTAATACATTGGGGCACAGTTCCCGGATGGTGAACGCGGTTAAAAAATCTGAGGATCTCTGTCTAATAAACAATGTTAATTTATGAATGAGAATGGTGGTTACGCTGTGATAACATACTATCTATGAATTTATTAGATTAGACAGTGTTTGGGATATTTCTAGAAATATATAAGTATTGACCTGCATACATTTTGAGACATAAAGGAAATAGGCAGCATGTACATATATATCAGGCATATCAGCCCAACAAAGCTGAGCTCCTAAAGTTATCTAATCTAATCTTTACATTTATATTCGGTCAGATCCTTGTTAGAGCCCAAAGTGGATTACAATAATGGAACCAGTAAATATAACTGGGAGTTACAGATCTCTTACAATAAACTATATTAAACATGTAATTAGGAAAATATTTTGAAATAATAAAGCTTTCAGTTGACCTTGGATAACTGAGTAAGATGGTTGATTATGAAGCAGGATAGGCTTGGTACAGAAATTAATTGTCCAATAGCTTTTGATAACGCAAATCTTGTACTGTTCAAAAGTGTAGAAGTTGTGTATTATCTGTTCTCATTGATTTTGAAGTCTTGGGAAAGTACAAAAGGTTGACCAAACTATCTGGACTAGCACCTTTGAAAACTTTATAGATCAAACAAGTCGATTTAAACATAACTCTTGCTTGTACAGGTAGACAGTGAAGTTGGATCAACAGTGGAGATGCCTGATTATGAGATATAAAGATCAATTTTGCCACAGTGTTCTGTAATAACTAAAGCTTAGAACCTAATTGAACCAATAACTCAGCATATAAAGAGTTACAATAATCCAAATGAGATAAATCAATGTTTGAACTAAAACTTGAAAATGCTCTTCATCGAAAAAGTGATGAATACAGCATAACTTTTGCATTAGAAAAAAAATAAAATTAAGTACATAAGTACATAAGTAGTGCCATACTGGGGAAAGACCAAAGGTCCATCTAGCCCAGCATCCTGTCACCGACAGTGGCCAATCCAGGTCAAGGGCACCTGGCACGCTCCCCAAACGTAAAAACATTCCAGACAAGTTATCCCTAAAAATGCGGAATTTTTCCAAGTCCATTTAATAGCGGTCTATGGACTTGTCCTTTAGGAATCTATCTAACCCCTTTTTAAACTCCGTCAAGCTAACCGCCCGTACCACGTTCTCCGGCAACGAATTCCAGAGTCTAATTACACGTTGGGTGAAGAAAAATTTTCTCCGATTCGTTTTAAATTTACCACACTGTAGCTTCAACTCATGCCCTCTAGTCCTAGTATTTTTGGATAGCGTGAACAGTCGCTTCACATCCACCCGATCCATTCCACTCATTATTTTATACACTTCTATCATATCTCCCCTCAGCCGTCTCTTCTCCAAGCTGAAAAGCCCTAGCCTTCTCAGCCTCTCTTCATAGGAAAGTCGTCCCATCCCCACTATCATTTTCGTCGCCCTTCGCTGTACCTTTTCCAATTCTACTATATCTTTTTTGAGATACGGAGACCAGTACTGAACACAATACTCCAGATGCGGTCGCACCATGGAGCGATACAACGGCATTATAACATCCGCACACCTGGACTCCATACCCTTCTTAATAACACCCAACATTCTATTCGCTTTCCTAGCCGCAGCAGCACACTGAGCAGAAGGTTTCAGCGTATCATCGACGACGACACCCAGATCCCTTTCTTGATCCGTAACTCCTAACGCGGAACCTTGCAAGACGTAGCTATAATTCGGGTTCCTCTTACCCACATGCATCCCTTTGCACTTGTCAACATTGAACTTCATCTGCTACTTGCACGCCCATTCTCCCAGTCTCGCAAGGTCCTCCTGTAATCGTTCACATTCCTCCTGCGATCTTGACGACCCTGAATATTTTGTGTCATCGGCGAATTAATTACCTCACTAGTTATTCCCATCTCTAGGTCATTTATAAATACATTAAAAAGCAACGGACCCAGCACAGACCCCTGCGGGACCCCACTAACTACCCTCCTCCACTGAGAATACTGGCCACGCAATCCTACTCTCTGCTTCCTCTCTTTCAACCAGTTCTTAATCCATAATAATACCCTACCTCCGATTCCATGACTCTGCAATTTCTTCAGGAGTCTTTCGTGCGGCACTTTGTCAAACGCCTTCTGAAAATCCAGATATACAATATCAACCGGCTCCCCATTGTCCACATGTTGCTTACCCCCTCAAAAAAATGCATTAGATTGGTGAGGCAAGACTTCCCTTCACTAAATCCGTGCTGACTTTGTCTCATCAGTCCATGTTTTTGTATATGCTCTGCAATTTTATTCTTAATAATAGCCTCCACCATCTTGCCCGGCACCGACGTCAGACTCACCGGTCTATAATTCACCTGTAGATCCATGCTTAGAGTAGAGTCAAGAAAAACACCCAGTACCCTTAATGGATTTCTCCAATTGAAAGAGAAATACCAGATAGCAATTGAACAGAATTAGGAATGGAATTTAGACAAGTGCTTAGCTAAAGTAACTTAGGGGTCCTTTTACTAAGGTGTTCTAATACATTTAGTGCACACTAATGAATTAGTGTACGTTAAGTGTCATGCAGCCCTTAGGGATAGAATGGTCGGTGTGGCATTTAGTGTGCACTAAATCTGTTAGCAAACCTTAGTAAAAGGACCCCTCAGTTTCATTTCCTTATTGAGATTATATTTATATTGATTACTCCAGTTTTCCACCTTTGTTATACATTTATCAATAGAAACAACTGTTTGAGCAAAATCACTTGCACCTAGGTTATAAGCCCTTTTACTAAAGGGCATTAAGTCTTAACACACACCTAACACATGAAAAACAGCCTATCGTAAAATGCTTTAAAGCATTTTGCTAGAACCAGAATAACAATTACCAACCAGTGGTATTTTTCATCATTAGCTAATGATGAAAAATACCACTGGTTGGTAATTGTTGTTCTGGTTCTAGTGAGAGTCTGTTTGGAATTATTTACCAGAGACAAACGGATACACAATATTATATGTTTCGTAAAGCATTTTGCAGCATTTTGCCTGTACTATTTGTTAAAATATATTTTGTTAGAAAGGGCATGTCATGGGTGAAGAATGAGTGCGGAAGTGTTAACCAGCTGGTAAGTTTGCATTAGCACATGCTAACTGGCTAATGCTGAGTTAACATAGGACCACAGCAATAAGTGCTCCTGCATTCATTTTTAATAAGTTCCACATGCCATTGGAAAAGTTAGTGCGGAACCTGCAAAATAAATAAGATAAGCCCTAAATACTGCTGTGTTGAATCTAGGATTGGCATGTGGGAATGTCCCCCATTAAGATGCGTTAAGCCCAGATTCTACCTGTTTTCAACTCTGTGCTGAAAACCCACCTTTTCACCACTGCTTTTGGCTCCTAACCACTACTCAGTTACCTCCCCTTGTTCCTTCTCACCCAGTACTTCCCTCGCCCTTAATTGTCTTGTCAGTCTGTATATTTTTTAGATTGTAAGCTCTATTGAGCAGGGTCTGTCTCTCTGTGTCAGGTGTTCAGCGCTGCGTGCGTCTGGTAGCGCTATGCAAATGTTAATAATAATCTACTATAATAAAACTCACCCTCAACGTTCTGAAGACAACGTTCTGAAGTCACTCAGTCACTCACTGAAGGGTTCATGGATTCATGGTGGTGAAGCCACAACACTGACCATGTCTCTCTGCCCCGCCCTCGCATGACGGACCAATCAGAAAAAACACCCTCAACATTCTGAAACACAAAGGACCATCACAACATCGTTCCCAGGCAACACTAGGCAACGTAAGATGGACCAATCAGAGGAAACTACGTGACAGAATGGCTCATTATCTGGGCAGCACGGAGAGCACAGAACCACCGCTGGAACAAGAGAAGAATATTCCTGCTGTGGGTATGTGCAAAAATAGACCGGGAGAGGGGGGGGGGAGAAATTTTTAAATGCCTAATGCCAGTACTGAAGAGTGCCAGAGGGCTTATAGCACAGACTACATTTGGGATCGCTTGACATGGAGTCAGAGGAGCCGGAAAACAACATGCCCGTCACCATCTGGGACGTGGGCAAACAGGACAAGCTGTGGCCCAGCTGGAAGGATTACCCGCGACCCAGCCAGCAGCAAACAGCGACCAAGGAAGGGGGAGGAGTACTCCTTCCCTGCCTAGGAATCGCTGGAGACTGGCTGCCAAACTAACGAAACAACCGCACACCGACGCACCACCTCCATTATCAACAACCTGCACACACACCGCACCCTCACACACTCACACACACACACACACACACACAAATAACTCTGTGACACATACACACACACACACAAAAAAACCACATGCTAGCGCCCGTTTCATTGGTTTCCGGAAATGGGCCTTTTTTACTAGTAATAATAATAATAATTCTAATGTCCTTAAGTAAAGACCACTTTGGTTCCTAAATTTATCCCCTATTTTCAGCAAAGTTGTCAGGGGCTTAATTTGTTTGAGAAAATTAATCTAAATTTAAGCACTTAAAATGTATGTTCCTAAATATAGAAATGCCATACATTTGCCTAGATTTCAGATTCCAGCTTAGGTGTGTAGTGCTGAAAATCAGTGTTAAACTTCTAACTTCTCCCACCACTGTAAACCCACCCCTATTGCCATGTTACTGTTTAGGCTCCTAAATGTTGGAGTTTAGTTAAATTTTGAGCATATATTAGGGACTCGGCCCATTTCCCTCCTACCTTTCCTCTCCAAGATACTTGAATGCGCCGTTCACAGCCGTTGCCTCAATTTTCTCTCCTCTCATGCCATCCTCGATCCGCTTCAATCGGCTTTTGCCCCCTGCACTCGACAGAAACGGCCACTATCTAAAGTCTGCAATGACCTACTCCTCGCCAAATCCAAAGGTCACTTCTCCATCCTCATCCTCCTCGACCTATCCGCCGCCCTTTGACACTGTCAATCATAACTTACTTCTTGACACTCTGTCCTCCTTTGGATTCCAGGGCTCTGTCCTCTCCTGGTTCTCCTCTTATCTCTCCATCGTACCTTCAGAGTACACTCTCATGGTTCGTCCTCCACCCCTATCCCGCTCTCTGTCGGAGTCCCCCAGGGATCTGTCCTTGGACCCCTCCTTTTTTCAATCTACACCTCTTCCCTGGGCTCCCTGATCTCATCTCATGGCTTCCACTACATCTTTATGCTGACGACACCCCAGCTTTATCTCTCCACACCAGACATCACTGCGGAATCCCAGGCCAAAGTATTGGCCTGCTTATCCGACATTGCTGCCTGGATGTCCAATCGCCACTGAAACTGAACATGGCTAAGACCGAACTTCTTGTCTTCCCACCCAAACCCACTTCTCCTCTCCCTCCACTCTCCTCTCTCAGTAGATAACACCCTCATCATCCCTGTCTCATCTGCCCGCAACCTCGGTGTCAACTTCGACTCCTCCCTCTCCTTCTCTGCACATATCCAGCAGATAGCCAAGACCTGTCGCTTCTTCCTCTATAACATTAGCAAAATTCGCCCTTTCCTCTCTGAGCACACCACCCGAACTCTCATCCACTCTCTCATTACCTCTCGCCTTGACTACTGCAACCTACTCCTCACTGGCTTCCCACTTAGCCATCTATCCCCCCTTCAGTCCATTCAGAACTCTGCTGCACGTCTTATCTTCCGCCTGGACCGATATACTCATATCACCCCTCTCCTCAAGTCACTTCACTGGCTTCCGATCAGGTCCCGCTTACAGTTCAAGCTTCTCCTACTAACCTACAAATGCACTCGATCTGCAGCCCCTCCTTACCTCTCTACCCTCATCTCCCCTTACGTTCCTACCCGTAACCTCCGCTCTCAAGACAAATCCCTCCTTTCAGTACCCTTCTCCACCACCGCCAACTCCAGGCTCCGCCCTTTCTGCCTCGCCTCACCTCATGCGTGGAACAAACTCCCTGAGCCCATACGCCAAGCCCCCTCCCTGCCCATCTTCAAATCACTGCTCAAAGCCCACCTCTTCAATGTCGCCTTCGGCACCTAACCACCACACCTCTACTCAAGAAATCTAGACTACACCAACTTGACATTTTGTCCTTTAGATTGTAAGCTCCTCTGAGCAGGGACCGTCCTTCTTTGTTAAATTGTACAGCGCTGCGTAACCCTAGTAGCGCTCTAGAAATGTTAAGTAGTAGTAGTAGTAAGGTTTCAAAATGGACTCCATATATATAGGTTTTACTACTTACTGCAATTCTGAATGAAACTTTGGAAGTCAAATACTAAAAGGAAGGATGAAGCCTATATTGCTCACAGAAGGCACAATGCAAGCTATTTTTGTTACAGTTATTTCATGTGTGTTAGGCAGACTTTGTCTAAGTGCTTGCTGTTTAATATGTATGGTTCTTAAGAGCATTTGCTAGTGCTGCTTTGATGTACTGATCTGTCAGTTCCTGTTTTTCTTCTATGTTTTCAAGTGGCAGAGGCCTAAATTCTTGCAGATTTACTAGATAAAGTAAGCGCAGTCCTCAATTAACACCACCTTTCTTCCAACTATAGCTTTGTCCATTTTAGCCCAAATACACCTACTTTTTTTTTTTTAATATTGTGCTTTCATATTTGAACTAGAGAGGTGTGGTAGCTGTGTTAGTCCACTTTTAAAGGTAATCAATAGAAATAAAACAAAATAAAACATGGAAAAGAAAATAAGATGATACCTGTCATAACTTAATACGTTTCTTGATTAGCTTTCGAAGGTTGTCCTTCTTCATCAGATTGAAAATAAGCAAATGTTGGTAGATAACAGTATATATAAGTGAAACATCAAAGCATTTCAGTGACAGTCTAACAGGATGGGGGTGGATAGGTGAGATATGCATGGAAACATCAAAGCATTTCAGTGACAGTCTAACAGGATGGGGGTGGATGGGTGAGAGACAGGTAGATGCATGGAGACAACAAACAGAGCATTACAACTTTATGGCTTACAATGGGCTAGAAAACTCAGATCTTTGTTAAGTCCTGTCTGGTGGGTGTCAAAATATTTGATCATTCTGACTTCAAAGGTCTTGTCATCTACCAACATTTGCTTATTTCCGATCTGATGAAGAAGAGCAACCGTCGAAAGCTAATCAAGAAACGTATTTGAACTAGATTGCAAGCTCCCAGAGCTGCCTAGTCACCCAGTTCCAGGAATTCACCCTGTCCTGGATTTCTGACAGCCCCATCCTGCGGCATTATGGGCCCTGCAACACTGATTTTCAGCGGGTGATTCAGGACTACACATACCACACTGCTTGGGTGTGTAATTTAAACCCCAGATCATATGAAAAACCTTTTTTTTATTGACAATAAATGTCAATTACCCATACATAACCACATACAATACAATCTTACCTCACTCAAACATTTGCATGCTCCAGCCATCCATCAATATTCATAATAGTAGTGCTCCACTATATATACATCTCACAAGATGTTACAACTCATTTTCAATAAATACATTGTAAACATAGCAATTTAGAACTTGTCAGCTTAATCAAAAAATTATAGTAAAGAACAACGTGCTATAAAAGTTGCTAAATTCCGTCGGGACGAGTACGGACTATACGAAGGGATACATCTATAGTTGGATGGATAAGAAAGAAGGGGCCGTAGGGGTAAGGCGGAGGCAGGAAGGTTGCGTTTAAATTATCGTCTAGTGAGTCATCAGGCGATGAAGTAAAATCAAACAAAAAAGCCATTGCATCAGCTAAGGTGGCAGGTGTACTACAGGGACTCTACAACAATTTTGTCTGAGTCTTTTTTACGCATACCACAACAGCCCCCAGGCATACCTCACGACCCCAAAGAAAACAACAAATCCACCAAGTCCAAACGGAATCCCAAGAAATAAGTACAGTGATTAATATATCAAGTGACAGGTTGACTGTGGTTCAGGAGGAGACTCTGACCAAGGGGTTATCATTTGTTCCATCGAATAGGTATGACCCTTTTGAAACCGAAAGAGGTCTATATAGATTTTTCGTGATTTAAGGCTACGGCTCCACTTTAGTAATCTCACCCACCAGGATAATGATAATGACCCCTAGTTAAACCAGGGGTCAGGTCCCGATGGATGCCCCCCGGAGCGGTGGACCCTTCTATTGCGGCCTATCACAGATTAGTGTTGGCGGCGGTAGACGATTTGGAGTCTCAATGGTATAGACAGGGGAGTAATCTGTCTCGATCGCAGCGTCATAGTATAGTGGATTTGGCTAACAATGATAGAATTATCATCCAGCGGCAGACAAAGGCGGATCCACGGTGATTATGGACAGGGACAAATATACACGTGAAGGGATGAATCAACCTAATCAGACACAATATTACACTCTCATTGACCATGATCCTACTAAATGGCTGCAGGATCAAATAGTGAAATGTGCTGATGATGCAGTGCTGGATGGGATTCTCACTAAGACAGATCAGAAATATCTGTGCCATCCATGTCCAAAGGTACCATACATATATTTTGTCCCTAAGGTCCACAAGTCTCTCATGGATCCGCCGGGTCGCCCAATAGTCTCAACAAGAGACTCGATATTAGAACCCATATCTAAATATATTGACAGGTTACTTAATCCTGTAGTCAAAAGAGCTAAATCTCACGTTCGAGACTCTATGCACTTTATCCAAATATTAGAACAATTGGAACCATGTTGTGGTGATGATTTCTACATGGTGGGGCTGGATGTTGTTGCCTTATATACCAACATTCCGCAGGCACAGGCCATAAAGTTAGCATGTGATCATTTGATGATTTACAAATACTTCTGCCTAAAATCGCAGTGTTGAAAACATTACTAACCTTGGTGATTGGTCATAATTATTTTCAATTTAGTGATCAGTTTTATGTACAGACCTGGGGAGTTGCGATGGGTGCTAATGTCGCACCTTCCTTGGCTTGTTTATACATGACCCAGTATGAGAAAACTCATGTATATACTTCAAGCTGGCACCGCCATGTTGTCATGTGGAAAAGGTACATTGATGACGTCATTTTGTTTTGGCGAGGCCCTCTTAGTGCTCTCAATGCCTTTATTGAATCCCTCAATGATGCTGATGTTAATATTAAATTCACCTCTAGAGTGGACATTCATGAGCTTGATTTCTTGGACATTAAGATTATTAGAACATCGGATGGCGGGTTCGACACTACCATTTATCGCAAGTCGACTGACAGGAACACCCTTCTCCATTATCAGAGCTTTCATCATAAGGCTCTGAAGAGGGGTGTTCCTGTTGGTCAATTTTTAAGGTTACGTCGCTTATGATCTACTGTTATTGAGTTCAAGACTCAAGCCCGCGATATGATGGATAGATTTGTTGAGCGTGGATATCCGAAGCAGGTCATACGGAGCGCATATAAGAGGGCGTTATATGCCTATCGTCCTTGGTTGTTCATTCAGGTCAGGTCTCCTCTAGTAACACAGTGGCATCTGTCATTCCTTCTCATATAGAGCAGTGGGCATCTCTTCAATCATCCACAGGTACTGGCACGTTCTGTCTGTTCATTCAGAGTTCAGGGAACGACCGAAGGTGGCGTATGCTCGGCAGGCTAACATAGGGGAGCTGCTCAAACGCCCTATACAAAATAGTACACGGGTAGACATTCCCCATGCGGCAAATGTGTGTATTGCTGCCATTCTGTGGACACCAGTGTGATTGACATCCCACATAGTGATAGACAATTCTTTTTAAGACATAATTCTACATGTATTAGTGAGGTGTGTTGTTATTGTATTTGGTGCCCATGTGCACTATATTACATAGGCCACACAAAGAGACAGTTAAAGAATCGACTGGCAGAGCATGTTAGTAATTTACGATTAGGTAAAAGGGAGAACCCGCTGGTGTCCCATTGGCAGCGACACAACCACACTATTGACCAGCTTCAATGTGTTGTATTGTCACAGATTTTACCTACCAACAGAAGCGGGGACATTAGTGCTCGTTTACTTTTACTTGAGCAGCGGTATATTTATACATGGGGCACGGTAACACCGCACGGCCTCAATTTGGAGGTTGAGTGGGTGTGACATAACTGTGGGTGCGTGCTTTCATGCAAGGGTCCCTCAGTACTTAACTCATGTGATCATGGGGCCGGCATACAACAGTTTCCGGTGGTGCGACTCTTGGGCGGAAGCCCGGCCGATTACCACGTAGGCGTGCAGCCTGATACAGGATTATTAGTAAGTACACTTTAAAATGTTGATTTATAATGTTTGTTTAAATTTAAGACGAATATGTAGTGGTTGATGTGTAATAATATTGTTACAGCTTTGGTTCCTCCTGAGGAAGGAGACGAAATGCCGATCAGCATCGGGGAACCGGCGGTTTGATGTTTACAAGCACGGATGCATGTCCCCAGCCAACCCAATTTTGGGGTTTGGATATTCTCAGTGATACTTTTCATCAATTGGGAACATTATTGTGGCCTGAAGAATATTCTTATAGTATATGTATATGGTGCAACATTGAATCAAGCACGCTTTAGTCAAATACAGGACAATTGATACAGAACATACGCAGGTTCTAATTTATAGAACCAGCGTTAATGGTGAACTTTTTGATTAAGCTGACAAGTTCTAAATTGCTATGTTTACAATGTATTTATTGAAATGAGTTGTAACATCTTGTGAGATGTATATATAGTGGAGCACTACTATTATGAATATTGATGGATGGCTGGAGCATGCAAATGTTTGAGTGAGGTAAGATTGTATTGTATGTGGTTATGTATGGGTAATTGACATTTATTGTCAATAAAAAAAAGGTTTTTCATATGTTCTGGAGTCTTATGTAGCCATGTGTTAAAACTGACTCCGGTTTTGAATAAATTCCCTATAGTTGAATAGTGTGTAATTTAAACACCAGGACTGGGGAGAGTTCCCTCCTCTGGAATTGGAGGATTTGGTAGCTTTAGGCTCCGGGGGCCAGTCTCATATGTATATCTCATTTGGCTGCTATATACAAATAACTTTTAGTAAAGGTAGAGTAAGTAATTGACTTTTCAGCTGGTAAATGCTTTCTTCTCTCTTTTGCTTGGTTCGGGCGCTCCCCTGCAGGAAGATCCGTGCTTTGCAGTCTCTGATGTCTCCTCCTCCTTGTTCTCGTCCTCTCGCTCCCTCTGGTTCGATGTTTCCCCTTTCCCGCCGCCTTTTCCTCTCGGGCGGATCATGGACGCTCTAAAGTCGGCGGGCAAGCGATCATGCGGAGCCCAAGCTTAGCCCGGCACAGCTTCGGCAGCTCCCGGCACCAGAGTAAGTAGCAAGTGGGCTCCGGGCTGGGTGTGTCCGGGGGGGGGGGGGGGGGGTGAAGGGTCCTGCTTCCTCTCTTCAGGGTAGTGCGATCCGCTCCGGGGCAGGTGCCCGAGGCTCCCCCTCTTCCCTCCCTCACCTGCAACCAGCGATGCCGGCCACAGCTCGGACCCCGGCGCCCAGCCAAAAGGAGAGCAGGTGTGTGGCGCGGACGTGCAAAAGAGAGGAAGCGGTGGCTTATTTCTCATCTGGGGAGAGTGTGGTGTGGTAGCCGTGAAGGGCAACCTTCGAAAGCTAATCAAGAAACGTATTAAGTTATGTCCAATAAAAAAGGTGTGATCTTATGTTATTGTTTGATTTCTATTGATCATCTGGGGATGTAATCGACTTCTTTTCTCTCGCGTACTCTTTACATCTTTCAGTGAGAGGAAGGAGAATTGGTAAAACTATGCAGTAGTTGCTCCTGTGGGGCGGGATGGGATGGACTGTTGCTGCACCAGGTTGCATGGGGCAGCGGTTGGCTATGAGCTATAGTGAATGTGATATTTTACAGGGTTGCTGCTCGCCATATGTTTCACCATGTGGTATTTCTGTGAATGCGCTGCATAAATTGCGGTGATGATTGACGGGGTGTAATGATCTGTACACGTACCACATCCTTGCACACTTGTGAAGTTATTTTACCTGATGCATTTCTCAGCAAGCATCTGTTAGCCGAGTATGTTTTTTTTTTTTTTTTAATTATTGGTGGGAGGGGGCGTGGCGCTTTTAAAGGACAGGAAAGGACACCGTGATGACTGTAACGTTTTACTTCACCGAAGGCAACAAGTCTAGACACATAAATCCTCAGTGGTACCTGACAGTTGCAAGAATGTCGGTTTTTAAAAAAGGGTTCTAGGGGTGATCGGAGAAACTACAAACCAGTAACCCTGGTGTGAATGCTGGACGAAATGACAAGCTATTATAAACAACAAAATTACCAACCATGGTCATGGTTTAATGGGACAAAGCCAACATGGATTTTACCAAGGGAAGTCTTGGTTTCACTAATCTGCTACGTTTTTTGAAGGCATGAATGAATAATCATGAGGATAAAAGTGAGGCAGAAGCCCAACTTTGCATAGGGCAGACCTGAGAAGTGGGACTTTTAGGCTAGGACATTCTCATTCCCCCAGTATTTTCCAAACACTCTGCCGAATATGAAGCCTTCTGTAAAATATGCACAAGGATGCTGTCAAATATGTGTTTTGCCAGCACTTCTGGCAAACACATATTTGACAGTATCATAAAAGTGAGCATATGTTTTGCAAAATATATGCAGAAAATACATCCCTTTGCAGTTTCCACATTTAAGTACCAGCAATTTCACAGCCTGCATCTTTTGAGGATTAAGGAAAATTACTATATTAATCTCTCTTTTAAAGCCCTGGCTGAAATGAGCACTTTTATATAACCTCAGAGCTGCTGTAAAATGGGAAATACGGGTACATTTTCAGACTGCTTTAGTTGCACCCAAATCATGATGGCTCTTTGAAATCACTATGTCCCAGCTCTCTAGATGCCCTTATAAAATTATCCCCCTAAAGTTATGCCCCAAGATGCTGCAGACTGATTTTCATGTATATGTTGTAAAATGCACACTTACATTTACACCTGTCCACACTTTAATGTAAGCACAGTTTTTGAAGAAGTTGTGCTAGTATTTTATAAAGACACAAAGGTGCCTATGTAGTTTTATACATTGGGCAAAAAATAGGTGTCTCCCTGCCCTAGTAACCTAAGCGCCGTGTTATAAATTTACCCCATTATCAAGGTTGAGCTTTGAGAAGATATGCGGCCCTTAATTCTACTTCATTTCTAGCAGATGGTGTTCCATCATTTCTATGGTTAAGGCTTCTACCCTTTTCTCTGACAAGATTCTGTTTATTATCAATTTCAGTTTAGTACAGGAAATTTACCCTAAACCTGGTAGGAATCTGTTATGTGTCTCTTATTGAAAAGAGTCAATCTTGATTCCTCTCAGCTGATACATTATTGGTCCATTCTAGCAAAGGTCCTTGCAGAGACAGTAGCCCTTCAATTATAATTTCTTCTGACATTTTACAAATTGTCTCCATCCAAGGCAGTCTTGTTTCAGCTCTAATTAAAGATTTGAACATACTGCAGTGGAAACTGGATTCTTTGGCAAATGTAGGGAGATGCTGGAACTTTTGAGAGAGAAATTTCTGTTGTAATGATCCGATTCCCCGTTACGAGATGTTGAAAAGGTATCCTATTGATATATTATTGATATTTTCAAGTTCAGACGGGAGGCATTACCATTGGTTGTTCAAAGCTACAATCCTCCTGGATTTACAGCCTTACCTGTTACAGCCAGAGCCAGCCCTTGCATTAGGCACCCACCTAAGGTGTTACAATTTTAGGGGCAGCACCACAACACCAGGAGCAATGGAGAGCAGGCAGTGTGTGGGAAATACCAAGAACTGGTGGCTGTTGGATCACTCAAAACCAACTAACCTAATTAGGGAATTTATCAATATTATTATTCTTCAAATCTAAACTATACCAACTAGTAAGAATAGATTATTATCAGACAAAAATGATAACACTCAGTAAACATAAAACCACCTTTTACATCATCCTCCACATAAATCACATAATACCATACCTTAATATAATTCTATCTTCCACAGATTTGTTTGTTTGTTTGTTACATTTGTACCCCGTGCTTTCCCACTCATAGCAGGTTCAATGCGGCTTACACAGGTACTTATTTATATGAGGGGCAATGGAGGGCTTTTTAAAAATATGTTTTTATTAAGCAATGGAGGGTTAAGTGACTTGCCCAGAGTCACAAGGAGCTGCCTGTGCAGGAATCAAACCCAGTTCCCCAGGACCAAAGTCCATCACACTAACCACTAGGCCACTCCTCCACTTGTTCATAATCCAGTAATTTCAATGTTATAATCCACAAACCATAGTCTTGGGAAGACTATATCACCACTTATAAAGTAAAAAGTCTCTGCAGGGTGATAAACAAATCCTCAATGTCCTGTGTTCTATGAGTCCATAAGCCAACCACGAATCAACTCGTGGATATATAAAGGTTTCTTTAACCAAACAAATACTTAGCAGTTGCAATTCACGTAATCCTGATGTAGCCCATAAGTATCTTCAAAAGGACGATTCTCCTCTTGCCTTTATTATTTCTTCTTTACTAATAAACAGCTCTACACAAGACTTTGTTTCGCCAAAAGGCATCTTCAGGAGCCGTTCAAATGCCACTTTTTACAAGTAGCTTTAGTTCACTCAGGAGCCGTTCCAATATCTCTGGCTCTGATTCAGCAACATCTTCATATTTCAGTGCATTCTCCATGATGGGGAACTACTTGGGTTTAACTGCCAAAAACACTGTTGGATCATTGCCTGGTGTCAAAAGAATGAACCAAACACCGGAACAGTCCTTGGCTTCTCCTCCACTGCAAAGCAGCCTAGCTCCAGGCCCACCCAAATCCAGCAGCATGGCCATTGACTGGAGCAATGCAGTCACCAGGCCAGAGAATGAGCATAGCTGGGCCTAGGGAGCTTCAGAGCCCGACATGGGCAAGGAGCCAGAAGTCACTGGAGCAAACCAGTTGTGGATCAGAAGGTGTGGGGGGGGGGGGGGGGGGGGGGGATAGATTACTTTCTGTGCTTACAATCAAAGCTATTTACGTATATTCAGCTATTCCTTGTTGGCTTTAAAGCTCCTACAGCTCTGCAGCAGGTCTTCAGCCTCATCTTCCAAGGGCCATCATTTGATCCCATCAGCCCAGACAATTGCACGATCTACCCTAACCCACAATGAGCATTCATGAGGTAATTAGCAATGCTTGTGACAGCTCATTTGATGTGTGTGTGTTTTTTTAAATGTTGTTTGCAGTAGGCCATGTGGAGTCTGCTTGAGGATTAAAATAAATGAAAACACAATTTAATATTCACTAATGCTAGAATTTTGGTTGTGTTTAAGCAATTAACAGGGGTTAAATAATTTAATTGGCATCAACATAGTTTACAGCATAACCCTATACCAACTCAGTAAGGGGTTTATTGCAATAGATTCTTCTTTTTCTAGAGTGCTTTCTTCCAGAGAGAAGTCACTTCAAATCTAATCTCGGTTTGTGTCTTGCCTCCCTATATTCAGTGTTTGTTACATAATGAAAGAGTAGTAATTCATCTTAGCAATTAAATCTCAGTTTGTGTCTTGTCTTTCTAGAAGTAAAACATGTATTCAGTGTGTGTTACATAATGAAAAGAGTAGTAATAATTTCATCTTAGCAATAATATACAATCAGAAAAATGATTGGTGCTTTTTTGTTTTTTTTTTTTTAACAAGGAAGAAAACTAGCCTAAAACTATAAATGTTTCAGTGAATATCAATGTAATTGTGCCTTGAGGGAAATATTAACTTTTGCTTCCGTAATGAGTCAGGCATTACTAAGGTTGTTATCTTCAGGGCTGTGGAGTCGATACACCAAACTTTCAACTCTGACGCCTCTGTTTTTCTACTGTCCAACTCCTACTATGTATAGTAAATCAAAGAGAAATTTGATTAATTACAGAAACATAGGATATTGCTTATGTACAAAATTAGGACTAATAGAGCACAAAATATATGTATTTGAAGTTTGAACAAAGATCTTGAACAAACATATGAAATATACTTAATATTTTAAATAAATCTTTTAAAAATGTGTCCTTGTAAAAAGAATCGCCTTAGTCAGATTCTCTTTCATGGATGCCCTCAATATGATCCTTTTGAGCAGAAAACAATCTGTCAACACTAGCTTGATGTCAGCAACAAAGCAGAAACCACCAGTGCAACACCGATAACCATTTCAGGATATAACTTAAATTTACTAGTACTTTAGACCCAGGACATTATAATATATAAGTATAAAATGATACATTAGCCATATATTATAATGTCAGTACTTCCTGGGTGTAGTGTATTATATAGTCACTGTAATTTTATGTATTTGTGAAATGCATGTTTGTAAGCTATTAGAAGTGTGTGTGTGTTTTAAAATGCTCTTCACACACACAAGGCCCATTGCATCCCTGCACTTGGACTCATCTACTGTCCCCAGCACCCCCACCCATGTGCATTGAAGACACCCTACAAAATTCAAGGCTAAATACTAGTGTTCCATATCATCATGCTGATCAATCCATAGACTGGTGGGTTGTGTCCATCTACCAGCAGGTGGAGATAGAGAGCAACTTTTGCCTCCCTATATGTGGTCATGTGCTGCCGGAAACTCCTCAGTATGTTCTCTATCTCAGCAGGTGGTGGTCACACACAGCAGCAGCTCTGGCTAGGCCTCCAAGCCTAATTTTTAGGTTTTGTTGAGTGCCTGGGGTTGAGGGCTCTTTGAGCAAGTGCAAACCTGGTGGTGCCAGGTCCCTCCTTTTCTCCCCCCTCCCGCTGGCTCCGTTAAAAAAAAAAAAAAAAATAATAATTTTGAACGTCCTTAAGGGCGTTTATTTCCACGTTTATTTAAACGTTTATTGCAGCTACTCACTGGGACACCAGGTCGTTACAGCTCGGAGCGGCAAGCAGGTAATTTTTACCTTTTTATAGCGGGCAGGGGGTTCCCCGATTCTTCTCCTCGTGGCATATGGCGTCGGAGGGCGAGGGCGCAAAGAGTCGCTCCCCGGATCGCTTGAGCGCTTCTAGAGGGGATGCGGGGGTCCTTAAAGCCTGATTCGCCCTTGTTGGGTGACAGTTTCGTGACCGATGAATGTCCCGGTCCTTCCTCCGGCGTGGCGGTTTTTCCCGCCATAAACGCCCATCCCCCGCTCCTCGCCTCCGCCATCTTGGCCGGCCACGCGGCTCGGACGGCTTCTTCGTGGGGCCGCCCTTGAGGTTGGAGACATTAATGCCATGAACGCCCTTAATTTGGGCGACGGCACAAAAGCGGCTAAAGTTAAGCGCCGTTGTTCCCGCGCGGCTCCTTCGCGGAGTGTCGCGCCGGACGCCATTTTGGATGCGCAGCATGTCTCCCCCGCTCTTGCGAGCGCCGGTTGAGGGTGCGTCTAGGGCTGTAGCCCAGGCTGCGGAAGTGCACAGTCTGGGGGGTTTCTCCCCCGAGTTTGTTTTGCTGCTACATCAGGCCTTCCTTATGCAAAACGCTGCCCCTGCTCCCTCGTCTGGTAAAGAGATTGAGGTTCCCAGAGGTAAACGCGCTCGGGTTGATTCCCAGGCCTTGGAGGACTTTGTCTCCTCCGATGTAGATGAGGGCAGCGTATCTGAGTCCTCCCAACGGTCCTTTGCGGATTCCTTGGAGGAGACGGATCCCCGCTCGGATGGAGCGGATGACCCCTCGCAGCGCGGCTTTTTAGCCCAGAGGATTTGCCCAACCTGTTGATACAGGCCATGGACACTTTGAAGATTTCCTCTCCGGATGACGTCTCTCCCTCAGCCCCTGTTGGCTCTGCCATTATGCTGAGGACGAAGCGCCCGCCTAGAACCTTCCACGTGCATGATGCCATGCACACCTTAATTTCGGCTCAATGGGATGTCCCTGAAGCGAGCCTTAAAGTGGCTAGGGCTATGTCCCGCCTCTATCCTTTGACTGAAAGTGAACGTGAGGCCTATCTGTGGCCTACCGTGGATTCTTTAATCACTGCGGTGACTAAGAAAATGGCGTTGCCGGTGGAAGGTGGCACGGCCCTAAAGGACGCCCAAGACAGAAGATTGGAGGCGGCCTTAAGGGCGTCCTTTGAGGCGGCTGCTTTAAGTTTGCAGGCCTCAGTTTGCGGCTCCTATGTGGCCAGGGCGTGCCTGACTATGGTGCAGCGGGCTTCCCCCTCGGATCATTCCTTGAGGGCTGATTGGCCAGCCCTGGAATTGGGCTTAGCCTATTTGGCAGACTTGCTGTATGATGTCTTGAGGGCCTCAGCTAAAGGCATGGCTCAGACAATCTCTGCGCGGCGGTGGCTTTGGCTGAAACATTGGTCTGCTGACCACGCCTCTAAATCCCGCCTGGCTAGATTGCCTTTTAAAGGCAAGCTGCTCTTTGGGGTCGAGCTGGACAAAATCGTGACCGATCTCGGCACGTCTAAGGGCAAGAAGTTACCAGAGGTCAGGGCTCGGGCTAGTACTCGTCCCGGTACCTCCAGAGGACGGTTTCAGGAAGCCCGTCGGTATCCGCCCGGGCAGGTCGGGTTCCTCTGCCCCCTCTTCCTTTAAGAGGAATTTCTCCCCCAAGCAGCATTCCTTTCGCAGAGACCGCCGTCCCGGAGGTGCTCCCTCCGGTCCTCCCCCAGGGTCTCGTACCCAATGACGGGGCCTTGGTCCACGCCCCAGTGCAGATTGGAGGACGGCTGTCCTCGTTTCTGGGCGAGTGGACCACAATAACTTCAGACGCTTGGGTGCTGGAAGTCATCAGAGACGGCTACAAGCTAGAGTTCTGCCGACCCTTAAGAGATGGGTTTGTACTCTCTCCCTGCAAGTCTCCGGTCAAAGCTGTGGCAGTGCAGCAGACTTTGGACAATCTGATCCGCCTGGGTGCGGTCGTTCCGGTGCCAGAAAGTCAGCTTGGCAAGGGGCGTTACTCCATTTACTTTGTGGTACCAAAGAAAGGAGGTTCTGTCCGGCCTATCCTCGACCTCAAAGGGGTCAATCGGGCCTTGAAAGTGCGGCACTTTCGCATGGAGACTCTCCGCTCTGTTATAGCGGCAGTGAAGGCAGGGGAGTACCTGGCATCCTTGGACATCAAGGAAGCGTACTTGCATATTCCCATCTGGCCTCCTCATCAACGCTTTCTGCGTTTTGCAGTCCTGGGCCGACACTTCCAGTTCAGAGCCCTCCCGTTCGGGTTGGCTACTGCTCCGTGGACCTTTTCCAAAGTAATGGTGGTCATCGCGGCCTTCCTGCGAAAGGAAGGAGTACAAGTCCATCCTTATCTGGACGACTGGTTGATCCGAGCCCCCTCTTATGCAGAGTGCGGCAAAGCTGTGGACCGGGTAGTTGCTCTTTTGAGCTCCCTGGGATGGATCATCAACTGGGAGAAAAGCCAGCTGCGCCCGACTCAGTCCCTGGAGTATCTGGGAGTTCGATTCGACACCCAAGTGGGCAGAGTGTTCCTGCCAGACAATCGGATTGTCAAGCTTCAGGCTCAGGTGGACCAGTTCCTAGTAGCCTCTCCTCTTCGGGCTTGGGACTATGTGCAGCTGTTGGGCTGTATGACGGCCACGATGGAAGTAGTGCCCTGGGCCAGGGCTCATATGAGACCACTACAACAATCTCTGCTGCAGCGCTGGACTCCGATGTCGGAGGATTATGCTGTGCGCCTTCCCTTGGACCCAGCAGTGCGCAAGGCGCTGAGCTGGTGGATGCAGACAGACAAGTTGTCTGCGGGAATGCCTCTGGTGACCCCGGAGTGGATTGTCGTCACGACGGACGCCTCTTTGTCGGGCTGGGGAGCCCACTGCTTGGGAAGGACAGCACAGGGGCTCTGGTCTCCTGCAGAGGCAAAGTGGTCTATCAACCTGCTGGAACTCAGAGCCATTCGGTTGGCGCTTTTGGAGTTCATCCCGGTACTGGTGTTGAAGCCGGTACGGGTCCTGTCGGACAATGCCACGGCTGTGGCCTATGTCAACCGCCAGGGAGGTACCAAGAGCGCCCCTCTAGCCAAGGAGGCTATGAATCTATGCCAGTGGGCAGAAGCGAACCTAGAGCAGCTGTCAGCGGCCCACATTGCCGGAGTCATGAATGTCAAGGCGGACTTTCTCAGTCGCCATACCTTGGAGCCCGGAGAGTGGCAGCTATCTGCTCAGGCATTCTTGGACATCACGAAGCGCTGGGGCCAGCCGAGCCTAGATCTGATGGCGTCATCGGCCAATTGCCAAGTGCCGCGCTTTTTCAGCAGCGGACGGGACCCTCGATCCCTGGGAGTAGATGCTCTTCTCCAACAGTGGCCGACTCAAGAGCTTCTCTATGTGTTCCCGCCCTGGCCCATGTTGGGCAGGGTGCTAGACCGGGTGGCAAAGCATCCCGGCAGAGTAATCCTGGTGGGTCCGGATTGGCCCAGACGTCCCTTGGTATGCGGACTTGATCAGGCTCTCAGTCGACGATCCTCTGCGGCTGCCAGTGGAGCAGGGCCTGTTACATCAGGGTCCCGTGGTGATGGAGGATCCCTCCCCCTTTGGTCTTACGGCCTGGCTATTGAGCTGCAGCGTCTGAGAAAGAAGGGCTTCTCAGACAAGGTCATCGCCACTATGCTGAGAGCGAGGAAGCGCTCTACTTCTACTGTTTACGCCAGGGTTTGGCGTATATTTGCAGCGTGGTGTGAAGCAGGCTCACTTTCTCCCTTCACGGCTCCAATTTCTTCAGTGTTGGCGTTCCTGCAAGAAGGTCTGGAGAAAGGCCTGTCGCTCAGTTCCCTTAAAGTCCAGGTAGCGGCTCTGGCTTGCTTCAGGGGCCGCCTGAAGGGTGCTTCCCTGGCTTCACAGCCAGATGTGGTGCGCTTTCTCAAGGGAGTTAATCACCTGCACCCTCCTCTGCACTCAGTGGTGCCTGCGTGGAATCTCAACCTGGTGCTAAGAGCATTGCAGAAGCCGCCTTTTGAACCCTTGTCGAGGGCATCTCTGAAAGACCTGACGTTGAAAGCAGTCTTTTTGGTGGCTATCACTTCAGCCAGAAGAGTTTCCGAGCTCCAGGCGCTCTCATGTCGAGAGCCCTTTCTGCAGTTCACTGAGGCAGGAGTGACTATTCGCACAGTGCCTTCCTTCCTGCCCAAGATTGTTTCTCGCTTCCATGTGAATCAGCAGCTCTGTCTCCCTTCCTTTCGAAGGGAGGACTACCCAGAGGAGTACTCTGCTCTTAAATATCTGGATGTGACACGAGTCATCATCAGATACTTGGAAGTGACCAATGAGTTCCGGAAATCGGATCATCTGTTTGTCCTGTTTGCAGGTCCTCGTAAGGGTCTGCAGGCTGCTAAGCCTACAGTGGCAAGATGGGTCAAGGAAGCCATTGCAGCGGCTTATGTGGCCGCGGGGAAGGTGCCGCCTATCCAGCTGAAGGCTCACTCCACTAGAGCTCAGGCGGCCTCGATGGCAGAGGCCAGGTCCATCTCCTTGGAAGAGATATGCAAGGCGGCAACTTGGGCTTCGGCTCATACATTCTCCAAGCATTACCGCTTGACTGTGGCTGCACGGGCGGAGGCCCGGTTTGGAGCTTCAGTGTTGAGGTCAGGGATTTCAATGTCCCGCCCTGGGTGAGTACTGCTTCGGTACATCCCACCAGTCTATGGATTGATCAGCATGATGATATGGAAGGTAAATATGTATCATACCTGATAATTTTCTTTCCATTAATCATAGCTGATCAATCCATAGCCCCTCCCAGATATCTGTACTGTTTTTATTCTGGTTGCATTTCAGGTTCAAGTTTAGTCTTCAGTTACTTCAGAAGACTTCGTGTTCAAGTTTTTCACTTGGATTCTTCAAGAGTTGAGACGAGTGAGCTGCTGCATTCCTCTCCCCTCCGTTTTACGGGGCTGGATTGAGATTTAAATTCTGCCGGCACTCCCTCCCGCTTCATGCGGCTGTAGGGCAGCTTTGTACCCCTCCCGCTTCGGCGGTGTTAGGGTCAGTCAGCTCCTCCCGCGGTTGCGGTTGCAGGATAAGCCAGATCCCCCCGCATCGGCGGGTGTGGTGTCCCTCCCCCGCTCCGCGGGGATGAGCTGGACGGATTCCCTCCCCCCACTTGTGTGGGGATGAGCTGGGTTAATTCCCCTCCCCCGTTTCGGCGGTGGTGAGCTGGGCAGAGTGTCCCTTCGTGGGTGTAATTCTCTAAGTGCTGAGTCCTGCGGATGGAGCTTTGATATCGACATACTGAGGAGTTTCCGGCAGCACATGACCACATATAGGGAGGCAAAAGTTTGCTCTCTATCTCCACCTGCTGGTAGATGGACACAACCCACCAGTCTATGGATTGATCAGCTATGATTAATGGAAAGAAAATTATCGGTATGATACATAATTTTACCTTTTGGTTGCTGCTTTCTGTTTAAACATTTGGAACAGAAGCAGCAACCAGGTTTTAACACTTTAGGGATAGGTCTAGCCATGGGGAAGGGCTTGGTTAGAGGGTGTACTTAGTAGTAGGGAGAGGCTTTCCTAGTATGGATGCTTTGAGTTTTGGGTGATGGCTCTAGGGTTCCTGACTTTTTAGTTTAGAACAAATAGTGTGGAAAGGATGCAGAGCATGGCTTACAGAATTCTTTCAGACCTCTGTGTGTATGGGTGGGAGTGGTGGTGGGCTCTGACCCTAAGGGGAGAAGAGATGGGTGATTTGAATCAGCAGGGGATAGTGCGGGCAGGACTTATACTGGTCTGTCCCAGAGCCGGTGGTGGGAGGCGGTGCTGGTGGTTGGGAGGCGTGGATAGTGCTTGGCAGACTTATACGGTCTGTGCCCTGAAGAGGACAGGTACAAATCAAGGTATATACAAAAAGTAGCACATATGAGTTTATCTTGTGGGCAGACTGGATGGACCGTGCCGGTCTTTTCTCTGCCGTCATCTACTATGTTACTATGTTTTAATTTTGAAGCTAAAGCTGGAGTTGGTACATTTTTACAGACTCTGACTCTGATTCTGACTCACAGCCTTGGTTATCTTTTAAAATTTCAGATTAATTGACTAATCAAGCCTTTGGCTGTGGAATTTTGATTCTAAACTGTTGAGGGCTCTGTTTACTAAGGTGCACTAGCATTTTTAGCATGTGTACAAAATTAGTGCGAGCTAACTGTTGTAGGCGCCCATAGGAATATTGTGGGCGCCTACACAGTTAGGAAGTGCTACTGGTTAGCGCACGCTAAAAGCACTAATGCACCTCTAGCACCGCTTAGTAACAGGGCCCCTAAATGTAACTGAGCCAGGCAGCCACTGATTGTAAGGTAACGTGTACTATTGAAACGTGGTGGGGAGCTTTTGGGTCTATCTTCTTGCCTCTTTGCCCTTATAATTATATTCTCACACTTTTTTTCTTTCATCCCCATGCCTCATTCACGCCATCTCTCATTTTTTTTTATTCTTCTCAGTTTTTCTATTTTAGTCTGTGAATATAATCTCTTTCCACCCCATTTCCCCACTATTTTTGTACTGTTGCCTACTATCTCTGGTGGCCATTCTTGTAAGCTCCTGTTCTCTTCTAATGATCCGCTCGTGTTGCTGTTTTTCTCTTGCTGAAGTCCGGTTCACGTTCTCGAGGTCTCTGCAAGTTCAGGTTTTCCCACTGCATAATTACAGCGTATTCTTGTGCTTAGCCTAGGTCTCACCAGAGACTTACCTAACAGCTTTTCTGTACTTTAATAATAGCCACATGCCTCAAGTTCTCTTTGCGACAATAGAGCAGCTACTTAATCATCAGAAATCAGATACTCAATAACCAGAGTGATGTGATGTATTAAGTATTCAAAATTACTTAAATAAAATCCCTACCTTTTCCTAATTCATTACAAACACACTAATGAGATGACACACATGAGATGTCACAAAGGAATATGCTGTAGCAGAAGACTGGCAGCTGTTTTTGTTTGAATGTAACAGGCTGAGATAGATGAAAGACAACTCTCCACACCAGGCACAAATTCTTCAGTTTTCCCAAATGATAAAAGAGGCAGGCAATGACCTTACTTATTAAATATTGATTGTTTTGTCCATTGTATCATGAGTGAGACCTTTGTTTTAGAAGGGTTTTACATCCAGGGTTAGGCTTAAAGCTTTTGGCGCCCAGTAGGCAGAACTTAAAGGTGAGGACAAGAAGCTTCCATTGGAGCTGGAGAGCTGGGGAGAGGGTGGACCCTGGAAATTTGAAAACAGGGGTGAAGATACTGGGCTAGACTGCCAGTGATGCCTTTTTGAAGTGGCACCTATGGGGCCCTAAAGTAGGTGAGGAAATGGCTCCTTTGTGGCCTGGGACTTGGGATTCATCATTGGATGTTGTAGGCCAGTGGTCCTCAAACCTGTCCAGTTATGACCTCCACTATAGGCTAATCTCTCATATATATTCATTAGGGAAATCCTAAAACACCCGGACTGCCAGGTGGACCCTGAGGACAGGTTAAGAACCACGGCCTAGGCAGTTGCCTTGATAGTTATGTTGCCTGTGCCTAAGTCTGGGCTTGTTTATGTGAACCATATATGATTTATGTACTAGTTTACCCATGTTCTATATTATACGTTGGAAAAACAAGTAATTGTGTTAGATCCCACATTATTGAATGCAGAAGTAGTAATTGTGATTCCTTTATAGAAGCTCTCCCCCCCCCCTTTTTTTTCTGCACTGGTGAGATCAAAATCCTTCTAGGGCTGATTTGTTGGGGAGGGATTGTAGTACAGCAATAATTGTTGGATAGACATGGCGGTATATCCATTCCTTAGCATCAGCAGCAGATAAATCCAGAAACCTGTGGGTTTGTCTATCTGCCAGCAGGTTGGAGATAGAGTACAAACTTGTACAAGTGTGAAGTATGATGTCCTGCTCCCTAGCTAGTCAGTATTCTCTAGCTCCAGCAGGCGGAATGGACATGTCCTCAGGCTTCTGGCTTCTTTGGGCTCTGTTCTATATTTTCTGGTTCAGTGGAGCTGGGGGTGACTGGCTGTATGGTGCCAGCTTTGGGTGGTACACCTGGTCACCCCGGTCCCTACCCCACCCGTATTGCCCTCTTTTGGCCTCCTAGCAGCTCTTCCTCACAGACTGCTTAATTTGTTTAAAAAAAAAAAAAAAAAAAAAAAATTTTCCGACAGCAAAAAGCAGTGCAGCTTAAAAAAAAAATCTGTCTCCTGGAGATTGTTTTTTTTTTTTTTTTTGTGGACCGGAGTGCTGGAAGACAGGCAGCAGCAACTTGAGGCCGATGACCCTATGGCTGTGAGGATTCTTCACAAGGAAGAATTGCCTTCCTTTATCACCAGAGCGCTCGAGACCTGAATATTGTTTTGCAGGATATGCTGCTGAGGGTAACCCAAAATGGCGAGCACCAAGAAACCTAAAGCCTTTCCCTTGCATGAAGCCATTTAGGAACTCATTTCCAGTCAGTGGGCTACACCTGATCAGGTCTCAGGGTGGCCAAAGTGATGTCATGCCTTTACCTTTTAGTGCAGGATGAGCTTGATCACCTGTGTTCGCTCTTGTGGCGGCAGTGACTAAGAAGACTCTGCCAGTGGAGGGTGGTGTGGCGATCAAAGACGTTCAGGATTGTAAACTAGAGTCTGTGCTGAAGATGTCGTTTGAGGTTGCTACCTTAGTTTTACAGGCCGCGATTTGCAGCACGTATGTGAACATGCTGTTTCTCGGGTTCAGCAGGCTGCTGATTCTTTCTCTGATTCCTCTATGCCTCCTCCTACTGAATTTCCGGATATGGTGTGGGTCCTAGATCTTACGGTTACAAGTTAGAATTTGCTGCTCCTGTCGCAGATTTTTTTTGGAATCCCCATGTTCCGCCCCACAAAAAAGGGCAGCTGTGCGTGCTACTTTGCAACAGCTGCTACACTTGGGAACGGTGGTAACCGTGCCAGCTGAGGAGCACAGATTCGGATTTTACTCTATTTATTTCGTTGTTCTGTGGAAGGGAGGTTCCTTTTGTCCAATTCTGGATCTCTGGCATGTCAACCAGTCCCTCCGTGTTTGTCACTTTTGCATGGAGACCGTCTGCTCATCATTGCGGCGGTTCAGCCAGGGGAGTTTCTCACTGCCCTCGATCTCAACGGATCTTACCTCCATATCCCGATATGGGAGCCTTATCAGCAGTTTCTGCACTTTGCAGTTTTGGACCAGCATTTTCAATTCTGGGCCTTTCCCTTCATCTTGGACACAGCTCAGTGCACCTTTTTCAAGGTGATGGTAGTCATGGTGGCAGCGGCATTGAGGCGCAAGGGGATTTGAGTTCACCCCTACTTGGACGACTGGTTGATTCGGGCATCCTCTGCCAGCAGCGTTTACAGGCTACGTATTGGGTCATGGCACTGCTCCGGTCCTTGGGCGGAACGTTCAACATGGACAGGAGTCAGCTGATCCCCACACAGTCCTTGGCGTATTTGGGGGTGCTCTTCGATGTGGCCCAAAGCTGGGTGTTCTTTCCAGAGCAGAGGTACATTCATTGGATTGGTGTTGGATATAGGCGAGCGATTTGAAAGGGGAAAGGATGTTTAAAAGACACTTTATTTGTATGACTTGGTGATTACCAAATGTGTTTATTAATGGTGTTTAGCAAAGTAGTAACTCTCAGATTAGTTTTTAGACTAAAAACAGACTTTATTAAGTCGGTTTGCTGCTCTCTTGCTATTTTAACAGTTCTTTTACTTCCAGTTAAAATGATCTTTTATAGGTCATTTTTTCAAAACTATGTAGGCAAAGTCTCTAAGTACAATTTTCCTGAAGATTTTGCTCTAGGTCTCAAAAGGAAGGTGCACATAAGAACATAAGAGTAACCGTACTGGGTCAGACCAATGGTCCATCTAGCCCAATATCCTTTTTCCAACAGTGGCCAATCCAGGTCACAAGTACCTGGCAGAAACCCAATTAGTAGCAACATTCCATGCTACCAATCCCAGGGCAAATAGTAGCTTCCCCATATCTGTCTCTATAGCAGAATATGAACTTTTCCTCCAGGAACTTGTCTAAGCCTTTTTAAAACCCAGATATGCTAATTCTTTTACCACATCCTCTGGCAAAGAGTTCCAGAGCTTAACTATTCATTGAGTGAAAAATATTTCCTCCTATTTGGTTAGGGAAAAATATCTGCAGAAATGTTACATCTTTTTTCTCTGTGGGTACTTTTTTCCAACAGGGAGATACCACCAAAAAGGTGGAGGTACGCTAAAATCCTACGCAAGGAAAAGCACAAAGCAGAGAGTAGGAAAGGTAGGCTCTTCAAAAAAAATGGAGAAGACGTATGTTGAAAATCAAACCTTTATTTCATGAAAAACAGTGACAAATTCGACTCGACACAGCTGTGTTTCGGCGTAAAAAATACACCTTCTTCAGGATTCTTATGGTGTATAGCTGATTATGTATATTCGATTATCTGTTATATAATGATGTTATATAACACCAGATATTGGTATTATCCAATGTCTCTGCCAAAAGGGATCTCTGTGGTGTATGAATCGCTCCAGTAAATCACCTCAATCAGCGATTCATACACCACGATTCATACACTATAAGACTCCTGAAGAAGGCGTATTTTTTACGCCAAAACACAGCTGTGTCAAGTCGAATTGTCACTGTTTTTCATGGAATAAAGGTTTGATTTTCAACATACGTCTTCTCTGTTTTTTTGGAAGAGCCTACCTTTCCTACTCTCTGCTTGGTACTTTTTCCAGCCTAAAATAATGTACATAGTTTTCAAAATACAAAGTTATATGCATTGTTACCTCCCTCAGCCTAATTGCACCCAAAGAACACCTCCACAGAAGTGTGGGCAAAATAATATGCACCTATGTGTACACTTTCTTTGGCATGCAGGGTGACAAGTTTCAAAAACCCTTTGATCTGAGTAAAGAGCTTTTGAAAATTGCTCTCATCATTGAAATCAACTGGTTTAAGTAATAGAAACTAGAAGCTGACTGAAATTCAATTTTGGTCGCTTCTGCCCATGCCGGTTCTGCATTCAAAATGGCTGCGGTGACCTCCAGCAGCAGTCTCGTGAGACCACTAGACCGCCAGGGCTTCTAAGGTAGGCCCTGTGAGGACCTACAGGTGATGAGGGTGGCACTTTTGGTGGGAGTAGTGGTGGTTGGTAAAGTAGTTGATATGAGGCAGGCAAAGATGAAAAAAAGTAAAGGGGAAGGGAGAGAAAGAGGGTGAGGGCAAACAGAATGGAAGGAAGGGGATGATATATATCACACATACTCCAAACAACACGCTGTCTCTTCCCATTCACACGGTAACCCATCACCATTCACTCACACAGATGTGCACACAGACCCTAGCAACACACATGTGAACATTCCTCTACCTACTTCACATAAGAACAGTGAAACCTAAGGTCCATTGAATCCAACATCCTGTCTCCGACAGCAGCCTGTCTGGGTCACAAGTACCCAGCAGACCCAGGTCTATATGGCTAAAATGTTTTTATGGACTTTTATTGTAGGGGCTTCTCCAAACCTCTTTGCATCTCGCTGTGTTAGTTTCCTTGGCCATGTCCTCTGTAAACTGATTTCACAGCTTGATTATGCACTGTGTGAAAATGAAAACCAATGATAGAAAGTTTTTCTATCTGCTCGTCATTGGTTTCATGGCGTGTCCTCTTGTTTTCGTGTTTGACAGGTAAATAAACGCTCCCTATTTAACCATTCCACCCCACTGATACTAGCCTATCCTCTCTATCATCTTTTGCTAAGCTGAAGAGACCTAACCTTATAAGGAAGGTGTTCCATCATTTTTGTAACCCTTCTGTGAACTCTTCTAGTCCTATTTTATTCTTCTGAGATGCAGTGAATGGAGCCGCACACAATACTTATTACAGTTGCACCAGAGATCATACACATAGCGAGTCAAATCTATATATTCCACTTGCATACACTCAGGCTCCAGCTGTTCACTTATACACAACCTTCAACTCGTATCCAAAGCCACTGCCTACAAAGGGGCAGCCTGACTGGACGGGTCATTGGCTGTTTTGTGGAGGGTGTTTGAGAATCCATGCTGCAACTTGCTGGCCTGTGTTGTCTCAAGCATGGTGAGTAAATCTTGAGATTACTACTTTAAAAAGCACATGGTACTGAAACTTAAAAAAAAATACAAAAACATTGTGAAGGTGCGTATTATTAGTTTAGTAATAATTTGCATTGGTTACTATCTTGAGGGGGGCTGTGAATTTTCAACTGCTGTAATAGGGTCACATTGGAGAAAAGTATGGGAAACGATGGTTTAATATGAGAGAATTGCTGAAGGATCGCTCTGTGTTGGAACTTCAAGAAGGCACTCATATTGCATACAGGTATTAGACAAACTATTGCAGCACAATCATGAACGTTATAGATGTGTATTTTCTGGATATTCTCTATCAGTATGCAGCTTGGATGAGACCAAGTTCCTTTTTCCTTCAAGATAACACATGATATAGAAATCTGAGGAAACTGCAAGAGAGCTGCTGCGGAGATGACCTTACAGCATGTGTGGTATGGGACCAATATTTAGCCTGCGATGGTATGCAGTTATAAGCCGCTGACCACCACTGGCTGAAATAACCCTGGATATTCAATTCCAGGGCAGCTTTTTGCTGTCCTAACTTTATCCATATACTTAGCTCATTATTGGGCTGAATATTGTTGATAACCAGCTAAACTGTGGCTCCATCCAAACTCCGCCCCGAGACTGCCCCTAACCTAGACTGATGTTAATGCCGATATTCACCGATACTGCCCAGTTAAATGCTGCTGAATATCAGTGGCCTGCCACCTGAGTGGGGTTTAACTCCTGTCCGGTTAAACCCCTTTGAATATCTGGCCCATGTGTACTATGATGCCGCAGATATCCAGTTCTATAAAGGATTAATGCTTCATCAGATCTTTGATTCCAGTTTGGAATCTCAAGTCTGTTGTTGTTCTTTCTTTGTTGCTTCAGAGCTCCCTGAGAACTGGACAGATACAAAGGAGACCTTGCAGGAAGGCATGGCTTTTCAACTTAAGTACCTAGGGATGACCTTGGTGGAGAAACCCAAAGGCGAAGATATGGCAGCTGCAGCTGTCAGACGCATAATCACCATGGTGAGCATTCTTTCTGTTAAGCTGCTTTTACTGTATGTTTCTGTCCTTTCCCCCCCCCCCCCCACCCCTCCCCACCACCTCACTTCTGAGTCTCAGAGCTCCCAGCCATCTTTCTCCAACCCCTGTTGTGGGAGAGCAGATTGGAGAAAAATAAGAATTAGCTTGTGTCAGATGTACAACTTTAGTCATGAGCTGACACTGTTCAATTGTTCAGTATATCCAGAGGTATGTGTGTGACACACACAAATGAAAAGAATCATTACAATAACATTATTTTCCTGTTATATGCAGGTGCGTAGCCGGACCTAAGATTTTGGGGAGGCCACAAAATTTTGCTCCACACCCACACTCACATACCTGAGCTACCAGGGGTCCCCAAGCCCTGCCAACAGAAGCCCTCTTCCTTGCGAAGCCAGGCAGTTGGTGGCAATTTTCCTGGTTGCCACGATGGCTGAACTCCCCGTCCCAGTTCACATGTTTGTTTGTTTTTTTTGTGAAACTGAGCATGTGTAAGGGAGACCCTTGGGTGTGTGGGGAGCGGTGCGGTGGCAGCCTAGGAAAAGCGCTGCCACCTGCCTGGCTTCATGAGGAGGAGGGCTTCCACTGGTGAGGCTTGGGGACCCTTGACAGCCAAAACAGTAGACAATGCCTAAATCTTGGTGGTGGTGGGGGGGCCCCAACCCCAAATTTTGCCCCCCTCCCCCTGTGGCTCTGCCACTGATTGTATGTATTGTATTTCTTATTACTTGTATGCTGTGGAGAATGTTATCAGTTGGATCCACAGGATATAAATGCTATAAATAAATGAATGGTTTTCAGAAAAAGGCACAGATGTCAAGAAATACAGTACAATAGATACTTGTATTCTGCCTCTTACCAAAACGTTTAGAGCAGATTCCAAAGGAGTTCCACAAAAGAACAGTAATCTCTGATATACAACAAATTTAACAATCATTATTGCAATAATCTGTTAAACAAGAAGGTCTTTAAAACTTTTCTAAATCTAAGATAAGACTCAATTCTGATTACAGGCGGAAAAGAATTCCAAAGCCTAGTAGCCTGGTAAAGAAAGGAGGCAATATGGAATCTATTGAATCTAACATCTTTAACAGAAGAGAAATGTAGTAACGAAGAATCTTTTCCTTGTGAGCCTCTCATAGAATTTTGAGAGAAAGCCATGCAGGGCTTGGTACCACCTAAGTAAAATTCTAAAAACAACAGTACAGATTTAAAAAATAATACAAGTACAAATGGGGAACCAGTGTAGTTTATTTATTTATTATGATTTATTTACCGCCTTTTTGAAGGAATTCACTCAAAGCGGTGTACAGTAAGAATAGATCGGACATGAACAATAGACAATTACAGCGGTAAAAATATTCAAAAACAATACAAAGTATGGCATGGTATACTACTTACAATGTCAACACAATACGTATTAGAACATTATAATTGATAGTGAAGGGTAAAGCAAAGATGTAACATATAGATAGGTACGGAAGTAGGAAGAGTTAGAAAGTAAGGTGATTGATTTAAAGAAAGTTGCACATGAGGTCAGAGAAATGGTTAAATATTATCTCAGCTAGGATAGGAGTGGATAAACTTGTCCTGCTGCAGTATATGTAGCCTGAGTCACTCCTTGTGTGTGTGAGTGAGACTAACGAATTAGTTACTTCTTCCATTAAAGGCCTGGTTGAAGACCCAAGTTTTCACCTGCTTCCTGAAGTAGAGATAGTCTTGTGTTAAGCGGAGCCTTTTAGGCAGTGCATTCCAGAGTGTGAGGGCTACTCCGGAGAAGGCTCGCTTGCGGATATCACATTGTGTGATGTCTTTTGGAGAGGGTGTGGTTAGTGAAAGTCCTTGGAAGGATCTTAGTGTCCTTAGCGGTGTGTGGAGGATCATCCTATTTTTCAGGCACTTGGGGCCATTTCCTTTCAGGGCCTTGAAGATCAGACACAGAGTTTTAAATCAAAAATGGATTGGCTTTTTCCATATGATGTGCTTGATAAAGCATATTTTGGAGGATCTCCATATTTTGGAGGACCTGTAATCAAGTAAAAGATGCTTCAGTACAACCCATATAAAGACAGTAATCCAGAGAAGACAATACTAATGCTTGGGTGAGCAATTTTAAATGGTCAAAGACAAAGTAGTTTTAACATGTTTTAATAACTTTAGTCTAAAGAAGATACTCTGCGCTTTCTTCTATATTTGACCTTTCATGGTCATGTTGAAATCCAAAACTACCCCTAGGCTAGGGTTATATGTTCCTAAGCTCCCGTAATTCAGCAGCCTTTCTACTGTCATTACAAGGTGAGTATTTGTTTAGATCAGGGGTTCTCAACCTAATCCTTGGGACACACCTAGCTAGTCAGGTTTTCAGGATACCCACAATGAATATGCTTGAGATAGATTTGCATGCCCTAGCTCCATAATATGCAATCTATCTCGTGCATATTCATTGTGAATATTCTGAAAACCTGGCTGGCTAGGTGTGTCCCGAGGACTGGGTTGAAAAACCCCTGGTTTAGAACATCACCCCACTGGGTATATGGGGTTTCAGGCAATCCATTCCTTTTCTTCTTTCTTTTACCTTAACCCCCAGACTCTATAAATGATGTGCAAAATTGCATTTTATTTTGGGATATGTGTGCAACTAAATTGGCTAACGAGTCAATTAGTGCCAATAATTGAGTGATACCAATCAATTGTTGGTGTTGGCAACAATGTGGATTTGTGTGCACATTTTGCTAAGTGCTATTCTGTACAGATCAATGTGCAAATTTTTAGCCTGCAACTCAAAAGGGGGGGGGGGCATGGGCACAGGCTGGTCAGGGACGTTCACTAAAGATTCGTGCAGTATTACTGAATACCAGGGATCCGTGCCTAACTTACATGCCAGGATTTACACCAGATTTCAGTTGGTGTAAATCCTCGCACCCAAAGTCTGGCATAGAAATCGGATCTGCTATTCTATAAATAGTGTGCAACTTGGAGCGCCATTGATAGAATAGTGTCACTACGCGGATTTTTTTTCTGCGCCCAAATTTGGCTACCATTTACTGAATCTAGTCCCTAGTGTTTATAATTTTACTGATGCCCTTCAGTGTGAAGGCAGTTAAGCTAATATTGTATTAAACATTAAACAATGTAAAATGCAGACACTTGGAAATAGTTTTTAATTAGCTAAACAAAATATCTAGACTCGGGCATATGGATCTGAGCAAAATTATAGTACGTGTGAAAAACTCTGCTAATCAATTTGTGTACACAATTTTTAGTGCATTTTTTTGCTCACATGTTTATTTTTCTACAACGTCTGGAAGAAGATTTGTAAAAACCGCAGTGAAAGTATTTTGCCTTTTAAGGGCTAATTTGATGTAACTCTGAAGCCAGGAACATAGGACATTAAAAAAAAACAATAAAAACAAAACAAAAACGGTTCTGCATCGTCCTGACATCCCTGGCAGTCTAGTGCTCCACTCCCCCCTCTGTCACAGAAATAAAAGCCCAGGTAGTCTAGTGCCTCTCCCTCTGCCTGCCCTAACCGTTAAAAAATAAATACCTGGTGTCTAGGGCATTCCTCCCCACTGCTTAAAAAAAAAATCTCTGGTGCCTAGTTACACCCCTGCCACATTTTCCAAGATGGCAACACCTGAGTCAGGAACAGGTGAACATCGCTCTTTCGTCTCTCAAGGTATGCCCTAAGAGGGGAAGGTTGGAGGTGCCTCTAGACAGCATGGAATTTTTATGTTTTTAAGTATTGGGAAGGAGGGTAGTGTACCTTAGATAGGGATTTTTTTAAACAGTTGGGGGCAGTGAGTCAGGGTGGGAAGGGAGCCACTAGACCCTAGGGACTGGTGCAGAAAGTTGTCGCAGGGAAGGAAAGGGTGGCTGCTGGACAGGCACCAACCTTTCTATGCTGCCCTGGACACTGAGGGATCCGGTACCGAGAAGCATCGGCACCGGGAGGAGCACTCCCCCTCCATTGAGGATGTGCCAGTGTGGGGGTTTCCATGTAGTTGGGACCAGGTACCTGAGTTGACAGCAGCAGTTCAGCAGGCTGTCTCTGAACTGACAACCCCGCCTTTCCCGATGTCAACCCTTAATGAGTGCATCAGGCCTATGCTCCAGGATCACTTGTGTGGAGATTCTACAGCAAAGTGCATTGACATCGGACGTGCTTTCACCAGCCATGCCTCTACCTGCTGCCTCGCAGGGCCCTCAACTTGTGGTAAGGTAATCGACGCCTGTGCAGCGTGTGGTCCCAGCATCGACAGCTGCCCATGTGTGTACACCCTCGATATTGATGGCAGAAGCTTCGCCGGACTCTAGGGTGGAGCCTACATCTCAGCTCCATTCCAGGCAAGGACCAGGTTCCTCATACTCGAGACAGGCTTGGTCTCAGACCTCCCTTGAGGAGTTCTTTGCCGACACTGATTTGGAGCACTCATAGGTGTCTGATGAAGATCCAAGGTACTTCTCGGAGGAGGAGTCCTATGGTATCAGACTCCTCCCCATCGGAGAGCCTCTCCTTCCCAGCTTTTGTGAAGGAAATGGTGACTGCCATTCCAATTCATTTGGAGACGGAGGACAAACCCAGGTCTCCTAGAGAGGCTGTGACTGTTCCGTTTCACAAGATTTTGCATGATGTTCAGGTAAAGAACTGGGAGTCCCCTCTGTTGGTCCCTGTCTTCAAGAAAATTGATTCGGCTCCAGAGTTCCCTTAGGTTTGATAAGCTGCAGTTGCTTCATCATTCCCAGGTGGTGGAATCTACACACAAATATTCCAGAAGTTCCAGAGATTTTGCTTTTGCGCCCTCAGGCAGAGAAACTCGAACTCTGGACTCCTTTGGGCGGAAGATGTAACAGGCCTCAATGCTAATCTCTCATATACAGTCATAACAGCTGTACACAAGCCTCTACTTGTTGGACCTGGTGTGCAGTATGACTGATTTGGCAGATTCTCTCCCACCAGAGCAGGCCGAATCTCTTTGCCAGCTGTCCAAATGGTAGGACGTAACTGAGATGGACTATTTGAAGAACACAGGAATGCTTACGTTACTTTTGATGTGGTATCCAGGATTTCTGCCCAGAGTGTAGCGATGCACAGATTCTCATGGCTGTCTGTCTCTGACTTGACTCAGCGGTCCAGCAGAGGTTGATGGATGCTATGTGGCAGGGGAATAATCTATTTAGAGAGAAGGAGGAGGAGGTTGTGGACCTCATAAAAAGGCACACTGATACCATCTCACTGGATGCCTTCTGCACCCTTCTCATCCAGGAGGTTTTTGGGCAAGTTGAAGAGAGCTCCCAACTACTTACAGAGGCAGAGGTACACTCCTTCCTCTTGTCCTCCTCAGCAGACTCAGCTCCAGTGTGCTCGTTCTTGTCATCAGTGTGTGCCTAAGGCCTAGCTGACTCCGCAGTCGATATGGGACAAGTTTTTGACTTGCTTCAGCACGCATAGTTGCCATAATAATGACCATTCCGGATGACCTTCTGGTGGGAGGGAGGCTGAGATTTTTTCTAAGAAAGGTGGCCCCTTGTAACCTCCAACTGGTGGGTTCTTGAAATAGTTCATCTCTGTTACATCTTGCATTGGTGTCAAAGACCACCAAATTGTCCTCTGACAGTATCTTGCTTCAGCTCTCACCACAAGGAGGTAGTTGCAGAGGACCATGCGCTTGAGCCCGTTCCACCAGGGGAAGAAGGGAAGGGATTCTATTCCAGTGCTTCCATGTCCCAAAGAAGACAGGGGATACATCCCATCCTAGACCTAAGGGCCCTGAACATAGTAACATAATAACATAGTAGATGACGGCAGAAAAAGACCTGCACGGTCCATCCAGTCTGCCCAAGAAGATAAATTCATATGTGCTACTTATTTATTTGTACTGTCCTCTTCAGGGCACTGACCGTATGTCTGGCCAGCCCTATCCCCGCCTCCCAACCAACAACCCTGCCTCCCACCACCAGCTCTGGCACAGACTGTATAAGTCTGCCCAGCACTATCCTCGCCTCCCAACTACCAGTCCCGCCTCCCACCACCAGCTCTGGCACAGACCGTATAAGTCTGCCCAGCACTATCCCCGCCCCAACCACCAGCCCCGGCACAGACCGTATAAGTCTGCTCAGCACTAGTCCCGCCTCCCAAACACCAGCCCCGGCACAGACCGTATTCCTAGTCAACAAAAAGTTCAGGATGGTTTCCCTGGGCACCCTTTCCCAATGAGTCAAGCTCCAGGTTGTCTATGCTCTCTGGACTTAAAGGTGCCTACATGCATATCCTGATGTTTCCAGGCCACAGGAAGTATCTCAGATTCCGGGCGAGAACACATCACTTTCAGTACTGTTTGTTGCCATTTGGCCTTGCGTCAGCTCCCATGGTTTTCAAAAAATGTCTAGCGGTGGTCACAGTGTCGCTACGCAGACTGGGAGTCTGTGTTTCCCTAGCTAGACAATTGGCTGGTGAAGAGCATGTTGAAGGACAATGCTCGGGAGTCTGTGCGAAGAACGTTTCGGGTGCTAGAGCCTCTAGGGTTTGTTTTAAACTACCCCATTTGCTCCTGGTTCAAAAATTGGAGTTCATTGGAGCCCTGCTAGACATATAGCAGGTGCGGGCCTTTCTCCCTGTGCCGAGGGCTGATACTCTAGTCGCACTCGCCACTTGGGTTCGATTAGCAGCTTAGCAGATGTTGAGGTTGCTAGGCCATATGGCCTCCACTGTGCACATAACTCTTTGGCACGTTGTCACATGAGAACTGCCCAGTGGAGTTTAGCTTCCCAGGGGTGTCAAGCCTCTGGGAACCTAATGGATGTCATCTGAGTAACATTGGTCCAGACCTTCCTCTGGTGGACAGTTTGATCCAATTTGACCATAGGACTTCAATTCCAAATTCCTCAGCCCCAGAAGGTGCGGATGACAGATGCATCCCAACTGGGGTGGGAAGCTCAGGAACGGATCTTTACATCAACCTTATGGAGATACAGGCAATCTGGAATGCTCTAAAAGTTTTCAGAGATTGGCTGTTCAACCAAATTGTACGCATCCAAATGGACAATCAGGTTGCAATGTATTACACCAACAAGCAAGGGGGTATGTGTCAGAATGCAGTAGGGATATGGCAATGGGCTGTCCAGAACAGAATTGTTATCAGAGCTATGTACCTGGTGGGCAAATCCAACAGCCTGGCTGACAGACTGAGCAGAGTAATGCAACCATATAGGTGGTCACTCCAAGTGTGGGCACCCTCTCGGTGGATCGCTCTGCCACTCCTTACAGTCACAAAGTCCCTCAGTACTGTTCCAGACTCAAAGCACATGACAGACTAGCGTTGAATGCCTTCCTCCTCCACTGGGGGAACGACCTTCTGTATGCGTATCCTCCCATCCCTCTCACGGAGGGTTTTGCTGAAACTTAGGCAAGACCAAGGAACCATGATCCTGATCATCCTATATTGGCCCAGCATATAGGACCTAGATATTTATGTCCAGTAGTGCTATAGAAACAAAACAAGTGCAATATAATTGTGTGTCAAACCATCTGAAGCTATTATGTGTTCAGTGAAACATTCCTTCTGTGCTACCTTTCAACTTCTCATAAAGAGGGCAGTTTTCAAAGTGATTTAGACACCTATTGATGAAGTTGTGCACTTAGATCCCTGAATGTGAAAATTGCTGCGGGCAACGTGGCTCACTATAGCTGCGTTCTTGGTACTTTACAAGTAGGTGTTCTCAGGGATATATTTGGGTAAGGGAGAAGGGCACACATGTAGAATTGAATTATATGTCATTTTCCCCTGAAACCTCAGCTCCATAAATAGTTTGTGGGTACCCATGTAGGTTATCATTGAAAGGGTGCATATCACAAAAACAAGAGGGAAAGCATTGGGAATGTGGAGGATGACACATGTAATAAGTGTAAGAGGAGGTGGGTTCATCCTACTTCTTTTATGGAATGTCCATCATTGCACTCTCTCTGGGTGAATGCGTTGCGGTTGTTGGAAGAAATTCTGCAACGCACAGTGGAAGTGGCAATACTCTGTTACTCTGATGGATGTGGGGAGCGGCACTGAAATGACAGGGGACTGGGCGCGGCCCAGATCCGCTTTGTATTGCTGGCATTGATAATTTGAAGAAATGCATATTGCGGGAGTGGGTCAATGAGACACCCCCGGAGGTGGAATCATGGAAAAATAGTATGATAGAAATGGGCAGCTGGGTTAACATGACATATAAATTTGCTGTTGCTCTGAGGACTCCGTCAATACCGAGATCTGTGGTGCAGAGCCCAGACATGCTTTCGCAACAGCACTCCAAATCCAAGTAGTAAAGAATGTGTATAGTTGGGGAAACTCTCTACTCGGGGGGGGGGGGGGGGGGGGGGGGGGGGGGGGAGGGGGGGAAGGGCGGGAGGTGGGGTGAGGGGGGTTAAAAAGAAACTGTCATGGAGTCCAATCAGATTAAAGGCTATGCTGTGTTTGTACATGAACATTTTATTCAGCACCTGTTGCTCTTTGTTTATGTTATAAGATGTATTAAGTCTGACTTCATACACCAATAAAAATATTTAAAAAAGAAAAGAAAGACTATCTAAAGGTATGTGGGTACAAAAGCACCCTGAGTCCTTTCCACTAGTTACGTTTTTACTGCAAAGTGTGCATATATTTCTTCTAAGTGGGCTGTTAGGGTATGACACCTAGTTTTGTTCCATTTGTGGTGTATCTTGTGTAAGGGAGCGCTGTTCTGGATAAATAGCAGTATCTTGGCTTCATGGTCTGTATAGTGTAAGACTGTCAGTGGAATTCCCTTGATACAATTTCACCCACACTCTAGCAACAGCAGTAGCTCCCTTCCTCCCTCCCTACCCCCACCTAACTACTCCATTCCCAGGCTTGTAATTATATTACATTCTGCAAGGAAAAACAAGAAAAATCTGTGTCTGTGGTTGGAGGAAGCAGTACTATAAATGATTCAGCCTTTTAACCTCGTTTCATTTAAGTGAGTTATTTTGAGGCTTGTTATTCTGGTAATTAGTGTTGTGCAAAGTAAGGTGGCCAAGCTCTTTGTTTTGTGCACAGCAGTTCTGTTTTTTTTTTTAAATCTTTTTTTTTTTTTGTTTCTATAAATTTTCTGTATCCTGCTTAAGCAAGAACAGGGCACACAATTGCCCTTTTTCAGTGTGACCATAATTGGAAAAATATTCTGCTGAATTTCATGTATAACACGTGGGCAGATCTAGGATTTTAAAAGGAGGTGTGGATAGGACATTTCTTTTTAATGTTTTAAATAATATTGTACACCACTGTGTTATGCAATGCAGGAAAGGCAGTCTGTTAGTTTTTTAATAAACCTCGTCATATAGTTCTACCTTCTCATCATCCCTTTTCCCCGCTAACTCTATGTTCTCTTCTGTTCTTTGCCACCTTCTCTCTCTTCCCTTTTACTCTTTCCAGTTTCTTCTGCATCTTCACCTTACATGTTCTTCATTTGTCCCTTACCACTACTTTTGTCTACCTCAGAGTTCTTCTGCCTCTGGTCATCTCTATCTCCTTCTTTACATCTGTCTCCTCCTCCTTAGCCTTTCAGGTGCTGTAAAGTTTTTAGTATGTCTTTACCAAGGGGATAACTGAAACTTTGGTAGCATCTATTATTACTCATGGTAAGGCATTGCTGAGTCGGGGCCAGAGTGCAGTAGTTGTACAACTTGATCTGTCCTGTGCCTTCGACTTGGTTGACCATGATATTCTGCTGTCACGGTTGAGACAGGGTTTAGAAAGGGTAATTTCTTCAACTAGTTGAAATCCTGGGTGCGGGGTTCCACAAGGTTCACCTCTGTCCCCAGTTTTATTTAACGTGTTGCTCCAACTTTTGGACTCATTACTAGAGAAATGTCGTGTTCCACTATATAATAAATGCACAACAAACCCAGCACTGTTGCCAATTATTAATCATGTGTGTCTGTCAGGTATGTTGCTTAAATATTCCAAATCATACTTTTATACATAAATTTTTTTTTAGGGATCCTCAGAATACATGGCATACTTTAAAGCACAAGTATTCTTTTCTTAGTACAAAAGTAGCCCCTTCCTCATAGGTTCTGGATTTTTTAAAATTTTTATGCATCAAATCTTCTTTAGAAAAATGTATTTTTAGATAAAATCCTTTGGACTATGCTGTCGTGGTACTTAACTTCAGAATGCTGTTAAGCTGATTGTTAAGCAAACCGGCCCTGCTTCCAAACATAGCCAGGTTTCGTTTCCTTCATCAGGACAGCAGTAAGCTGAAAATCTATATTAGTAGCAGGTTCTGTAGAAACATAGGGCACATCTTCAAGCATTTCTCCAAATACAACTTCATAAGTATTCTCTTTTCATAGACGGCCAACATGGCGTCTCCAGGACGCTATTAACAGGAAGTTTTAAACCCGCGACGGGCAAATGTCTCAGTTGATTGGTAGCATACTCCCACACCTAAAATGAAGCTGTCGAACTAATGACCACCATTCTAATTCCGCATTAAGCCGCGAGGTTGCACAGTATCTAGCAAATAGATCCACCGCTGTTGTTTATAATTAAGTCTTGTTCAGCATTCTCACCCTTCCGCCCAAGCTGAACAATGTCAATTATTCTCCATCTGATGTCTTGCCATAAATGTTGTACCTCTTGCCAATGCTGCACAAGGGGAGCAGAAAACATTGTTTATTATACAAGATTTATGTTCTGTGAGAGTTGTCTTAATAGGGCGAGATGAACAACCCACATAGATCAAATTACATGGACAAAACTATCACATACACATATTTCTAGTGTCCAAGAAGTATGCGAGCGTGATGTAATGGGGCAAATCCAATCCTGTCCTTCCAGTGTCAAGGGAATTGCATTCCCCGCTTTTAAATGTCCCAACTCTTCTACTGGTATCTCGGTATAATCCATATGCTTATAGATAGAAAATCTCCAATGAATTTGCTCCAATGAAAGGCACAAATAGGGTGTTCTCAAATGATAATAAATCTGTAAAATATTCCAATGAGAATGAATTATTTCAGTAATCTTAGAACTCATAATTGAAATGGTCAACACTGCCACTAATCTGTCCTCTTAATGATTGTTGGTAATTCAATAGCAAGTATCTTTGAGCAAATTTAGACTTCAAGTAAGCCTTATGTACAGGTTTCTCCGGATAACCCCTTTCTACGAATCATGTAAACAATCTTCTAGCTTGAAGTTGAAAATCATCAAAAGATGAACAGGTGCATCTCAAATGAAGGAACTGACTAACAGGTAAACTTACCCAAAAGTGGTAAGGATGGAAGCTGGACAAATGCAAAAATGTATTTCGTGAAGTTGGTTTCTGATATAGCATAGTATGAAGCCTGTTTCCTCTTTATACATCCAGACGTCCAAAAGTTCTAAACTGTGGTGTCTTAAAATGCATTGTAAATTTCAAATTGCTCTGTAAAGGATTAAGCCTCTCAGAAAATTCCTTTAATTGTTCTTGAGTATCATTCCAAAACCAAAATTTTAGTGAACCCAATGGGAAGAATAGATAGAACACTTTTTCAAAATTAGCCAAATACGATGTGGCTACAGAGGGGGGTAAAGAAGCCTCCATAGCTGCCTCTTGAATCAGTTTGTAAAAATTGCCATGAAATTCACTTTGGCTAGTTAGCTTGTTTAAATTATCTATTCTCTGAGGCCAAGCAGGACTATTTATTCTCACAAGTGAGTGAGTAGCGCTGTGTTGCCTGGTCTGGAGCTTATAACAAGCTTTAGAGAGCTTTGTGGAGTGTGAGTGCCTTCCTGTCCACCGCGAGGGCATGGTTACCACAGTTGTTTTTCTACAGCAGTGAGAAGAGGACTGCATCTGTAGTTTTTCCTCACTCACAGTTTGGTTGAGTTTCTTTTTGTGCCTTTGAGTCCTATTAACAATTTTTCACTGTGCCTTGTCAGTGTTTTGTCCCTTCTCTTCGCGTACTTTCTTAGTTCTTTTTTTACCAATTTTTAAGTTTCTTTTCTTTTTCTGTGATTTTAGGCCTAGTTTTCGGTCAGTTCTTTCCTGTGACTTTTTTCATGGTGCTTTGCCCCTTTTTTTCAGGCACCATCACGTCCCTTGATTGTCTTCGGATGTTTTTCCTTCCGTATCAACAAAAGTTCCCAGTGAGTTTAAGTGCTGTTCCCAGTGCAATTGGACAGTCTCTGGCAAAGACATCCATTCTTGGTATCTTTGGTGTTTAGGGCCCGACCATAGCCTGCCAGTTGTGTCCTTTGTCTTTGGATGAAGAAGAGGACTCAGACTCAATGGAGAGGATTTTTGGAGCAAGTCAGAATCCTCGACATCGGCATCGAGGTCAGCAGTGTTTTCATCAACGTCGAAGACTAAATTCACATTGGTCCATATGGTCCGTCAGATGAAGAAGGGCAGAGATTCTATTCCAGGTATTTCCTCATGCAGAAGAAGACAGGGGGAGATGTGTCCCATTCTATCTTAAGGGTCCTGAACAAATTCCTGACCAAAGAAAAGTTCAGGGTGGTTTCCCTGGGCACCCTTCTACCAGTGATTCAGGAAAATGATTGGCTATGCTCTCTGGACTTGAAGGATGCATATACTAGCATCCCGATACTTCCAGTCCAGTAGATGTATCTCCGATTTTGGCTGGGAACGCATCAGTACCAGTACTGTGTGTTGCCTTTTGGCCTCGTGTCCTCTCCCAGGGTCTTTACCAAATGTCTAGTGGTAGTCGCAGCATCGCTTTGCAGACTGGGAGTCCATGTGTTCCCTTACCTTGAGGATTGGCTGGTGACGAGCACGTTGGAGGATGGTGCTCGGGAGTCCATGCGTAGGCCTATTCGGGTGTTAGAGCTACTAGGGTTCATTATAAACTACCCCAGGTCCCATCTTTGCCCTGCTCTACAATTGGAGTTCATTGTAGCCCAGCTTGATAACAGCAGGCTTGTGCCTTTCTCCCAGGATCGAGAGTGGACACTCTAGTCACTCTGGCTTCTCAGGTTCAAGCCTCATAGCAGGTCACAGTTCGGCAGATGTTAAGGTTTCTGGGCCACATGACTTCCATAGTTTCTGTGACACCCATGGAACACCTTCACATGAGATCTGCCCCATGGACCCTAGCCTCTCAGTGGTGTCAGGCTACGGGAGACCTAGTGGATGTCATCTGAGTGTCTCCAGAGTTTGTTCACTCTCTCGTCTGGTGGACTATTTTATCCAATTTGACTCTAGGATTACCATTCCAAATTCCTTAGCCTCAAAAGGTACCTTCGACAGATGCACTCACCTCGATTGGGGAGCTCATGTAGATGGGCTTCACACTCAGGGAGCCTGGTCCCTCTAGGAAACAGGTCTGCAGATCAATCTTCTGGAGCACCAGGCAATTTGGAGTTTATCTTGTTGGGCAGACTGGATGGACCATACAGGTCTTTATCTGCTATCATAGACTATGTTCCTGTGTTCAGAGATTGGCTGCCCAACCAAATTTTGCTCATTCAACAGACATCCAGGTTGCAGTGTATTACACCAACAAGCAGTGGGGCAACGGATCACGTCTTCTGTGTCAAGAGGCTGTCCGGATATGGTAATAGGCTTGCCAACATGGCATGTTCCTGCGGGCCACTTATCTGTGGGTAAAAACAACAGTCTGGCCGTCAGGCTGAGCAGGGTTATGCAACCACACAAGTGGTTTCTCAACATGGGCATTCTCTGCGAGATCTTCTGAGTGTGGGGCACCCCCTCAGTGGATCTATTTGCCACTCAACTGAATCACAATGTCCATCAGTTCTGTTCGACTGCAGGCTCATGACAGACTAGCATTGAATGCCTTCCTCCTGCATTGGGGGGCAGGTCTTCTGTATGCATTTCCTCCCATTCCTCTCGTGAGGAAGACTTTGCTGAAACTCAAGCAAGACCATGGGACCATGATCTTCATCGCACCTTACTGGCCATGGCAGATCTGGTTCTTTCTTCTTCTGGAGTTACCCTCCAAAGAACTGTGGAGATTGGAATGTTTTCTGACACTCATCATGCAGAACGAGGGCCCCTGCTGCATCTCAACCTTCAGTCTCTGGCCCTCACAGCCTGGATGTTGAGCAGCTTCCTTGGGTCTTTCAGAGGGTGTCTCTCGGGTCTTGCTGGATTCCAGGAAAGATTCCACTGAGGTGTTAAATTTTAAATGGAGGAGGATTCCATCTGGTGTGAGGGCAAGGCCCTAGATCCTATTTCCTGCCCTACACAGACCCTGCTTGAATACCTCCTACCCCTATCCGAGTCTGGTCTCAAGACCAACTCCGTAAGGGTTCACCTCAGTGCAATTAGTGCTTATCACTGTGTAGAAGGTAAGCCCATCTCTGTACAGCCTCTAGTTGTTCACGTCATAAAAGGTTTGCTTTTGTTAAAGCCTCCTGCCAAACCTCCACCTGTGTCATGGGACCTCAGTGTCGTTCTCACCTAGTTGATGAAAGCTCCTTAGAGCCACTGAATTCCTGCCATCTGAAGTACTTGACCTGGAAGGTCATTTTCTTGGTGGCTGTTACTTAGCTCATAGGGTCAGTGAGTTTTAGGTTCTAGTAATGGATGCACCTTATACTAAGTTTCATCACAACAGAATAGTTCTCCACATGCACTCTAAGTTCATACAAAAGATTGTGTCAGAGTTCCATCTGAACCAGTCAATTGTTTTGCCAACATTCTTTCCCCGACCTCATTCCCATCCTGGCAAGAGCACCTTGCACACCTTGGCATTGGCCTATTGTATGGAGCAGACAAGGCCCCACAGACTTTCCACTCAACATTTGTTTCTTTTGATCCCAACAGGATGGGGGTCCCCAACAGGAATGCACAATCTCTAATTGGTTGTCAGATTGCATTTCCTTCACTTATGCCCAAGCTGGGCGGACCCTGGAGGGTCTCGTTAAGGCTCACAATGTCAGAGCCATGGCTGCATTAGTATCCCACTTGTGGTCAGTCATCATTGAAGAAATTTGCAAGGCTGCGACATGGTCTTCAGTCCACACATTCATGTCTCATTACTGTCTGGAGCAGGATACCTGACGCAATAGTCGGTTCGGGCAGACAGTGTTGCAGAACCTGCTTGGGGTTAGAATCCAACTCTTCCCCCCCCCCCCCCACCCCAGGCCCATTTTATTCTGTTCCAGGCTGCACTGTCACTCAGGTTGATATGAGTTATGTCTTCACCATTGTGAGGCCCGATTGACCAATGCTTTTTGTTTTCGGTGAGCCTGGATGCTAGGGATTCTCTATTTGTGAGAATAAATAGACCTTGGAGAAAGCGAAGATACTTACCTGTTGCAGGTATTCTCTGAGGACAGCAGGCCTTATATTCTTACAATCTCTCCCACCTCCCCTAAGAGTTGTCTACTCTTATTATTTTATTTTTTCATGCTGTAGTATTTAACTGCGGTAACCACTTCCTCACAGTGGGTGGGAAGTACTCATGCATGTGAGGTGGAGCGTGTCTCACGCTGCACAGAACTCTAAAGCATGTTATATGGTCTGAACTGTGTTAACCACATGTGAGAATATAAGGCCTGCTGTCCTCTGAGAATACTTTCTACAGGCAAGTATCTTCACTTTATCACCAAATGCTATCTAATTCCCTCCTATATTACTGCTCAACTAATTTTAATTATATACTGTTTCCAACAACTAAATTTTTGTGTGTGGAAGAAAAGACTTCAGTGTTATTAACAGTACCTTATATGACTTATAGCTATATTTTAAGGGTCTGAAAAACCACCTCCTTATTTCTAAATTGTATTATCTTTTATTATTGAAATCATCTTTTACTATTAGTAATAATAATATTGATAGTGCTTCTTGACATCAATATACCATCCTTGATCTTTGTTCTAAATTTCAGTTTACTTGAAATAGCAGTTATAATTCTTAACTACACTCCAGACTTAACTACACTCCAGACTTACTTATCTCGGCTGCCATGAAACCAAAAAATATTTTGATACTATTTGAGTTAAAGTTAACAAAAATTCTGTGGAAATATGTTGAGATGGATTCCTTTCTCTCAATGTTTTTTTCAGTGATATTCAAAGCATTCTGGGGAATCATGGTTTACAGGGAGGTTACATCCATTTGTAACTAAAATAGATTAAAAAAATCTGTAGTGTCTTGCACAAATGAAGTAACTTTTCTAGCTACTGGTTTCAAAAGTAATCCAAAAAGTTGGATAATGGTTCGAAAACTGAATTTCTTAATGCAACAATTGGATGACCTGATGGTTCAGTTGTATTCTTATGTACCTTAGGAAGAAAATATATATGAGGGGTCACAGGACCTTCTTTAATTAGGAACTTTGCCTCTCTAGATGTGATCGTAGATCTTGCTAGAGCTGCATCTACCAAGACACTAATTGCATGGTGGGATCTTCCAATAGTATCTGATAGGCAGTAGTATCAGACAATTGTCTATGACCTTCAGCATAATATTTCTCTTTGAACCATAATGTAACCACTCCACCTTTATCTGCACATAAAATAAGCATTTCATCCCGATTTTGAAATTGCAGTAAGTCTCGATGCAAGTGATGAGACAATTTCCTCTTGATAGAAAAATAATTCAAAGAAACTTTTTGTCTCTCAAGTTCCTTTAATACTAACCTTTGGAATTGATTATCACTGGATCTAAATTCTCTAAAGCTATCCAACTTGATTTAGAGAGCCACCTGAATTGCAAAGGAATCATAACAAGTCGTAGGAACAAAACTGAGCCCCAGTTCCAACACTACTCTCTGAGACTCAGTGAAAATAAACGTAGATAAGTTTATCACTGATTCTGTCCCACTTGAGCTCTCGTTTGGTATTCCTGTGGACCTGGAGCAGATTGTGTAGTCTGATTCCTTTGCGTATTCTGATTTTGAAATTCCACTCAGCGATTGCTGTGACCTCATCCAAAAGGTTTTCTGTTGCCTAAAAAAGATGCACCTTTAGATAGGGCTGCTGGTAGCTGTGACCACTATATGGAGATTGGAAGACTACATGGAACATATTATTCTGTGTGTGCAGTTGATTGAAAGCTGGATTGTAAAGTCATCATTTGAAACTGAGTTGTGAGAAGACCAAATTTTTATGGATAGGTTTTTGCCTGATTCTCTGTCAACAATTTTCTATTGGGGCAAACACGTTTACTCTTGAGTCTAGGTCTAGGATTCTGGAGGTGGAATTGGACAGCCTTTTGACATTTTCCTCATCATATAAAATTACTAGCCGTTAAGCCCGTAAAAAACGGGCGAGATTTCCAGCTACCTTCCTCGCCGCCACTGCCGCTCCCTCCCCCCTCTGTGCCGGCCCCCTGCACGGACCTGACAGCGCCTCTCACCTCCATGTGAAAGCGCTGCAGGCAGCAGCAGATCGCTCTGCTGCTGCCTGCAGTGCTTCCAGACGGAGGTGAGAGGCGCTGTCAGGTCAGTGCAGGGGGCCCGATGCGGAGGAGGGCGGGAGTGGCGGCGGGAATGGGGGGAGGGTGGAGGTTGGTGCGTGCGATGTTCGTTTCCAGGCGGCAGCGTCCAACAGTGACTCCGACTCTGTTTCCCTCTCTGTTCTGCCCTCTGACGTCATCACGTCTTGACGCGAGGGCGGGACAGAGAGGGAAGTCTCTACTGCGCATTTGCAGGTGAGTCGGTCACTTGCTGTTTATATGTTTGATTAGTAAGAAAACCTTTTCATATGATTAAGATATTACAGGCAATACGTAACTATTTTGAACCCTTGAAGTTTGTTATTGGTTCAAGCATTAGTGTTATTCAGACTTGACTACTGTAACGCAGATTTTATTTGTTCTAAGACGTTACTTCAATGCCTCTAGCTTATTCAAAATATGGCAACACAACTGATATATTCTGCAGGGAGGTTTGGTTCTGCTTCTCAGTTGCTTGGTAAATTACACTGGCTTCCTATGAGTGTAAGGGGCTCAGTTCAAGCTGTGCACTCTGATTTTTAAGGTCATTTATGGAAATGCTCCCTCGTATTTAAGTGACTGGTTTACATTGTTACATAAAGGTTCTATCAGTAAAATTTGTAATCAAATGCTTTAGATTTTCCATCGGCAAGACAGATCATAAAATGCTGAATATTTAATTCCTCTTTATTATCAATCTGCGTGGAACCAGCTTCCATTGCAAATCCATGTGATGACAGATTATCTAGTTTTTTGACGGGCTCTTAAAACTTATCTGTTTAAGGGATGTGTAATGCGATATTTGTGTTTTAGTATGATTAATTTTGTATTTCCTAGTTTGCTGTCCAGTTGTTTTGGTTTTTGTGATCTGTGTTGCAGAATAGGATTTTCTGGATTTTGGGCTGCAAATGCAGATTAAGAGTCAGGGGAAGGCATCGCTTCTGACATTCTTTTTTTAGTGCTACATGACCTGATTGGTGCAACGTATTTCTGTTCAAGAGTTGTCTGCTTGGCCTTCTGAGGTCTAACCCATAGCAGTGCAGGGTGTGTTCCAAGGAGTGTTTGCATAGCCTTGCTACTCAATAGTACACATTTCAGTGACACATTAAACCGTTCTTAATATGGACTTCAGGTAATACAAAATGGGGTCTTTCATGGTACTTGTGATATATATTCCTTTGCAGTTTCTCAGTTTCATGCTTTCCCTCCCCCTAGAAATACTGCTTCCCGCTTCCACATGTATTGTTACCTATATGAACATGTAAAAAAAAAATTTAATTTTCCTCTCCAAAACTTGGACTCTTAGTAGAGAATATTCTGCCATTTTAAATGTTAAGAATGTACATAGACAGACTGAATGTGTTACATAATAATAAAATAATACTGCACTTATATACCACTCAAGGTTCAATGCAGATTACAAAAAGATTGACCAGATAGAAATTGGGAAAATATTATTGTCCTTAAGTTATTCTTTAAGGTATTTGTTAAACAAATGGGATTTTAATTTCTTTCTAAATCGTACATAATTTATCTCCAGTTTAACAGCTGTTGGTAAATTAAGACTGTTTGGTAAGAGAATAAAAGACTGTTAATTCGCTCATATTGCATTTGTCTCCTAGAGGGAAAAGAGAAGTAACAGATTTTTCCAGGTGCGAGTTTCTGTTCTTGGATTGAAAAGTTATCATAGATAAACAGGGTAAAGGGGCTATTCCATGAGCTACCCCAAAATTCAAAGTGCAAAGCTTAACACTCACTCAGGCCTCTGTAGGTAGCCAGTGAAGGCTTGTTGGAAGAGGTGATGCTTTATCATACTTCTTTGCTCAAAATGTACTGACTGCAAATGAAACGATGTGCTTTGAAAACTCTGATAACCGTATATGTGTTTTCTGAAGCCTATTTTACTCGGTTTTAACTTCTTTTCCAGCAGGTATTTGATAGTTTGTATTCTCAAGGCTGTGGGGACCTTCCTACAGTGCACTTGAGCACAGTTGACAAATCTCTCATAACACCTGCATCAGTCCCTAGTACTGACTAGAGGCCCTTGGCCACCTTAGGATCTTTACCAGACAGTGCTCAGGACCATCCTCACCTGCCAACTGGGTTCACGCTTACTCAGGTTCCCATCTTACAAAACAATCCCCTAGGAAAGATCTCACCACAACCTGATGTCATGATTCCCAGAAATAATACTCTAAAAAGTTTGAACACTGAATTCAAAAATATAAAGGAGCTCATTTACGAAACAAAAAAGTGGCATAAATTGGCAGATGGACGATTTCTTTGCCAAAATGACCAAAACACTATTTTCAAACCCCATTTTAAGACATCTTTCTATGAAGTTCGTCTTCAGTGCGTCAAAATCACAAGGGAGCATGTTGGTACATGTTGGGGGCAGGATTTGGACGTTCCTAAAACTTGTACGTTTTTCTGCCATAATGGAACAAAGCAAAAATGTCCAGGGCTAAAAGTTAAACATTTTGGTCTAGACCTGTTTCAGTCACAACTAAGGCACAAAAAGGTGCCCTAAATGAACAGATGACACTGGAGGGATTAAAGCATGACCCCCCCCCCCCAAAAAGATATGAACAAAACAGCACATACCAGTTTCCGACAGCTACAGATGTTATGGCTAGTCCTATTAGAGCAGCAAACAGGTCCCTGGAGTAGCCTAGTGGCTGGTGCAGTGGACTGTAGAGACGGGAACCTAGGCCTATATCCCACTCTTACACTTGTGGAAAGCATGAGTCCTCCACAACCCATCAAAAACCTACTGTACCAACATATAGATGATACCTGCAGACATAAGGGCTATTGTAATGGTGTACAGTAGGTTTTTGGTGGGTTTTAGAAGGCTCCCCATACAATATAAGGGGTAAGTGTGAGTTGTGTAACCTGAGACCTTTTTAGTGCTTATTTTCAAAGCACATAGACTTACAAAGTTACACAATAACGTATGTAATTTTGCAAGTCATGAGCCTCTTTATATGACATCCACAGCAGCGCCCCATAGGGTGCCCCACTGTTCTGCTGGGATGAATGTGTGGCCAGTCTACTAAAAGTGATGTCTTCCCTCCTCCCCCCCCCCCCCCCCCCCCCCCCCCCCCTTATGTCCCAATGACTTGTTTTTATGCAGTTTTCCCTTTTGGACTTTTTTTTTCTCAAAAATGATCACAAAAGAAAAACGCACTGAGCACAAAATGTCTAGGAAATGGGTATTTTTGAAACAAAAAACAACATTTTTCTGGTTCAAAAATTGCTTTCTTCGTCATTTGATTTTTGGACATTTTCAGCAAAATGTCCAAAATCAGATTTAGACGTCATATCGAAAATGTCCCATAAAAGGTAAAAAATGGAATCTAAAAGAAAAGGGATTTTGCACAAAAACTGTTAAACTCTTTGATCTGGTAATCTTCTAGCCCCATTGTCTATGCTTAACAGAGGAATAGAGTCAAATTACTGTTCATTTCTGTCTGCATTCAGTGGGAACAGTGATTTCCCCAGTCCTCTCTGTTTCTTTACTTAGCTGAAAGGGCAGTCCATAAAAGTTACTGCTGAGATTTTAATGTTGCTGCCTTGGAACCTCAGGAGTTAACCCCTTCAGTTCTGATGGCCACAGACTTTAGAACATACACTGCTACCTGCTGTGGTTTAGCATTTATGTATTTAAAAAAAACCAACAGATTTTTCACAAGAAAGGACAAAACTTTCAGAAAACAAATGTCTTTACATGCAAGAAGCCTGTTTTGCTACTGCAGGTAACATGAAAGTCAATCCTCTACTAAGACAAGGACCAAAGCAAGTAATAAGTAGATAAGTATTGCTGTACTGGGACAGACTGAAGGTCCATCAAGCCCAGCATCCTGTTTCCAACAGTGGCCAATCCAGGTCACGAGTATCTGGCAAGATCCGAAAATAGTACAATACATTTTATGCTGCTTATTCTACGCTTATTCACCTCTACTTGATTTTATCCTTTTTATCAATTGTTGAATTTGATATTTTATGGGAAGCACTTGCTTCATTTCAGTTTGTGGCAAAGACTTTTGTTATCTTTTACACAACCTGTCTTTCTTCAGGCCCGAGCCGAAGCCAAGAAATTCCAGAAGGTTACACTGACAGTCTCCCCAAGGGGTATCTTACTCCAGGACTCTGAAACCAACAAGATGATTGAAAATGTTTCCATATACAGGTATGCAGTAGTGGATGGAGAATGGGTGAGGCACAGGTCCCTCAAGTTCAGAGTGCACAAGCTTTGCAGGAAAAGCTTGAGGGCCTGAGCTAATCTAGTGGTTATTTAAGTAATATCCATCAATGATTCCAATGTAATAAATCTCTTTGCATATGGACGTTTAAAACAACTTCAGCAGAGCTCTGTTAACGTAAAGCAGAAGACATTGATCCTTCTGAATTCCTAGGAGAATATCATGGTAATAATGTGACTTTGACCGGACTCTCTTTGGCAACATTGTTATTCTCTTTTTTTGCATTCTGGTAATGGAGATAAGGTTTTGGATGGAAAACTTACAGCTTTTCCTGATACTTCTCATGAAAGTCATAAACGTTGGAAGCAGTTTTTATTACTTTGGTCGGGTGTTTTACAATTGGAAGCTTCCTTCTTTCTGAAATTTCCTTACGCATTTCTCTGTACAGGGCTCAGGGCAGCGGCACCAATTTGCAAAGATGTCTACTGCTGATCCTGGAAACCTTTGTCTTGGCAGGATGCAGCAGAGAGCAGGGTCCGGGATCAGCAGCAGATGGCCTATGCAACTCGCTACCACTGCCCTGAACCCTCTATGGAGAAATGCATGTTTTAAGGTATTTTTTTTGAGGGGGGGGCAGTAAGTGCTTATATAACTATCCTGGTGTGTGCGTCCATTAAAGTGCTGGGAAAATCTGGTGCCTGCTTTTTATGTGATGTATGTCTAGGTGTTCTGGGGCAGAGAATGTTGGAGTAGAGGCAGATTGGCGCTCATGCACATAAATGCACAAAGTGACTCCGGCCTCAGGACAGCTGTAATGTAACTTTCAGCAGCTGCTTTCAGGGAGGCAGTTTTATAAAGGCACGTAGGGACCTATACACACCTGTGTATGTTGTACATTCCCTTTGTGGACATTTTTTTTTTTAAATTTACCCTACTGGAGGTGACTGCATTGTACTGCTTTCTCCTCCAAATAGCTGTAGTGAAGCATCTGAAGAGGATGTGAATCCAGACTAGCTGCTAGTTTGATTATAAGGCTTGTGCTTTTCCTGGATTCAGGTTTGATTTAATAGCAACTGGAGAGAAATGCCCTGGTTTCTGGACTTTTGGTAACATGAAAAAGATCCCTTGCTAGGTGTGACAGATGATGTTAGTATATGCATGCATGCTTCAGGAGGCAAGTGAAAGCTTTGTTCTTCTCCTAAGCCTTTAATGGCAGAAGCAACGAACTTGCTAGTCACAGACAAAAGGATTAACACCAGGGCCAGCGCAACATGGTAGCATGGCAGGGGGGCACCGACCTTTGAAAGGTGCCAAAGCTGCAACAAGCCAAGCATCACCTTACCTGTTGTGCTGGCCCATGCTTATTTCCCTTCCTGTTGCCACTGCTGGTGCTGGTACCTCTACTCAACCTCCCAGCCCATCAGAGGCAGCAGCAATCAAAACACTTCGTGCACGCCCATGTGCTCTTGTCTCCTGAAGGTCCTCTCTGAACCCGCCCCCTCTGATAGAAACTCCCTGCTGTCGGGGTGGGACCAAGGAGGGCCTTCAGGATATGAGAGCACAGAAGTACAAAGTGTTTTTTTTTATTATCAAATTACAATTACAAGTATACCACTTGGTTCAGAAAATTGGAAAGAAAAAAAAACTTCAATAATCGAAGCATCACACAATATACAAGAAAATTATCAATCCTTCTTAGACCACAACAAATTGGGGGTAGTAACAGAAAAGACAAGGAGGTCAAAAAACATACAAAATAGAAAAGGCCATTAACATGAACTCCCCATGCTATAGTTTTTACAAATTTGCTTACGAAGTTCCGTGAGTGATTTTCTTAACATCTAAAAAGGCTTTTAACTACTCAGGTTGAAAAAATGTGTATTTTACCACTATATATTTTACTATATATTCATATTCACAAGGATAGGCCAAAAGAAAGGAAGTACCCAAAGATAATATTTCCTGACGAAACAGCAGAAAGTCCTTCCTACAATCCTGAGTCTGTTTTGGAACATCTGGAAAAATCCAAGCTTTCTATCCACAAAAGAGCATCTGAGAATTACGAAAGAATAACCTCTTAACAGCATTAAGATCTTGTTCAAACACAAATGAGGCAATCAGTGTAGAACATTCAGAATTTTCATCCAAGGAGGTCTCTAATAAAGCTGATATATTTAAATTCTCTAATTGTCCTTCTTGTTGCATAGGTCCACCAGATCCACCTATAGATTTTGAGGAAATGTAATAAATTCTGTGCAAAGGGGGAATAGAATCGGAGGAATATTTAAGAACTTCCACCAAATATTTTCTAAAGCAATCATAAGTTGAAATTCCAGTAGCCTTAGGAAAATTCAAACAACGTAAATTCTATCTTCGATTGAAAATTTCAATCTGCTCAATCTTCCTATGAAGTAACATCTTATCTTTGACCAAACTGGAAGAGATTTCCTAGAGTAATTTTACTTCTACCTTGATTGCTGAAATCAGCTCAGAAAAGTCTCGTATCAGTCAAAGTCTTAGAGTGGTCATCAGTTTTACTCATGAGAGCAATTTCCTTTGATGATTTCTCCGCAGAAACATCCATTTTCTGAAGAACTATTCAGATGTTCTCCAGTGATGGCATTGCAGCTTCAGCCAGTAGCTGTGAAACTAGCTGATTCTTGATATTACCCTTCTCCACATCCGCTCCAAATGCTAACTCGCCCTCAGCAAGGGGCTGCCCACTAGCACTTCCGCAGAGGTCACCAACATCAGTGCTGTCAGTTCTGTGGGTTGCAGCGGTCGAGCAAGTTCCGGAGGCGATGGAGAAACAAGAGAAGAGGGTTCTCCTTCACCCTCAACTACAGCCGGGCCCCGCTCTCTGGTTCTCAAAACAGGTAGTCACTGCATAGCGCGAGATTGATTGCTAAATGGGAGAAGAAGTTTGGCTGCCAAGGGAACATCCAGAACAACTCCCTTTCTCTTTGAATGCGACATTTCTTCAGGAAACCAATTCAAGCAATAGGTAAAACACTTGCAGTGCAGGTTCACGTCACCATCTTGCCAACTCCCCAGTACAAAGTGCTTTGATTGCTGCTGCCAGTGGGCCTTGTCTCCTCTCTTAACATCTTTAGCCGCTTTTTCTTCATTTTTATTATTTTCTGTTTAGGGAGGTGGTGGAGAAAAAATTGTGGCGGAATTCAAAAAGGCATGGGATGAACACAGAGGATCTCTAATTAGAAAATGAATGGTATAAAAAACCCAAAACTTAAAGGGTTGCATATGTGTTTGCATGTCAAGTGGTGCTTAGATGGAAACTCTGGCTGTATCAACTAAGGATTTCCACTTGCCGAAAATGACTAAATCAGGTTACGTACAAGCTATGCTGCTCTTACTGAATATGAATCGAGCAGCACACAGCAGGAAGGAAAAAGACCTCAAAGAGCTCCTAGATACACAAGATCTACCGGAGCTAACCAGATCCCTAAGATGTTCCCTTCATCATCGTCCAAAAAACCTTCAATTTCTGGTCAACTTCCTGCTGCTCTTATGTATATCCCCATTTATTTTTTTATATTTTTCATTTATTTTATTTTTTCTGCGTGTGCATGATACGCTTAGTACAAGTACAGACACTTATCTTAGAAGTCGGTACTATCTTCCATCAATCGCACTGCATGCCGTGCTGTCTTCACCCTCTTGCCCCAAGCCGACGGTGGCCAGCATTTTGCGCTGCTGCTTCAGGGTCTTGGTGACAGGGTTACTATTGGGACAGCCACAGCTCAACTCCACAGTGCTCCCCTCGACACCCCACACCCCACCTGTTTTGGTTTTAGTATATCAACTGAGTCCAGTGCTGGGCTGGCTTGTACGGTCTAAGTCCCGCATATAGCAAAATAGTTGTAGGATGGGCTGGAGAAAACCGACGGAAGCTCCAGTAATTTGGAACGTGAGGACAGTGCCAGGCAGAGTTTTATGGTCTGTGTCCCGCAAATGACAAGATGGATTCAGATAGGCTGGAGTGGACTTTAATGGCAACTCCAGTAGTTGAAACGTAAGGATATAGGTGGGTGGACTTCTACAGTCTATGTCCCAGAGTCACCAAAGAAAGACCATGATCAAGTATATAATAAAAACCACTCAGAGAAAAATTGCATTGGCTACCAATCAAAGAATGTATCACTTTCAAAATCTGCACGACTGTTCATAAAATTATTTATGGCGAGGCACCGGGATACATGACAGACCTCATTGACCTGCCTACCAGAAACACCACAAAATCTGCACGATCATACCTAAACCTCCACTACCCAAGCAGCAAAGGACTCAAATACAAATCCACCTATGCATCCAGCTTTTCCTACCTAAGCGCACAACTACGGAACGCATTGCCAAAAGCAGTAAAAACTACTTTCGACCACCTAAATTTTTGGAAAGCAGTAAAGACAGACCTGTTAAGAAGATCATACCCCACCGACCCAACATAAAAATACCTGGACACTTGCGACACAATGTAACCAAAGACTGTAACGGACGTTACCTGACTCTTCTTCCCCCTTTCCCTCTCTAAGTTCCCCCCAATTGTACCTACCATACATGTACCTCATTCTACCACAATATCACTTTGTATTCATTCATACCATGTATTTGTTCAGACCAGAATCAGCTAACGCCGTTAACGGTTATATGTAAGCTACATTGAGCCTGGAAAAAGGTGGGAAAATGTGGGATACAAAAGTTACAAATAATAAATAATAATTGTTGATTTAATGAATATGACTGTTGGGCAGGCTGGATGGACCATTCAGGTCTTTATCTGCCATCACATACTATGTTATGCAGAACGTCAGCTACGTGAGGAAGGGGACACAGACTAATCTAAGTGACTTCAACTTTTTGATGTAATCCGTCTTCTGTTCTGAATCAAACCTCCTTGGGTGGAGTACAAAAATAAGGTGACAAAAGATTGGACAGGGAGATGGATCTTAGAAGCAGCAATGCTCTGTAATTGGCAGCTTGGATATAGTCTTTGACAGATGGACAGAAAGATCTGGGCAAAGTGGATGAACCAGTTTTTATTCTGCCATCATCCAATGCTTAGATATTATCAAACTAGTAGAAAAGGCCCGTTTCTGTTTTAAAGGAAACGGGCGCTAGCAAGGTTTTATATGAATGGTTTTTTTTGTAACCTAACAGTTGTTATAAAAGTGTTATAATCCGAAGGAATATCTGTGTGTCCTTGTTTTTTTTATCTTTTTTCTTTCCCTAAATTTGTAATTCTGCCAACATGTTTGTCTTTGTGCTTGTGCATGAACTCATGTGTTGTGGTGCTGTTTTTTTTTTTTTTTTTGCATGTTCAAATTGTTGGATGCATTCCTGTGTGTGTAACTTCATTCTTGAAATGAGCACCATTAAGTTTTTGCTGGTAGTGTGTGTGTGTTTTTCCATTGTTTACCTGTGTGAATTCGCCCCTACTTACCCTCCCCTCCCCTCCTTCCGCAGTGAGACACAGAGAGTGCAAGACTGGTTGTGTGTGAGAGAGAGCATGTGTGTATGTGTGTCTGACACAGAGATAGTGTGTCACAAGAGTATGTGTGTGTGTCTCTCTCCATATCCTCCTCCTTGCAGCATGCCCTTGCAGGAGCACAGGGGTAGGCACTGTCTCAGAGTGTATGTGTGTGTGTGTGACAGAGACATAGAGTGTGTGTGTTTTTGTGTGTGTGTTTTCTAGTGTGTGTGTGACAGTGACAGAGAGTGAAAGACTGTCTGTGTGAGAGAGAGAGAGAGCGAGTGTCTGTGTGTTTGGTGCAGTTTTTCCTCCCCCCTCCTGCCGTTTTTTAGCTGCACTTAATACCCTGTAGAAGGGCTGGTTCCCTTTGAAGTATTGTTTTTCCATTGTAGACCTGTGAATTTGGCCCTATTTCCCCTCCCCTCCCCTCCCCTCCTTCTTTTCGTCGTCTGTACATAGCACACTTACTCAGAGTAGTTTCGTTTTCATTTCTGTGTTGCCTGTCAGTTGCCTCTGTCAGTAGGAGTTCTCTGTTTTATTACTGTTGTTTCTGCAGGGAGTTCTGTGAGCTCGTTAGTGTCGGGACGCCCGCTGGCTCGCAATCTTTGTGGTTTTGTGAGGGTGGGCGGCACTTTAGTGACAGTGCTTCGGGAGGCCAGCAGTGTTGTTGGGTCGGCCGGTGGCTTGCAGGCTACGTGTTTTTGTTAGGGCGGGCGGCACTTTCTGTACAGGGCTTCTGTAGTCCGGCAGTGTTGTCAGCTGAGCTGTCAGTTTCGAGAGTGCGGTTCGCGATGTTGGCAGTGTTCCCAGCTGATCAGTTTTGTACTGTCGATTACTGAGCGCGGCACGTTTGGGCGGGCTGCAGGCACTGTGGAGCCTTTGCGCGTGGCAGCCAGTCTCGAGCCTCTTTTTTTTTGTTTGCTTATTCGCGCGTGGGCCATGGCACTTGTTCTTTTTAGCAGCCGTTGACGTCAGGTTATCTACACAGCCTACCGGTCCACCTTTCAATGGGGCACGGTCCCAGGCGCGGGGGGGGGGGGGGGGGGGGCGGGAGGGGGGGGGACAGCTGATTCCGAGGCAGTAGGAGGAGTAGGGAAACACGCTGCAGCGTGTTTCCCTTACTCCTCCCCTTGCCTTGGAATCAGCTGTGTTGACGTCAGTGACGTCCATGCGTGTCTGCCTCACAGACCACTTGCAGCCAGGGAGCCACGGTCCCAAGCATAGAACATTGGAGGTGAGAATTATTATATAGGATACTGTATATAAGCACATCAAATCTTTTTTAAACACTTAAATGTTCCATACTTTCTGGGTGAAAGTCTGTCTGAATGCATTAATAATAGCATTGATGCTGAGCATTTGTTTATTCATTGAAATTTACTGCCTTTTTGAAGAAATTTACCTAAAGCTGTGTTTAGCAAGTATATCCTAGACATCAGGCAAAATGCAACAATAAAATATTCCTATAACAGCTCATATTACAGCATACTGACCTTACTCTTACATGAGGAGTACTGGCTCCAGATAACACACTGGCACTCCTTTAAGATCTTAACCATTGTGCATAAGGTACACTATTCAGGTTCTCCCTCCTACCCTTTTCACCTTCTAATCCTCTACATGCCATCCAGAACTCTTCACTCCAACCAAATGCTACTACTACTACTTAACATTTCTAGAGCGCTACTAGGGTTACGCAGCGCTGTACAAAATAAACAAAAAGGATGGTCCCTGCTCAAAGGAGCTTACAATCTAAAGAACGATGGGGCAGTCTAGATGCTCTTGATAATCACATCGTGTCATCATATTTTCATTACAGCTGGACCTGCCTCTCTTTATGGAATGCCCTTCCATCATATCTTTGCCTTGAACAATCTATAGAAGAGTTTAAATCTGGTCTAAAGACATTCCTATTCAAAGACGCCTTTCCCCATCTAATACTGTTTAGATTCCTCCAATAATAACCCACCCCCTGAAATTCACAGTTACTGGCATTGCTCTCCTCCACATTCCAACCCCACAATGACCGGATCTCTCTCTCTCTCTTTTTTTTTTTAATCTTTTTTCACGGCTCTGGCACTGGGCTGGTGTGAGGCCTTGAGCATGCCCTGGTGTTTATTAGAAATAACACGGTACCTACTGAAACCTTAACCTGGGACACACGACATAGATGCACTACAGTATTCTGTAGCTCTCCATATCTTGTTAAGTTGTAGTTCTTTTCCTTCTTTTTTTTCTTTTTCCTTTCCCTCTCTCTCTCTCAATTTTTTTTTAATTGTAAACTGCTCTGAAAGTCCCTCTCAAAGGTGCTATATCAAGCACTACTGAAAATTGATATGAAGTTGGAGACATGCTACTTACAATGCCAGTACAGAACACATTAAAACATTTTAATAGATAGCAAAGGGGGCAAGCGGAACTGGGACATACAGATCAGTGATTCCCAAACTGTGGGTCACATCATCAGTGGATAGGGTCACAGAAACAGGGTTTCTCCTCCTCCCTCTGAACTTAAATTGTGACCTTTTCTCAGTAGTGGCAGTCAGCACCCGGGGGGGGGGGGGGGGGCTCTGGGTGAACGAGTTTACAGACCCCTGCTCTCTCCTCCTGTTTGCTTCCTGATAGACTGTAAAGCCATGTAAAATACTGGGATCTTTAAGTACACACTGACACACACAGCCCTGTGCTGACTGCTGCTACGATTACCATCACTGCTGCCTTTATCCTTGGGATATGTGGGGGGAGGAGGAGGAGAGAGATGGGCAGGGGAGTGAAGATCTGCTATTTTATTTTCATCATCATCCAAGGTCACTTGACTTTTTAAATGTTAAAATGGGGTTATACTGGTTAAAAATTTGGGATGCACTGGATTTAGACAGATAATACAGAGTAAGGGGAGTTGAGATAGATAGTAACTAACTTGTGGAACTGCATATGCAGTCAGACACTAGAAAGGTGGCTCCTCAGCAGTATGGCATGTTCCTTAATTTTAGGGTGACCATTTAGCTCCAAGTCAGGGGCAACAGGCTGAGCCGGCCCTGATTTTGTCCTGCTGCATACAGGGGGTGTAGTCCAGATTGCATGCAGTTGGGTAAACATAGCACTGACTTGGTTTGTTTCCCCCATACCCCGACATGAAATGGTAGGGTTACATTACGTACACAGTACAGCAGCAGTGTTCTGTAGCATCAGTATTTGTGGGTGACAGCTTTTCAGATGATTGGATACCTACAGGAATTGAACTCATGACCTTCAGGTTTAAAGATGAAATGCCAGAATACCTGTGACCAACCTTCCCTTTTGTGAGACATCTTTTTTGTTGCAAAATTATTTTAATCTGACAACGGTCATCTGTTGGCATTGTGTAAAATGTCCATGTGTGTGATAACCAATTACTCATTTCTGTCTGTTAAGTGGCAGGCATGGTGTCTTCTGTTTAAAAACAAAGAAGCCCTCCTCCCAAACAATCCTGTCCTCCCCAAATAAAAAAAGAACATCTTCTTTCTTCTTTTCTTATCCAGAATCTCATACTGTACAACGGATAAAGTTCAGAACAAAGTGTTTGCATATGTGGCACAGAATCAGTCCAATGAAACTCTGGAGTGTCATGCCTTCCTCTCTCCAAAGAAGAAAATTGTAAGTCACTGTTCAGTATAAACACAGTTCCCTTCTCCCCACATTCTTTACCAGGAATGCAAACCCAGGGTAACGAGACAACATTACCCACTTGTTGTCTTAGGATGATGAAGAGAAATGAGAGTCTGATTGCTACACAGCTGAATAGATCTACAGAGACGATTCTTCTAAAATCTGGAGATGCAGACAGTTGAGGCTAAGCTGTAAGGCCTTCAGAATTCTAGCTCACAAAATGGAGAATCTGATTCACAAGGGAAATTACCATAATTTTCATAAGCACTTGTCCCAGTCAGAGGAAGGAAAGTCCATGTTAAGAGGTTGATGCAGTTTTCTGAAAAGCAGTAGGTGGCAGCATAACACAAATGGTTTCACAAGGAGCTGCAGTGGGATTTAATACATTTTTCTGCATTATGTGGAGAATGGTAGCAACCTGTACAGTATATTTTTGAGAGAAGAAGACAGATCATCAAAGTCATTATCCTCTTGTGTTGAGCAGTCCCTATATTATCCAGCTGTCCTCTTTCTCATTCTTTGCAGGCACAGGCTGTGGCTCTGACGGTTGCTCAGGCCTTCAGGATCGCTTTGGATTTGTGGGAAGCAGCAAGAGAAGGTATGTTTGAGGCCACTAATCATGGAGCACAGGAGTGATGACCCTTAGAAGGATTTCTAAAATGCAGGAAGGCTATCTTAAGAGCAGTGGGATTTTTTTTTGGGGGGGGGGGGGGTTGGGGAGGGGGCTCAGAGACTGACCTTGGTTGGTTGACAATTTCTGTCTCCTCAGGTAAGGAGTCAACGTGTCCAAGCAGCTGCTGTGTCTCACAGCCACAATCTTGCTGTGGAGCAAGTCCTTGTGTTTCAGAATCGGGTAAGGACCTTCATAAACACAGCTGTAATGTAAACCCCCTAGTGGTGGAGCAGGTAAATACAATAAGTAAAGAAATAAATATATAGGAACTAGTAAAAAAGGCCCGTTTCTGGAACGAATGAAACGGGCGCTAGCAAGGTTTTCCTGGGAGTGTGTATGTTTGAGAGAGAGAGCCAGAGTGAATGTGCGGGTGTGTGACAGAGTGAGACTGTCTGTGTGACAGTGTGTGTGTGAGAATGAGAGTGTGTGACAGGGCCCCCTCCCCTGTTCCTAATGCCCCTCACCCCGTTCCCTCCCCTCCTTTTCCTCCTCCTTCCCACACTGTGTTCGTTAAGGCTTTCAAAAGTCTATGTACCCCCGTGGCCCTAACGCCCAGTATCCGGATACCCCACCGCTTTCCTCCTCACCCCTCCCCCAAGATGTAATACTTTCACGTCCTTCATTTTTTAAAAAAAGTGTCCTATCTACCCTGTGTATAAATGCCGGGCATTCAGATTATGTTCCTCGTAAATTTTCATTTCTTTCATTCATTCAGAATTTGCCCCCCCCCCCCCCCCCCCCCCCCATAACACTTTTGGTTCCTTCAGTCTTTTAAAACTCTCCTATGTACCCTGTGTGCTAATGGCCAGCATTGAGATTGTTTTCCTGTCCCAAATTTGCATGTCTTTCAGTCATTCACAACTCCCCCCCCTTCTCCAGTTTAACACTTTCGTTTCCTTCAGTCTTTTAAAACTCTCCTATCTACCCTGTGTCCTAATGGCCAGCATTCAGATTGTTTTCCTTTCCCAAATGTTCATGTCTTTCAGAACTCCCCCCCTCCCCCCATTTAACACTTTCGGTTCCTTCAGTCTTTTAAAACTCTCCTATCAACCCTGTGTCCTAATGGCCAGCACTCAGATTGTTTTGCTTTGCCAAATTGTCTGTCACTGATGTCACTGAGGTCAGTGCGTGCCTGCCTAGCAGACCACTTCCGGCAGGCACGGTCCCAAGCACATCCTGTTGGAGGTGAGAATTATTATATATATAGGATGTCACAGTTTCAACTAGGGTTCCCAAATAAACTCCACGCAACCAAGGAATTTGACAAGAAAAAAATATTAAATATTTTATTAAATGGTAAAGTAAATAGAAACACTTGGTTATGTTCCTTAAAGTTGGTACCAATTGTTAAAGTTTGATAGTATTAAATAAAACTAGTGCAAGGTGTTGCGATAAGTTACAAAGGCAATAAAGATGTTCAAAACTATAATTACAGTTACCAAGACCCCAACCCCACTTCTGCAATAGCACAAAACATCCCAAACATGTACACAACCCCCAATTAGTGTACTCAGATCTGAGATATATATATATATATATATATATATATATTTTTTTTTTTTTTTTTTTTCAATTTGTGTGCACACAGACTGAGCAGGGTTATGCAACTGTACGAGTGGTCTCTAAGCATGACTGTTGTCCGCAAGATCTTCTGAACATGGGGAACCCCCTCGGTGAATCTCTTTGCCACTCAAATCAATTACAAAGTCCCTCAGTTCTTTTCCAGGCTTCAGTCCCACGGCAGACTAGCGTCGGATGCCTTCCTTCTCCATTGGGAGACAGGTCTGCTGTATGCGTATCCTCCCATACTTCTTGTGGGGAAAACTTTGCTGAAACTCAAACTTAAGTCCGAGGAACCATGATTCTGATCATTCCATATTTGCCTTGGTAGATCGGGTTCCCTCTACTTCTGGAGTATCCTCCAAAGAACCATGGAGATTGGAGTGTTTTCCAACCCTCATAACTCAGAACGAGGGATGTCTTCTACATCCCAAACTTCTTCAGTCTCTGGTTCTTATAGCCTGGATGTTGAGAGCGTAGAATTTGCTTCCTTGTGTCTTTTGAAGAGTGTCTCTTGGGTCTTGTTGGCTTCCAAGAAAGAATCCACTAAAAGGTATTATTCTTTCAAATGGAGGAGGTTTGCCGTCTGGTGTGAGAGCAAAGCCATAGATCCCCTTGCTTGCCCTACACAGTCTCTGCTTGAATACCTTCTATACTTACCTGAATCTGGTCTTAAGACCAACTCTGTAAGGGTACACCTCTGTGTGATCAGTGCTGATCATTATCGTATAGAAGGTAAGCCCATCTCTGGACAGCCTCTAGTTTGATTTATGAGAGGTTTACTTTTGTCAAAGCCCCCGGTCAAACCTCCACCTGTGTCATGGGACCTCAATATTGTTCTCACCCAGCTGCTCCTTTGGAGCCATTGGATACTTGCCATCTGAAGTACTTGACTTGGAAGGTCATTTTCTTGGTGGCTGTTACTTCAGCTTGTAGAGTTAGTAAGCTTCAGGCCTTAATAGTGGATGCACCTTATACGAAGTTCCATCACAAAAGAGTAGTCCTCTGCATGCACCCTAAGTTCCTGCCAAAGGTGGTGTCGGATTTCCATCTGAATTAGTTGATTGTCTTGCCAACATTCTTTCTCTGAACTCATGCCCATCCTGGCGAGAGCACCTTGCACATCTTGGAGTGCAAGAGAGCATTGGCCTATTACATGGATCAGACCAGACCTCACAGACAGTCTGCCCAGCTTTTTATTTCTTTTGATCCCAACAGGATGGGGGTCGCCATCTGGAAATGCACCATCTCTAATTGGCTGGCAGATTGCATTTCCTTCACTTATAATCCAGGCTGGGCTGACCCTAGAGGGTCATGTCATGGCTGCGTCGGTAGCCCACTTGCTGTCAGCCTCTGTGACAAAACATTGGGTTTCTGAGCCTGAAAACTGTATTAATTATTTCATGAAGTGTATTTCTCCTAATTAACCAGGCAGATGGCACTTGTTTTAAGTTTTAAAGCTATTGCAGAAAAAGACTGCCTTGCCATGCCTTTCCATAAGCTGACACTGAAGAGGGAATCTGCAGTACCATTGGGCAGCTATTTTCAAAATTGATGCCCTAGGCTCTGATTGGCCCTGGATTTCAAAACTACCCTGAATGTACTGGATTTTCTCCAGTTTCAGCCAGGGAGCAGAGAGAGAAAGATCTCATGCCCTGTGAGCAGTTATACTTTATAACCCGTGAGCAGCTAAATTTCCTGACTTCCCCAAGTACTATCCAGGTAGTAAACACATGTTTAGATAGTTTTATAATTGCTTGCTGATTTCACCTTTTTCTGTTCACTGTTCTGTGACCATAAACATTATTAGTTTATTGACTCTGCTGTCCTGGACTGACTTAGAATCCTAATTTTTTGGGGGGGTCTGTGGGTGCTTTTCTGGGATCCATGTGAAACAGGTGGGGAATCAGGAGACGAAAGGCAAATTTTGGTTCCAAACAAGGCAACTTTATTGCTAGCAAGTGAACAGCACCGAGTAGTCTCGGGACACTGTGTGTCATAAATCATCTGACACTTACATTTATACTCCCCTACTGGGCCTGCGCATTTGGCCCCTTACACGTCACAACCGACATGCGCAGTAAACATTTGTAGTTCTTACAGTACAAAATTGTAGTCCCAGTACGTACACACGTCATAACACTGAAATGATACTGGCAAGAAAAACGAAACTTAGCAGCTTATTCTTCACACACACAATGCTCCTTTCTAGCACAGGAGATAAGGTTCGTTCGGCTCAGGAATGCAGGGCGGGGTGTCAGCACCCACCAAGGTCGTCTATTCAGATGGCGCTGCTACATGCAAGCTGGTCTTGTATAGGCCTTGCAAACTACTGTTACAAGCTATATGTCTAATAGCCCTGCATTCTATCTTTACATTAGTAAACAGCAAACTTCTTTCGTTAGTAAACAGTAAAACTGGATAAGGCACAAATGTCCAGTGCAGTGATAAGGTGTGGCTAAACAGCCAAAAGCAGAGGTAGAGTGCATAAGTATAAGTCCATCAGTAGGCACAAAAACATGAGGTTGTCCTGTTGCTCAGTAGTATTCATAGTATTCGAGCAGTATCCGGCGTTCCACTCCTTCATTCCCCCCTTTTGATACTTGAACATCCATTCTGGTGGAGAGTATCACCTCCATCCTCCATGAACCCTGAAAAGGAAAGAAAGGACAAGGATAGTTAGCGAGGGAGGCAACAAGCAAGCCCTAAGCCCTTGCGCAGCCGGTGGTTGCTTCGCCGGGGTTGAGACGGAAGGCCCCTAGTGGAATCCCCCCCCCTTTGTAGCCGGTCTTATGCTGGCACAAGGGTACTGGCTCATTAAGTGACTCAGGAGGTGAAAAGTGCCCATCAGCCACAAGGTGCTTCATCGTCAGCTTCATCAGACTGGGGAATGGGGGAGTACATCTGGAGAGCCATAAGTTGGGCAGCAGCACGGCGATCAGCGATGCTTTCCATGGTGGAGCGGAAGCACCTGAAAACCAAGGGGAGAGACAAAGGTATTAATAAGCAGGACAACAAGAACAGGCCACCCATGACGAGGAGGCCATGCAGGCTCCCGGAGGTTGGTAGCCAGTTGGTTAGGGAGGAAGTCCAATCCCACGCACTGTTCCAGGTCTGGACGGGGACGTGGGCTAATTTGACCATCCGGTCAGTTATTTCTCTGATGACATGGCTCTGGTCATCAATCTGTAAGCAGCAATTACTGAGGTTAAACTTGCCACACACCCCGCCCTCCTGGGCTAAGAGGTAGTCAAGAGCCAAGCGATTTTGGTAAACTGCGGTAATGAGCTTAGTGTTCTGTCGAGCTAGGATATTGAGGGCAAGGGCCGAATCGTTGGTAAGGATTTCGAGTACGGCCTGTAGGCGAATAATGCGATTTAGCATGTAGATAGGGGTACGGTACCCGTATGTACCATCTTCAGCCCATGTGGCCGGTCCATAGTAATGAATGATGCGTTCAGGCGGCCACTCGTTGTCTTTCCAGTCTCCAATTTGGACTTTGGGCTTGATGTTTGGGAAAGACCGTTTACGTCTGGCAGGGTTATCAGGCCCCTTGTCCACGTATAGGGGGATACCCAAAGTTTCGCCGACTCGCAGGGGCAGAAGGAAAAAACTAGGTCGGACAGTGCCCAAGAGACAGGTACCGTACCAGCGGGCCGGGAGCTGTTCATAGGCCCTGCGTCCGCAGATATAGTAGTAGCCCGCCGGGGCTACCCACTTGAGGGAGGCGTTTCCTCCGTACGTCCATGTCGTGTTCAAGGTGGGTTCTGTCCAGATAGGCTCCGGGGCGGGCAGGTTGTCTGTTTGCCACCAGGTCGTCCGGCTTCCATTATACTGAAGAACCCCCGTGCAAGCGGAATCTCCCACTGGTACAGAGTAACGCTTCGATGGCGCTCGACTAGCGCAGAGGGTACCTATGATATTTGTTCTCAGGGCCCATTCGTACGGCTTCGGCCGCTGGGGAAAGGTAATGTTGGTGGTGTTGAGTGCATCCCATGTTTGCTGTCGGATCTCTCTCGCTTCCCAGGGCCATTGTTCACCCATGTCGGTGCCTCCACAGACGAAACAGTTGGCAATTCCCAGGGAGAGGGCAATGTTTTCAGCCAAGTTGAGGAACATATTCCGGGCTTCTGGGGAAATGGGGAATTTAGTCTCGGTCTGTTCAGCACGAGCGATTTCATCGAATACGTCTTGGTAGCCGACGACAGTAGTCTGGTAGTGCGTAGGAGGCTTCGTTTCGAGACTCTGATATATGGTAATATATGTCAACGGATCCATTCCTCCGCCGTCAATGCCGAGGCCCCACGTCCCTCTCCATGGCATGTCGTGTCCTCGAATGGGCCAGTCTAGGGACACATAGTTACCAGAACCTCGACGAAACTCGTCCAGGCCGGTGCATCCGGCATATCCTCCTCCCGTATAAGCACATACTCGGTCCCAGCCCGAGGCTCGAGTGTCGCCGGCGCATGGGAGCCAAACCCACGGGGAGCAGCATCTCATGTCTGGACTGAAGGGGCAGACATACTTGTGGTCGTTAACATATGCCTTACGCCAACTCTGGCTGCCACACTTGCGAGACCAAGGGTGTTTGTCCATGGCGGCACAGACGTCGAAGGTTAGGGTTGCTACAGTTTGGATGCCACCGACAAGGATGCGAGTGGAATTTATGTAATACAGAATGCCATCTCCCTCGACTCCCGGAGGCCCGGCCACATACGCAGGGAGTCCTACGCTGAGGGTGACATTGTAGTATCTCGGCTTGGTAGGGCTATGGCAGATAGTGAGATTTCCTTGGAGGCATCTGTGGAACTGTTGGAGGCCATTCGGAGTGATGAGGGCACAAGTCGGGAGAAGCCGGCAATCGCCTTCCGGGGGCTGCGTCTGGTGAATGAGGGTGGTGACTAGGTGATATCCTCCCTCTATACGATGGCGCACGAGGCGCAAACATTCAGTGCAATTCAGGCTCAGGGTGGCAGGATAGCTCGGGACTGCACACAGGAGAAGGAAGATGGTCAGCATTATATATGTGGTGGGAGGTATCTGAGCTTTTGCAGCAAGAAGATAATGAGGCCCACGATGAAGGCTGCGATAAACAGAGAGCCAAAAACGCAGTGGGTCCAGAAGCTGAGTTCCTGTTGCTGGGCAGGCATGAATCTGGTGGTTCACGTCTTTCTTAGAGTCAGCCGTAATGGAGCGTCAGGATGTTGGTGCGCAGTCCAACGCTTCAGGGTGCTGCTAGTGGGAGCAGCAGGTTTCAGTCGGGTCCAATGTATCCACACTGGGCTTCCTGCAATTTTAACAGCGGTTGAGGTCGTTAGGAGAACAAGGGAGGGCCCCTTCCATTTGGGCTTTAGGCAGTCAGATTCATCCCACTCTTTTACCCAGACCTCATCTCCTACCCTGAACCGATGTGTGGGACTGGTGAGAACCAAGGGAGCTACTCTTTCAGTGTATTGCTGGATGTCTTGCACTACCTCATGTAATGCTTTCATCTGTTTCACTAAGGAACTCTCGCCCTGTATCTGCAAGGAGTCGGGAAAAGAGGGTAGTGGTGGTGGCCTAGCATACATCATCTCGTAAGGAGTAAGGCCGGTAGCCTTGGGGGTACACCTAAGATGCAGCAAGGCCAGTGGGAGCAGGTCGGGCCATTTGGCTTTTGCTTCTTGGCATAGCTTGGCTAGCTGGTTCTTCAGGGATCGGTTAGCCCTCTCCACTACTCCACTGCTTTGGGGTCTCCAGGCACAATGCAACTTCCAATCGAGGCCCAGTCTGGTACTGAGCTGTTGTGTTACTTCGCTGGCGAAGGCGGGACCGTTGTCAGAGTTTATTTGCTTGGGGAGACCGTATCTGGGTAGGATTTGATGAAGCAGTAGGGAGGTGACTTCTTTAGCCATTTCCGTTCTAGTGGGCTGGGCTTCAATCCATCCGGTGTAGGTACACACGGCGACGAGGATAGCTTTGTAGCCTCGTGCCGGGGGCATGTGTGTGAAGTCAATCTGGCATACGTGGAAAGGGCTGGTGCCTCGGAGAACATGTCCTGGCATAGGGCCGGGCCCCGTTCGAGGGTTGTTCCGGGCACAAGTTGCGCATCGGCTGGAAGCGTTTTTGGTCCACAGGGATAGTTTGTTGATATAGTAGGTCTTCTCAAGTAAGCGCCCCAGGGCGTCCCTGCCCAGGTGGGTGCGGTCGTGAGCCTCCTTGGCCACCGTCCAGGCCAAGGCTTCGGGTATCCATATGCGCCCATCCTGTAGTATCCACCAGCCATTGCGTGACTCCAGACCCTCTTGTTGGGCCCACTCCGTTTCTTGGGGGGTGTAGATAGGGGTCTCTGTAGGGAGCTGGACGACGAGTACGGGGTCAGAAGGGTGAGAGGAGTGGGGGAGCTGACTTGCCCTTTTTGCAGCGTCGTCTGCCCGCTGATTTCCCCGGGCGATAGGGTCCGTTCTCCCGGTGTGGGCCCTACAGTGCATCACAGCCACCTTCTTCGGTTTCCATACTGACTCGAGTAACTGGCAGATCTCAGCGGCATTTGCAAGTCCTTTCCCCTCAGCTGTCAGAAATCCCCTCTCCTTGTACAAGGCTCCATGCACCTGGAGGGTGAGAAAAGCGTATTTGGAATCTGTGTAGATGTTAACAACTTTTCCTTCAGCCCACCGGAGGGCTCTGGTGAGAGCTATCAGTTCCGCCTTCTGGGCTGACGTTCCGGGCGGCAGAGCCATAGCCTCGATCACGTGGTCCTCAGACACACCAGCATAGCCAGCTCTTCGAATTCCCTCTATCACCTGGCTGCTTCCATCGGTAAAAAGGGTGATGCCCCCTTGCCAGGGTTGGTCCTTCAGGTCAGGTCTGCTCGAGTGCACAGTGGCCATTACCTCCTCAGTCGTGGAGTGGTGATTCAGGGGCCGGAAGGAGGGTGGCGGGATTAAGGTTGGTTGTGTCCAGGATCCGCACCTCCGGATTTTCGCACAGGAGGGCTTGGTATTTGACCAATCGGGAGTTGGTCATCCATCTAGGTCCATGGCTCTCGAGTAGGCCGCGGATGGTGTGGGGTGTGGTCACAAAGAGTGTCTGGCCGAAGGTGAGCTTATTGGCCTCGTGTATCAGCAGACAGGCCGCCGCAATGCTTCGGAGGCAGCCCGGCCATCCTCGTGCCACATTGTCCATGCCCTTGGAGAGGTATGCTACAGGGCGTTGCCAGGTGCCGACCAGTTGGGTGAGGACTCCAAGTGCCAATCCCTTCTTTTCGTCGATGAACAAGTGGAACGGCTTAGTCACATCTGGCAGTCCGAGCGCTGGTGGGGCCGCAAGGGCATCCTTAAGGTCCTGAAGGGCTTTCAGTTCGCTTTTCTCCCACCGGAGATCTTGGCCCTCGAGTTCAGGCCCCTTCAGTTTGGCATACAAACTGTGGGTTAGGATAGCAAAATTGATGATCCAAATGCGGCAATATCCAGCGGCTCCGAGGAGTGCCCGCAATTCCTTCTTATTCGCAGGGGTGGGTTGGTTGCGGATAGCTTGGGTTCGGGGGGTACCGAGCCTTCGGGTTCCTTCTCGTAGGCGAAAACCCAGGTATTCGACTTCGATCTCGCATATCTGGGCCTTTTTCTGGCTGGCTCGGTACCCCTGGGCTTCCAGGGTCTTCAAGAGGTAAAGGGTAGCTTCTGCACAGTCCGTGTACGTTTCACGGGCCACCAACAGGTCGTCCACGTATTGAACGACCGGCCCGTACTCGTCCTGATACGTCTTCAGGTCCTGGGCGAGTTGGTCGCCGAAGAGGGTGGGGGAGTTCTTGAACCCCTGAGGAAGCCGGGTCCATGTATATTGCTGCTTGGTTCCCGTCTGTAAGTCTTCCCACGTGAAGGCAAACAACTTCTGGCTGTCGGCAGCAAGGGGGATGGAGAAGAAGGCGTCCTTCAGATCAATGACACTATACCACTTGGTCTGGGATGGCACTTGGGCTAAGATGGAGTAGGGGTTTGGTACGAGGGCGACTATGTCGGCTACCTGGTTGTTGACTTTCCTCAAGTCCTGGACGGGTCTGTATTCGGATGTTCCTGGCTTCTTAACGGGCAACAATGGGGTATTCCATGCGGATCTGATTGGTTTAAGAACCCCCTGTTGAAGGAGTTTCTGTAGATGAGTGTGCATACTATGCCGGGCTGCATAGGGGACGTGGTATTGTCCTTGGTTGACAACTTGAGCATTCGGTTTGAGCTCAATCCAGATGGGGATAGCGTTAACGGCCAGTCCTCCGGGGTTCACTTCTGCCCATACATCAGGCACTTCATCCATTATGGCTCGCCTCTGCTGGGCAAAAGGGGTATTCTGGTCGTAACGGCAGTCGCCAGGTCCTACAGTTGAGGGAGCGTGTAGTCTCCATTCTTCTCTTACTGGACAGATAAGTGTTACTGGCCGATCTTCAAAGCGAGCTTCCACTTCACCCGTGGTCTTGAACTTCAAGGTGGCCTGGAGCTTACAGAGCAGGTCCCGACCAATCAAGGGGACTGGGCATCCAGGGATGTGTATGAACTGATGAGACACCATCGTCCCTCCGATCTGGACTTGGCGCTCCTTGAGGAGGGGGGCCGCAAGGGATTTCCCGGAGGCTCCCACAATTGGTATAGTTTCTTTCGTGGCTGGGGCTATGGCGGTGGTGATAACAGATCGCTGGGCCCCCGTGTCTAGTAAGGCCTTCATAGACTCTGTCCCCACCCGAATTTCCACCAGAGGGTCAGTGGGGACTCTGCCCTCCCGGTTTCTTCATGCTGTGCTGTCTCGGGTAGCGTCCACAGCCATCTGCCATTCCCTCCGGTCATCCCGTCCTCTATCTCTTCGGCCCCTTCCCCGGCCTCGTCTGGGGGCCCCTGTACGGTCGCCCGTCTCCTCCTCTCTCTGCCGGTCCCATGGTTCCTCTTCTCTCGGGCTGTCCCGTATCTCCTCTGGGCAATCAGCCCACCAGTGTCCTTCTTGTCGACAATTTGCACACTGGTTACGTCCTATGGGGGACCGCGTTCCTCTTGTTCTTCTGCCCCTCCCCTTTGGTCTAGACCTCATCCGTTCTTCCAGCACCGTGGCCAACACATCTGCCTTCTCCCGCATCCGCCTGGTCGATTCCTTTCGGGCCTCCGTCTTCTCTTCCTGGTCGCGATATCCGAATACGTGATCAGCTATAGCTTTCAGTTGGCTGAGGCTCATCCCTTCGAACCCCTCCGTTCTCTGTAGCTTTCTTCGTATATCCGGTGCTGACTGGCTAACAAAACTCATAACCACGGTTGGGAGGTTCTTAGGGTCTTCGGGATTTATCGGGCTGTGCCTTCTGAATGCCTCCATAAGTCGTTCAAGGAAGTCCCCTGGACTCTCGTCCTTTTGTTGGACTACACTGTGGATTTTCCCCATGTTGGTAACCTTCTGCTTCCCTTTCTTTAAGGCGGCCAGGTACGCCTGCTGGTATCGGCGGATAAGGGTTTGGCCTTCAGCGGTTCGGTAGTCCCACGCAGGGGCAGCGATGGGCGCCTCCGTCTCTATTAGGTTCTGTAAGTTGGCATGGGTAGGGTTCGCATCCCGGACGGCTTGCTCCATATTTTGTTGTAAAAGGCGGCGTTCTTCAGTGGTCAGGATGTGGGCGCTCAACTGCCTAAGGTCTCCCCAAGTCGGATTATAACTGTATATAATGCCTTCCACCAGCTCTACCAACTGCTCGGGTTTCTGGTCGTAGGACGGCCCATGCAATTTCCAGTTATACAAGTCGGCACTTGAGAAGGGAACGTGGCTATAAACTGTTGATTCAATGGGCTGGCCCCCCCCTTCCACCGGGTTAGGGGTATAGGTGGTAGATTGTCGAACTGGAAATAAGTGGGTGGCTCCCCCTTTCCTGCTCGAAGGGAGGGCATTGCGCGGACTCGATTGAGGGAATCGAGTAATGTTCTTCACAACCCGTTTACTCTTCCGTATGGTTGCGGGGCCAGGTGACTCAGGTGAGTCTGGACGGGACATCTCTCCGGCATCCGACTCTGACCCGGAAGCCTCAGCGTTATCCGGGCCCTCCTCCAGGCTCGCGATGTCGGGGTATATCGGGGCATATGGCGGTGGCGCGATGTCATCTTCGTATGCTTCCGCCGTAGCAAGTATCGGGGCTTTTGGAGGCTTCTTTTCGGGCAAACCCTGAACTTTCCCTGGGGTTTTCTTTGGGGGTTTCATTCTAGAAAGTGTGTTGGTCGTACTGGGCGTAGCTCCTGCCTTACCAATGGTAGCAGGGGGCGTGGTCTCAGTGGCTTCAGCGCTAGGGGCGGTAGGCCGTATGGGGGCGGTCCCTGCGGCCTTCGGGACGGCAGCGGTTGCCGAGCTTTGGAGAGCGAAGGCATGGGTCGGCAGGGTTTTAAGTTTAGTTTTTCGGCCTTTTCTCTGCTTTACCAACATGAGGGCGGCCTTTTCTACCTTTCGTTGGGCCCAAGCCGGCGGATCCCGGACTACATCCAACCACGCTTCTATGTATGGAATGTCCTCGGGACAGCCTGGGTTTCCCTCGACTATAACAATATTCATGACCGCCGCCACTTTTTCATACTCGAATGACCCTTCCGGGGGCCATCCAGCAATTCCTAGCCCTGGCCACATAAATTGACATCTCTGTATCATCCCGGCCCTGCTACATTTATCTAGGTCGAACACTTCGCTAAAGTGTTCCGTCATTAAATCTAACGGTGAAGACCCACCCCCGCCCATCCTAACCTGAGTGCCAAAGGACAGGTGACGGACAAAGGGGGAAAGGGGCGGTGGAGGAGTAAGGGGTCTCGTTCCACCAGACACAGAAGGGTCAACACTCGGCCTGACCAGGACGCGGTCGCCCGGCCTGGAACTGCAAGCCCATTCACACACTTTCATACGCCACAAGAAACCCTCCCGTTCGCCGCTCGGTTTCGTCGTCGGAGCCTAGTGAGTTTCGGGACCTAGTCGTATACCAATAGTCCGTATTAGTCACTGGCTAAAAGAGGGTGATCACGCCTCTTCTTCGGTCCTTACTGGGCCGGTCACTACGTAGAGTATACTCGCCTGTCCGCCGGGGTCGCAGGCCGCGCCGTCGTACGCTTCTCTCTGAAATGGAAAAAGGTGCCTTGTCGGAACCACACAGCCCCCTCTACAGTCAGGCGGAGTTGATCGGCCCTCCTCCGGGAGATGGACGCTGAAATCAGCGGTGGCCACTCACCACCTTCTCGGGTGGGGGTCGATGACCCGATCCGACCGCAGTGGGGGAGGGGAAGAATATAATCCGATTCCCCTTTCTACTTCTGTCCCATCTGGGTCGCCAATGAAACAGGTGGGGAATCAGGAGACGAAAGGCAAATTTTGGTTCCAAACAAGGCAACTTTATTGCTAGCAAGTGAACAGCACCGAGTAGTCTCGGGACACTGTGTGTCATAAATCATCTGACACTTACATTTATACTCCCCTACTGGGCCTGCGCATTTGGCCCCTTACACGTCACAACCGACATGCGCAGTAAACATTTGTAGTTCTTACAGTACAAAATTGTAGTCCCAGTACGTACACACGTCATAACACTGAAATGATACTGGCAAGAAAAACGAAACTTAGCAGCTTATTCTTCACACACACAATGCTCCTTTCTAGCACAGGAGATAAGGTTCGTTCGGCTCAGGAATGCAGGGCGGGGTGTCAGCACCCACCAAGGTCGTCTATTCAGATGGCGCTGCTACATGCAAGCTGGTCTTGTATAGGCCTTGCAAACTACTGTTACAAGCTATATGTCTAATAGCCCTGCATTCTATCTTTACATTAGTAAACAGCAAACTTCTTTCGTTAGTAAACAGTAAAACTGGATAAGGCACAAATGTCCAGTGCAGTGATAAGGTGTGGCTAAACAGCCAAAAGCAGAGGTAGAGTGCATAAGTATAAGTCCATCAGTAGGCACAAAAACATGAGGTTGTCCTGTTGCTCAGTAGTATTCATAGTATTCGAGCAGTATCCGGCGTTCCACTCCTTCACATGGGACCCTTAGAGTGTAGCCCAAGTGTCCTAGAAATCACTGGGGAATAACCTGAGAGTGGGAGCCTAGCCCAGAGGCAAGCGGAACCCAGTTGGAGCCCAAG